>NC_134702.1:143075284-143377784 GCF_043290135.1 Rhipicephalus microplus
TTTTACGTGCACCTCAAACGCTAAGCGGCGTCTGCGTACTATACACAATGGTGCGACCCTGTCACTTTTCCCAACGCCTCCTAGAAAAACTGTGCCTGGAACGTGAGCCGCGAACGCGCAGCCCTACCCTCGGATTTCACCAACGCCGACTAAATTTCAAGGCCGAAAGGCTGCCGGCGTAACGTAAGAGGGTGGGGGTCCAGTTACGCCGCGAACGCGGCGGAAAGCCTGTGTTTCGTTCACGTTTTAGGGGAACCAACGCTCCCGCTCTCGCAGCTGCTGCGGCTTGATTGGGCCGAATAAAAGATGTGGAAAAAAAGTTTTACTGAGCATGCTCAGTTGGGCAACTGGGCCCCCAACCTCTGACGTCACTGCGGCAGCCTTTCGGCCTTGAAATTTAGTCGGCGTTGATTTCACCCTCCCTTTCCGGTACGGAGGAGAATGCCTGTGGCGGTCGCCCCTTGCGAACACAGCAATGCTCTTACAGTTGCCTCCGAGCAGCGGTTATGCCACGTGACTGAGCGGTACGGTAACGTCACGTGACAGAGCGGTACGGAGGCGAGCGGTCTCACGCGGCGGATGGTCGCAACACGCCGTAGGAGGCATGGCCTCCAATATTTTGTGCTGGCAGCAAGCTCTCAGTTTAAGAGAGAGCCACGTTTCAGGCGTAGTTCTTCTAGGAGGCGTTCTTTTTCCATATAGGCTTAAGAGGCACACGCCAAAATGGACTGCTTCGCGTAGGGCTACATGGCAGAAGCTTCGCCTCCGTAGCTTTTCCTTTAGTACAAAGAAAAGTTGTCACCGAGTGTAGCTTCTGTTGACGGCAGGATGGTGGCTTTACTATCAGTTGAGGTTTTTTGTTGTTATTTACTTTATATGTCCAGTAGAAACTTTTTAAGTGGAAGTGCGAGTGGTAGTTTGTGTGCTTCTTTTTGTATCCTTGTTTTGTTGAACTTTATTATGTGCCTACGTATATGCTTTATGGCATGAAAAACAATAGCCGCCTCGCTTATCATCCACACTGGCCTGACAGGTGTTCGGGAAAGGAATTTCGTCAGCAATGAAGCCACGTCGTTATCTTGCGTTATATTGTTTGATTGATATCTGTGGTTGGACGTCCCAAAACCGCCATATGATTATGAGAGACACCGTAGTGGAGGGCTCCTCAAATCTCGACCACCTAGGGTTCTTCAACGTGCACCGAAATCTGAGCACAAGGGCCTACAATAGTTTCGCCTCCATTGAGAATGTAGCGGCTCAGCCGGGATTCTTCTCGCGAACTGCGGGTCAGCAGCCGAGTACCTTAGCCACGAGGCTACCGCGGCGGGGCGTTATAGTGTTTAAACCTACTGTGTGTAGGTTGAGGCGTAATAAAGGGTCGACTTATTTTTGATACGACGGTATTGTGTTATTGATGGCTTGCTAGCAGTCGTGTGAAGTTTGTGCTGCTCGCACTACAATGTTATTGTTTTTTTTTTCTTTTGGCGTTTGTGAAAAGTGGTTGTATCACTGGTGCTACGGAGAACTTACCCATTTGTGGCAAAGTCGGCGAGAGTGCGAATCATGCGAAGCGTCGTCTCTCTCTCTTCGTTCGTGGCCAGGTGAGGATAGAGAAAGGTTGCCGTGCCGAATAATGCCAGTACGTCTTCGCCATGTGTTGCGCTGTCGCCATCGAACACTGTGAAGGATGGCTTCGGCACGTATACCTGGTAGTAGGCCGTCGCGCCACTTTGCGCAAGCTCGATTGCGAAACTCTTCGTTGGACAGCGGAAGAGCACGTCACTGATTAAGTCGATCCAGCCCTTATAGTCCGGGTCATCGATGTCGTAGCTCACTCTAAGGAATGTAATTATGATATCCAGAACGGAATCGCTGACATTGCCGTGAAATTCTCGAAGTGCCACCTTCATCGTTTCCTTTGGGTCCGTCTGTTTCGTGCCCTGAAACTGCGGGAAAACGTTCTGGAAAAACAACATGCCCTCGTTAAAGGTAGTGCCCAGAATGACCTCTAGGTGACTTGTGTCGCGCTTGCCAACTTTGACGACCCCCGGTGGAAGCAGGGGTGCCTCCGGGCTCGGCAGGAGTTGAATGGAGAAATCTTTGGAGACCTCGAGGAGGGCCGAGGCATCGCGTTCCTGAAGACAGCGCAGCACCGATGTCGTATTCTTTGACGAACACAGAGCGGCGGCCGCAATGGCTTGAAAAGTGGCCTGTGCTTTGCTTCCCGTGTTGCGAACCAGAGGCGTGTTCGGTGTGCCGCTCATAAGGTACGCCCTGCGGAAGCTAGACAGCGATCCCAGAGGACTGTCCATGAGGAGGGAGAGAGATATGGCGCCTGAGCTTCCTCCGGCGACCAGGATGTTGTTCGTGTCTCCGCCAAAGTGGCCGATGTTGTCGCGCACCCATCGCAGCGCAAGCACTAGGTCATGCAGACCCATGTTGCCCCGGACACCACGTCTCGTACCCGAGTTGAGGAAGCCGAACAGCGAGAGCCGGTAATTGGGTGCCGCTACCACCAAGTTCCCCAGGCCTGACACAAAACGGGCGTCGTAAAAAGCGTAGCTGTTTCCGCCGCTGGAGAAAGCACCTCCGTACACCCAAAACACGACGGCGTGCGGCTTTTCGGGATTCGCACAAGGGCCTGGTACCCACACGTTGATATGTAGGCAGTCCTCGGTCGTGTTGGATGCGTCGATCGTGTAGTTCTTTGGAAAGTGAGTGTCGAGCTGCTTGCAAGGTGGCCTCTTGGACGTGGCGCTGAAAGTTCCGTTCCATGGTTTCACGCATTTGGGCTCCATGAACCGGTTCCGGCCTATGGGTGGTTCTGCGAAGGGGATGCCATAGAAGGCAACGGTACTGTACTGGGTGCCTTTGATATTGTACTGAAGGACCGTGCCTCGGACTTTTCCCGCCGATGTCCGTACAACCAGGCATTCCCGGGAGCTCAGAGCAGCTGGGCGCACGGGCACGCCCATGAGGTGCACGAGGAACATCGTGGTACCAAATACCAAACCAATGACACAGAGGCTGACTGAAACAACTGCGCACCTGCAATGACACGTTGTAAGCTCCGATAGAGAAAGCAGTAAGTGACAGCGGGCGAGCGACGTATCGGTAAACAATAAAATAGAATCGACTACATTAATCAAATCTCCAGCACATTACTGATATTATCAGACGCCTTTTGCTGCTGCTGCTCATTATTTCTGTTATGAAAGCACTAGAACTTCAGCCTTGAATATTCAATGGCTACTAAAAAAATAAAATACATTAGATCGTCTGATTTAATTACACTACAAGACGCAGTACTTCATTGCGCTGGTGATAATATGCCACGGTATTTTTCGGGACGTCTACTGTCACCTCAAGCAGGGCTGTAATATGATCAAAGCTGGCTGAGTTTAGACCCCACAGCATAAAGGTGGCTTAGCAAACCACTGCTGTACATTGTTACTGTTGCAGAACTTTAATGACCGAGTCAAATCGTTCCACACTGACTATTTGACTCACATACAGATGACCAGCAGATGTTGCGACAAGAGTTTAAATTGTTTCGAATGAGCGGCATCTTCACATATCAATTACGGAATTTCTGAAGTAATTTGACAATGTAACACAGTGGTTTTCTAGTTTGTTTTCCAGAACTGCCATTAGGCTTTGCAGCAAAGTGGCCTGCAGCTGGGCACTATTCAGCAAATCAATTATGCCATAGCTTTAAAAGCACGAAGAGCACGAACTTCTCGGGAAATCTGTATAGGAATTCGCTTTAGTTTCATGCATACACCAATTATACGATTGTTTGGAAGAACAGTACATTAAAAGTCTCAAAGATTCTGCCACATGTCAAGCCGTTTTTCTTTTACGGAAGTTGATTGAGTCCTGTTTTCGGCAGTGGTTTAGAAAATATCGAAAAACAATCAGCGCATCAAAACGGTATAACATGCGTTATGAGAATTTTTTAGCGCTGAAACGAAAATATTTAAAGATTCCAAGGTGCTTATCAAAACTGATGTTGCATCGTAAGATTTGCGCGTTGACTGGATGTCACATTGTAATTTTTGCATGCTCATTGACGTGTGTGTGCTCTAGTGAATGAAAAATCTTTTTCCAAGTGCAAACAGCTATGCTTCAAAGCAGTGTACCTTGGCGTTGTAGCATTCAGGTGTGCTAAAAAGTCTCTCTGCCTGGCATACAGATCTATCCAAATGACGACACTTTTGAACTCTTACGGCGAATGATTCTCCATCAACAGACTTTGATTTCTGAGCGACAGATTTCCCAGTGAACATTTACCGATATCCGTTTGTTAAAAAGTAAGAATCTCGGTTGGGTGT
Organism: Rhipicephalus microplus; assembly: GCF_043290135.1. Lineage (NCBI taxonomy): Eukaryota > Metazoa > Arthropoda > Arachnida > Ixodida > Ixodidae > Rhipicephalus > Rhipicephalus microplus. The sequence goes on from NC_134702.1 coordinate 143,079,619, forward strand.
ACGTGTGAGACGGCTGTATGCACACTTATTGTTGTTTCTTTTATCACGTACACCATGGTTGTTGGCACATAAAGCCATTTTTGTCACTGAATAGCACATCCTTAACTATTTCGTTACACTTTGCATCACATTATCAGGATGTTAAAAGCAGTTCGCTCTGATTTGCAAGGCGCCCCGTCGTGGTGGTCTAGTGGCTAAGGTACTCGGCTGCTGACCCGAAGGTCGTGTGATTGAAACCCGCCTGCGGCGGCTGCATTTCCGATAGAAGCGGACATTTTGTAGGCCCATGTGCTCAGATTTGTGCGCACGCGTTAAAAAACCGCGGGTAGTTGAAACTTCCGAAGCCCTCAACTAAGGCGCCTTTCATAATCATATGGTGGTTTTGGGACCTTAAACCCCACATATCAATAAATCAATCTGATTTTTAAGGCACAGACCCTCTTGAAGCGGCACCTGGAGTTTCGATTTGAACGACAAGGTTGTATCGAAACACATACGTAAGCTCAAGCGTTCGGGGCGAAAGAGGCAGCCCATAAACTTGACTTTAGATTTTTTTATTAGCAAGTGAAACATTCCTTACCACAATACCTTTTTAAGCGCATGAAAGAAAAGACAATTCACAATTCACAAATCACCACTCAGCGACCGCTCTGATCTATACCGCGTCGTTTCGTGAAATCCCAACGCCTAGCTGTTACAAATACAGGCATGTATGAAAAACATTTTCGTATTCTTCAATTGTTCATTGAGTAGAAAAGGGGGTACCTTGCGCGTAGCAAGAAACAATGTTGGAGATCGGCCCTTCATAGCTTCTGCCCAAGTGTCTACACCTATTTATTCATACGGCGCCTGTTCTTCAGATATGATAAGGACAAAAGTTGTATTACTCACCACCTTGCGAATTCCCCCGATTGCGTCGAAACTGTCGTCTCCTTCGAAGTCCTGCCGGTGTCGGGCGATTCCATCGTCGGCGTTTTCTTCTTCCTAGAACCAGCGGATATACAGAGCAAATGCACGTGCCGTGTGACATTGTCCTGGGGTCTACCTGGATTGTTGTTGTTGTTCACCTATTTATCGTGGCGCATACCCACTATCGGGGATTGGCCAAGAATCGAGTGGTTTTAAAAATTAATGATCAGATTTGGAATACTGGGGGTATAATAGAAAGATTACCGATAGCCTAGGAAAGTGTGGTGCTTAATGTAATGCGTACAAATATTTACATAAACGAATTTATTCCTGGATTAGAGCAATAATCTAATTTTTATACGTACGTAATTTTGTGGACATGTTAGAGTAATGAAACAGGTTAATTAGTCAACCTCTTAGTTTCATAAATATAGACCCGGACGGCCGTGCATACTGCCGCATTAGGTCACAGTTGTCTACGACTCATTACAAAGCTCATACCCACCATGGGATAATTGGCCAAGCAGTTGGTTACGCTGCTCGACTGCTTCACCGAAATCCTCAGGTTCGATCTCGGCAGCGGTGGTCGCATTTTGATGGAGGAGTAATGCTTAGGGTTCGCGCACTGTGGGATGTCAGTTCAAGATAACAAACACCGGACTGTCACAATTTCCGGGATCCTTTTGGGTAGTGCCGCGTATCCCATAATCATATTGTAAAACACGACTAATGGCACACTTGTATGAAACAATGTAGTTGGGGCGAACGTGTGCCCAAGAAACTAACTCGAAGAAACTCTGTGTGGCCGCTCCAGACGACAGTCTCTTCGTTTGTTTGTTTGTATGTTGTCAGACAACACTGGCACAAACTCAATCTGGAGGATATAGGCTAAAAAACCTTGTAGTAGTCAATATGTGAACACCATACAATGCTTCTCAGCCTATTACAAAAATGTACAAATATAGACAAAGAAATTCAAACAATCTTTTTAGAAGAAAAATATCATTAAGGAATATAAAAAATTAACAAAAGAAAAAGAGAGCTAATACCACATTGAAAGACTGAAATTTGAGCTTGTCAGACAGTTGAGTGTACTTCACCCGATCAAAATCAAATGCATGACCTACATTTACATTGTCGAGTATATCACTAGTATTCGTCAAGTATATATTAGGTACGTTCAATTCACCTGCACCACATGAACCAGTTCGCCAGGTGCTGCACCTTGCCATTCATTTCAGTGGTGCAGCATTGACGACATGTGAACCATGCCATTCGTTTCAAAAGGCGCAGAATAAATGCAGCACCCCACTAATTTTCTGCACCTTCGACGCTGGCGGTGCTGGCTTGGTGCTGCCGCTTGTGCAGCTGAGCAGACGACACAGTGTTTAGGCGTATAGGCGCTGCACCCGCCGATATACTAACGCGATGTGTTTTGATCAGATTTTTGCACCTCATAAACTGTCCGCATGTGCAGTTTGCCATTCGTCAGTGTTAGTTGAACGGTGTAAATTAAGTGAACAGAAATAAGGCCTGCCCCTTGTCGGCGCACAGTCATTCGTTTCGGGTGTCGCGCTGTGCCTGCACCGTTGAAGTCGTGCTGCACTGTTTCTGAACTTCGTGTACACAGCCGGGAACCGGTTCCGATTGGTGCAGGTGAATCGAATAAACCTATTAATGCAGACATTTTATTGGCATGCGTTGGTATTCTTGAATAAAATTGCATGCATCAAATACGTTTCAGTGGCGATGTCCCAAGCCGGACGTGCCAATTTGGTCAAAATAATTTTTAACTTTCCAGATTGACTCCACTGAGGTTTCCGGGGATACCTGAGGTGCTACACCTCCATTAGATGTCACGAAATCGTGACATCGGTGACAACAGGAGTGGGCGTGTCGAATAGGAAATTCTTCATTTGGATGAAATTTTAGCCGGGAAACAGAAACTCTAACTCCATCAAGCAATGTAGGCTGTACACTGATATCAGCGAACAGGGCGTCGGTCGTCGGTAATAAGATTTGCGGCGAAGTTCGTCTTCATATACACATGCGGTACTGAAGATTCTAGCGTTATTGTTAGCCATTGCGAGACCTCTCAAATAAACTTGACTATTCGCGTCATGCACGGGATCTTACTAAACTGATCACAATCATGCCCCCAGAACATTGCGACGCGATCTGCGCCGAGCTTTGCTCATTGCCTACAGGGGCGAAAATCACGAGCGTGCGAAAAAATTTCCTTCTGCTTCGGAATACTCTGCGTATGATGCAGTTGAACATAAGTTCTCAGAACTGTTCTTTCCGAGTGCAAAAGTGAGAAGTGTCATACAGTTTCTCACTATACGATGGTAATTGGCCGCAGCACGTTGTGCGATATTTATTTATTTAAATATTTCATTTATTTATTTTTGCTGGCTTGTTTCGCAAGCCATAAGCAGGAGTGGGTTGTACAAAAAGCTAAAAGAAACAAAAGTAAAGAACTGTGAATGGACATTGTGGGAAAAAAAACAAAGCTAAGGGATCTGTCTTAAACAGTATTTACAGCGTGTGAAAGAAATACTGGAAACAGTGTACTATAAAAAAAACGCAAAGTATTGCAGGTGAAAATGCCAGCAAGCGATTACATTCGTAAAAACAACAGAACAAAATAAACAAACCGTAGCTAAAAAAAGTTACGACAGAAGAAAAAAAAACGTGACACGAATGCGCAAAACAGCACTTGATTACTGAGCGCTCAGCTCAGCAACAAAAAGAATAAGTTTGTGTTGAAACACCTTGTGTCATAGATTAGTAAGAACATGGACAGACGACGACATGATTGGGCTCTGCAGTACATACTCAGGCAATGCATTCCATTGATGGATGGCACGAGGAAAAAAAAGGTTGTTGGTTTGGCAGGAATATACTGTTAATTTGAGCGATTGAGATGAGCGAGTAGGGCACCGGCCCCACGGTTTCATGTACAAAACCTTGTCTATTTTATCGTGTTCGTAGTGAATTAGGTATCACATCTTATGTCGTTCTCAATGGCGTCGTGTCTCTAGAGGTTCAAGGTTTGCGTCTTGTAGTAAAGCACTTATGGATGTGTGACGATGATAGGAATTGAAAATGAATCTGACTGATTTTCGCTGTATGCTCTTGATTTCGCTTGTGGTTGACTGGTGGTAGGGAAACCCAGACAGGAGCAGCATATTCTAACTGTGGCCTAATGTATGTCTTGTATGCCAGTAGTTTTATGTTACTCGGGCATTTAGAGAAAACTCTCCTCAGATATCCAAGCTTTTTCTTGGCTTTATTTTTAATGTAAGCTTTGTGACTATTCCACTACGACGTCTTCACTAGGCCAAGACATTTATATTCAGTAAGAAACGATAAGTTATGACCGCTGATGCAGTATACAAAGGGTAATGGATTTTTCTTGCATGTTATGACCATCGAAACTATTTTTTTAGGTTAAAGCTCCTCCGCCATTCTAAGGACCATGTAGCTATAACGGATAAAGATGAATTGAGCTGAGCCTGATCTACTTCGCTGCGAATTTCTTGGTAAAGTATACAGTCGTCCACAAGCAGTCGAGCTTTAACTCGTATGTTTGTCACTATGTCAATAATAAACAGTAGAGAAAATAGAGGACCTAGGACTGATCCTTGTGCTACACCAGATTGCACATCCGATGAGACAGATTTAGCGTCTTCAACAACAACTGTCTGCCACCTACTAGTCAAATATGCCTCTATCCATCAAAGAAGGCAGTCATTTTTTAGAATATGTTTTAGTTTTGATAACAACTTCTGATGGGATATAGGCTCAAAGGCCTTCTCAAAATCTAAGAATTTTATGTCAATGTGACATTGGTTGTCCAGTGTTGCCGCTATTTCTTGAGAAGTTTCCAGTAGTTCGAGTACAGTTCATTTTTTGCAACCGAAGCCGTATAGCCGGTTATTCCAGAGGCCATTCATTTCAATAAAGCCACAAATGTGCCTAAACGTAATGTATTTTATGAGTTTTGTTGAGGTGCAAAGTAACAAAATAGGACGGTAAGAGGCAAGCAGTGAACAATGCATTGGTTTCATTTCATTTCATTTCATTTTATTACCTTAAAGGTCCCCAGGGGGACATTACACAAGGGGTGGGGTTACAAAAACGTACAAAAAAGCCATGAATTAGTTTGAAAAATGGCTTGTGACGCTATGCATAAATGTTGATGGACAGGTGATTGCTGCAATATGGTGGGGGAGGTCATTCCAGTCATTTGCTGCACGAAGAAAAAATGAGGCAGCAAAAGTAACGGTGCGGGAACGTTGACGGGCAACTTGGAAGACATGGCCAATGCGATATGACCTGCGAAATGGGGGGGAAATGTAATGTTCGATAGCAAGTGGACTGTGAAAAAGTTTATGAAACAAGCAAAGGGTGGCAATGCGGCGGCGGGAAGATAGAGGGGACAGGCCAATTTCTTCTTTTAGAGATGACACGCTAATGTGATAGGCATATGAGGAATGAATGAATCTAGTAGCACGGTTTTGAAGTTATTCGAGTGCAGCAATGAGATACGCGTGTTGTGGGCTCCAAATTGACGATGCATATTCAAGCTTGCTTCTTACGAGGGACTGATATGCTAATAATTTTACATGGCGGGGTGTGTTGCGCAGATGACGTTTTAGGAAGCCGAGAGTACGATTAGCAGCTGCGATGATAGTCCGGATGTGCTCAGCCCAAGTTAGGTCTCTGCACAAAGTTAGGCCAAGGTATTTGTAGGATTGCACAAGTTGAACAGGAGTGTTAGAGATTACGTAGGAAGTGGTGAGCGGGTTATGGCGACGCTGAAACGACACAAGTTTACATTTGTTAGGATTAAGTTCCATTTGCCACCGTTTACACCAACGCTGCACTTGGTTAATGTCACTTTAGAGGCTAATTTGATCAGATACATTCGTTACTGTGTGGTACAAAACGCAGTCATCAGCACACATGCGTATGTTACAAGTTAAGTCCGTTGGTAGGTAAATAATATATATTAAAAATAACAAGGGGCCAAGGACGGAACCCTGAGGGACACCTGATGTAACTGGAATAAAGTTGGAGAGCTGATCATTTACAAGGACAGAGTGGGAACGGTTATGTAAGAATTCTTGGATCCAGATTAAGACAGCGGGATGTAAGTTTAAGTGGGAGAGTTTCAGTAACAGGCGTTTGTGAGGTACCTTCTCAAATGCTTTGGTGAAATCTAGAAATATGGCGTCGGTTTGAAGGTTATTATCGAGATTGGAATGAAGGTCATGAACAAAAAGCGCTAGTTGAGTTTCGCATGAAAACCCTTTTCGGAAGCCATGTTGTGCAGGATGAAAAAAATTAACCTTGTCAAGAAAACTGATAATGTGAGTGAATATGACGTGTTCCATGATTTTGCAAGGCACTGAAGTTAATGAGATGGGACGATAATTTAGAGGCGAATTTTCGTTACCAGCTTTGAAGACTGGAATGACCTTCCCTTTTTTCCAATCGTCGGGCAATCGTTTAGGAATAGGTATAATTTTCACAGGCTTCAAATCATGAGGTAGTTCTGCACGCGAAAGCCATTTTTTGAAGATAATGGGAAGATATTTGGCGCACCAATTGGCGTACCTCCGGAGGAAGACATTCGGTATTTCATCGACACCCTGCGATTTTTTTACATCATTGTCAAGAAGCATGCACAGCACTCCCGCTTCATTCACATCGAGAGAACCTATGGGTGGAATATCATCAAGAATATCTATGGGTGGTGTCTCGTCATTGTCATTCGTCAATACGGAGGAGAAGTACTCGTTCAAAGCATTTGCAGTTAAGAGACTGTCGCTTAGTATAGTGCCATCAACAGAAACATCGCCCCGCCGTGGTGGTCTAGTGGCTAAGGTACTCGGCTGCTGACCCGCAGGTCGCGGCCCCGCCGCGGTGGTCTAGTGGCTAAGGCACTCGGCTGCTGACCCACAGGTCGCGGGTTCGATTCCCGGCTGCGGCGGCTGCATTTCGATGGAGGCGGAATTGGTGTAGGCCCGTGTGCTCGGATTTGGGCGCACGTTAAAGAACCCCAGGTGGTCGAAATATTCGGAGCCCTCCACTACGGTGTCTCTCGTAATCATATGGTGGTTTTGGGACGTTAAACCCCACATATCAATCAATCAATCAATCAATCACACACACACTCACTCACACACACACACACACACACTCTCTCTCTCTCTCTCTCTCCCTTCAAAGAAGTGCCTATAACCCCCCCCCCGTTTTTGTTTCTTTTTTCTTATTATTTTCTTTCTGTGGTCTCAACGTTTTTTCTACCATTTATTACTGTCAACCTTCAATCCGACAACTCTTACCGAAGTAAAAACAGACGCCAGAGGCGTACGGCTCGGCGCTGTGTTCGCACAAAGAAAGCCCGGCTACCCATAATACGTTGTGGCCGTTGAAACGTTGGGGCATGTCGCGCGCTTAAGAAAACGGTTACTTACGGTGCGACCGAAAAAGAGTGCTGGGCTCTGTTGTGGGCGCTTAGAACGTACCAGCTATATTAATAAGGTCGCCCGTGTGACCTGGCGCTTTGTTGGCTGGCCACGTTGAAAGACTATTCAGGAATATGACATTCGCGACGTATAGCACTTCGGATGCAAGTACTTTGATGCAGAAGCCTTGTATCGTTCATCTTTACCTCCAGATCAGGCCTACGTCCGGCCCTTCTCATCTCTTGATTTCGATTTGATAGCCACCAAACGGCGCCGTGCCCCGTGAATCGTATCTATTCTTGATTATCTATGGCACATCCACCCTGATTCTACCTCGATTCTCTACGGCGCCAATATTTCCGTTACATCATTCACGACCAACTGCTTCACCGCCAAACCTACTCTGCTGATAGCCGCCAGTATGGTATGGAGCGAGACCTTAATTAAAGTCCTGATGATCAGTCTAGGACTGATGCTGGCAGCACCCATGTCGGGACAGAGAGGCCAAGTTCATCTGCGACCACACGGACCCTCTGGACAGCCCTGAGTTGATCCGCCAGCGCGTCACTGTGCAGCATTCGCTGCCACCACTGTTCAGCGTTAGATGCTGCACCGGCCATTTCCGAGCAGTGCCAGAGCATGCATGCAAAATCGAGCAAGCCCCCACACTTAATACAATAAATAGAAACCCCACAATTTTATTCATGACGACCTGGTTGGGGTACGTCCGCATCTGCAGAAGTCTAAATATCACCGCCTGTGGCCTGTTAAGTCTAGAATGTGGCAAGGGGAAGTCCCTGCGTTTTAAGTAATAATGTTTGGGTATATTGTTTGTCGTTAACAGCTGGTCCCTAAACTCCGGAGCGGGAGATTCAGCCGCATCAGGGATTGCACGGCAAACTAATCCTCGTGCCTCCCTGTGCGCCACCTCGTTGAGGTTACGTGGGGCTCTCTCCACTGACCGCATGTGCACCGAAAACCAAGTATATAGTGGTATTCGGAGTGATGTCCTTACCCTGCAGCAGTCTGCAAGCCGGTTCACTAATAACTCCTCTCGAGAAGGCTTTAATTGCAGAGCGAGAGTCGCTAAATACTAAAATATTTACGAATCAATGAGTGCTAAGGCAGTAGCCACCTGCTCAGCGGCCCTCGAATCTTTCGTATAAACGGAAGTGGCACTTCGAATGCTCCTTTTCCCCATCTACCACTGCCACCGAGTAAGCATATTTCCCGCTAATTCATGGTGCGTAAACAAACGCAGACCCTTCCTCCTGATCCTTAGCCTCGCGCAAGAAAGCCATAGCTCTCGCCATTCGCCTCCCTACATTATGCACAGGGTGCACGATTCGCGGAAACCGATGAACCGTGATATTAGCCCTGATGTTCACTGTGAAAACTCGTATAGGCGCGCACCATCACGAGTCGCCACCAATTCTCCCATTGACTGTAAGATATACCTACCAGCTGGCGTACTCAGCAACCGCTCTCTCTGTGCTATGCTGAGCCTCGGCAATTTCAACAAGAGTATTACGCGAACCCAGCCGCAACAACAAATAATTTGACGTACTCACAGGCAAACCGAGCGCCGTTTTGACGGCTTTTCTCATTACAGCTTCCAATCGGTAGTTCTATGGCTACTGGTCATTTCCACGCTGCTTGTGGTCACAGATATACGCCTATCTTCTTAGTGATCCGCAATATGGTAGTGTCCTGACAGACGCAAACCGCCATCTTTACGGGCCACAAGTGCATGGAAGTCGCTTCCATGCTCTGCCTAGCCATTCGATGTTGTCGGCATTGACCTCTACGGTCCCCTTTTATTGGCACTGATTGGAAATCGCTGGGTTATAGCTGATGTAGGCCATCTGGCGCGTTATTCTGAAACTGCCGCTTTGTCGAGTGCTACCGCTCGGGATGCCGCCTTTGTTGTCCCCTATCACTTCATGCATCAACATGGCGACCCTTGAGAGCCCCTTAGTGACAAAGGACGTGCTTTCCTCTCTGAGGTAGTTAAAGCTATATGGTCTATTTAAGGCAACACGATTCATCGAACGACAATTACATACTACTCGTGGGCTAACGAGCTCACACAATGGTTTAACCGCACGCTCGTGATATGCCTTCAATGTACGTGCCATCTAACTGGAACCATGTTCCACCTTATTTTCGCTCTCACTCGCTAGATTTCGTGCCGACCGGTTGTGCTCACGCGATCTCCGACGTCAGCGTAGGTCTGGCCAACTGGGCTGGCCCTTGGTCTTCTCTTGACGCCGACCTCCGACGACAGTGTAGCTCTGACCTACCGGACTTGCTGTACGCCACCTTCTGACGCCAACAAGAGCTCTCGCAAGTGGTGCGCCGTCCTCGGACTCCTGTGGCCGTGTTTCCATCGTTCCTACCTCTCCTATCCTCTCGATATGTCGTCGCTCTCTGGCTCACCTCATCTTTCTTTCTCTCTCTCTACATCTATATTCCCATCCTTTTAATCCCTCCTCACCCTCATCCCTTGTGAGCTACTGTTGACGTGTCGCTCCCTGAAGCAGACAGTTATGGGGCTCACTTTTCTCTTCCTTTCTCTCTCTTAGAACAACTTAGTAGTAGTAACGTATATTCGCACACAACACCGCGATACCGGCAGCTGCTGGATTTCCGTCTTCTTTCTTTTTTTACGGACGCGAGCCGTCACTTGCTATCGAAATTCTACTTCAGTACCGCCCCGATGCTTCCGATAGTAGAACTCGGTCAACCTATCTCCGACGGGCTCGACAAGCCGAAGAGTGCCGCCAGCTCACCCACACTTTCACATCTCAAGATCAGCGATAGCAGAAAGAAAACTGCGCCACCCCACTTCCAAATCTTTGTTATGACCCAGGGTCTCTCGTCGGGCTATTCGTCCCACACCATTCTCCGGGACTATTCTCGAGTGCTCTGACCAATGACGATGAGGAATGCTGGCTGAGGCCTTTTTGACGCGATGACGTTAAAGAGCTCATTTCTCAGTAATTCCGGCGTCGGCGTAGTTAGCTGCGAGCGAAAAATCATCCTCATATGCGTGACCGAAAAATCAAGAAAAATATAAATGAAATAAAAGAATGATAGAACAGAGTTGGTACCGACTCACTGTTGTTTGGGTCTAAGAGTGAATCACACCGAGGTTGTTCACCGGGCAAGCGGATGTTCTACCACACGGCCACGCCTCTGATTGTGGAAACAGTGAAAACAACTTCCTCTGCTTAGATATGCACTGAAAGTAGCTTTCATGCTTCACAAACATACGCGTCCTCTATACATGCTTCACAACAAAACATGAAATATTGCAGAAATATTGCATGGTACAAGCGTCCATTGCAAACGGGTGTCAAAATATGCGATTACCATAATGGCTTCATGTTTAAAAGCTGGTACCCCACAACAAAACACACATGTTACTGCGCTTATTCCCTTAAGGTCACGTAGTATATGCATAGTAAATTCGAAAATATTATGCACTGAGTCTTTGAAGTACGCACTATATTAACAGGATGTCGCTATAGCGTTGAAATTCTAAAGACGAAGCTTTAGGGTCCCCTAGTTTTTAAAGAATGTGGAGCATTCAACGATCCAATCGTTACGGAAATCGTGCTGCGTGATGCCTGGTTGCAGAATTTGAGCCGCGTGACGCTTGGTTCGTATTTTACTCAACAACGTTATATCACATCCGTCGACGTGGTTACGTTTTTTTTTTGCATATTGTTAAAGCACAGTCATGGTTCTGTAGTCATGGTTCAGCCACGGAGAGGGCTGAGTTTGCAACACCATTCTATCCTAAGTTTTTGTGTGATAGCGGTTACGGGCACCGGTGGCGGCGGACGTCTACGGCGCAAACAACGGCGTCATAACAGCTTTCACTTTAAAAGCAATATATGATGGAACTGAAAACGTATAACGCAGCACGCCCCGCTGCAGTGGTCTAGTGGCTAAGGTACTTGGCCGCTGACCCGCAGGTTGCGGGATCGAATCCCGGCTGCGCCTGCTGCATTTGGAGGCTAAAATGCTGTAGGCCCATGTGCTCAGATTTGGGTGCACATTAGAGAACCACAGGTGGTCGATATTTCCGGAGTCTTCCGGTACAGCGTCTCCCATATTCGTATGGTGGTTTTAGGACGTTAAACCTCACACATCCATCTGATAACGCAGCAAGAAGCATTGTATCTCTTACGGAAAGCAGAAAACATATGTGGCAGTCTAAGACAGTTACACTTCTCTGCGCGTGCGTACCACCTTCACCATTTATTCTTTGTGCTTCGTTGTACTGCGCTGCGAAACGATTACCTAAAGATATGAAGTAAGTCTAGAAGACAACACTCCAACTCATTGTGCTCAGTGCGCTGGCGTATTGTGGGCAGCTTTCGTCTGATTGAAGGATATTAGACGCTCACACATCGCGCGATCTGTGCTCGCGTGATACTGCTAAAACTTTTCAGGGTGCACGTTGCGAGATATACCATACCCGAAAAAAAAAACGTTTTGAACAGTACGCAAGAAATGCGTTTTTTTAATTTTTCCTGCACTAATTTCTAATAATAAGCGTTCGGAATGCATGTTCCAAAACCACGGTATGATTATGAGATACGCCAAAGTGGAGGGCTACGGAAATTACCACCACCTGAGGTTTTTTAACGAGCACCAAAACCTAAGTGCACGGTCCCGAAGCATTTTCGCCTCCATTGAGAATGCGGTCGGCATTTGATCCAGCTGCCTTCAGGTCAGCAGTCGAGCACTTTAGCCACTATACTCTGTTTCAGAAGTTCCCTTCAGCACTGTGGAGGCTACAGGCCCCTCTGCCAATAGAAAGGGTGCTTAGCCTCTGCACATGTATTCATTCGCGCCGTATCGTCTTCCCACCGTATTCACAGCGTCTGCTTAAGGAATTTTAGTTATTATGGCTAGTTTATTAAGTTAAAAATGCAGTAAAGCTAATAAACAAGCAACTACAGAGAGAATTTGAAGAAGCGTGCATCTGTTGCTCTGCTGAAGATCGGTAGAATCTCACACCGGCGGATACTCTTCACTTTGAGACTGTTTCTCTCTGACGCTGTGCGTGTCTCTCGTATGTCTGTTTCCCAATTGGTGCGTTCCTTCCAGTCTCCCGCTGCAACGCCCCTTTTCTCCTAATTTGTTTCCGCCGAAGGAGGACTACGTTTCACTGCGCAAGCATGTGGGTTTCTTGCACCCGATACCTATTGTAGTATACTGAACGAAAGTGGTATAACAGAGTATAGACCACCACGGTAAGTAATAATAGGTTCATCAGCACACACCAGATGAAAGGATGTTTTATTCCAGGAAAAGAGTGGAGCGTTTTCAAAGAAACCTTTATGAGCTAACGGTGGACCAGTTGAACGTTCTGTTGAAGACAGTTGCCTAAGTAACACTTACGCAACGGATTCTTCCGATGAATGCACAAATAAATGGAAAGTAATGCACACACGAAGTGGGACATGGTTTCACAAAAGTCAGTGCTGCTCGCCGTTCTCAGATGACCGGATGAGTGTTGGAACTGTGTGTATACAGCTGTAGCAGTCCTCCAGTATTTCTCTGCATAGTACGTTCAATTGTAGGTCCGCCAGTTGGTGAGTCAACAGCTCAGCAGCAATCACCTATGTGAAACCACTTCTCAGTGTGCCCACTGCTTCGAGCAAACGAGCCTTTCGCCCGCCGTGAGCGGTGCAAAGGGACCGCAACCCGTCATAGCTGCAATACTATAACTGTCGCAATGTTAGGGCAGTTCGACGATGCATTCAAACATCCGCTCAAGCGAAAGGTTATGTGGCGCGTTCTTCATCAGTCCAGTGGCAGTTCTTCGTACTGCAGGTTCGCCGCGTTACTACTGCGACGTCGGTTTGAATCTTTGACGTCATCGAGTTGGCCGCCGTTGTGCCGCACCACTTTTTGCTCTTGATCAGCGTCGTGCTTTTCATCGGTGGCTGAGGCGCAAGCGGACGCCGTCTGCTCCTGGCGGCGCGTACGTGGACAGCCTAAGAGGCTGCGTAGTTGCTCAATTAGGAACTGCTCTCGTTGCTCTCGCGGTACCTCTCGCTCTGTCAGCTGCTCTTCTTGCTCGCGCTGTCGTATCCGATGATGTTCCGTTTGCTGGCGCCGGTGATGTTCGTCTTCCCACTGGAAGTGCTGAGTGTGCATCCATGGGTCAATGGCGACGGCTTCCTCGGGCCCCCCAGAAGACAGTAGCGAGGATGGGGCGCTGCATCCGTCCATGCAGTTTTCGACGGGCGACGAACCACCTGCGTCGCAATGTTACGAAAATCGACAATGTGAAATAATCTGCAAGTCGGCTTTCTTGTACGGCTTGTTTTCCAACCAAAAACTCTCGTTCACAGAGTGCTTTTCTCGCTCATTGTGCAGCGATGGCACGCGAGTACAACAGAATGAGCGAGAAAAGCAGTCTGTGAACGAGAGTTTTTGGTTGGAAAGCAAGCCGTACAAGAAAGCCGACTTGCAGATTATCGCAAACTGTCCATTAGGCATGAACGTAACATGTTGCACGCGTGCTTCTCAATCGCGGAAATCTCATGGGAGAAGCCAGACGCTTACCGAGGATGCCTTTTGGTTCTAAAAAAAAACACTATGTTCTTATCCGATTCAGTGAACTTTGATGATTTGATTGATTTGTGGGGTTTAACGTCCCGAAACAGCCATATGATTATGAGAGACGCCGTAGTGGAGGGCTCCGGAAATTTCGACCACCTGGGAATCTTTAACAGTGAACTTTGCAAAGAAAAGCATTGTATATCATGGGAAGAACGCTGATTGCTGATTAATTTTCAATTGCGTGTACGTATAAGTTTCATGCTCACTTTCCGCTGGAATTGTGGAAGACTTTAACGTTAACTGTTTGGGGTCAATTACTATGTCGCTATGAGCTAACCGCAAAGAGAAAAAAAAGCAATATTAACAGTTTCGGCGCCAGACGTAAGCAATAAATGCGATAGCAAAAAATGAGACTATTACACCAATAACGGAAAGTAGCTCGATACTTTCAGCACGCCGCTGCCGCACAAAGAAAGAAGCTCGAGAAGAACGCATACGTATAAAATGACAGGTGTGAACTAAAGACCGTTTTTATTGTTACGTGTTCGTATTTGAAGAACGCGCTGAAAATGTCCACAATGAAGATGCTGACGCAGTTTTTGTTTTAACTGTGGCACATGGAATGTCCCCCCTGCGTCTCCTGCCACGTGGTGGCTTCTGACGCTGTGACCCGTGTTCTTTTTTTTCCTCGCTGCACCGTAAGTGAAACAGAAAAAGGGTGACATTTTTTTTTTGACGCGCCTCAAAGCTGTATTCTTTTTGAAAGAAAATTTGAAAAAGTTGGTGATAGAAAATATGCTGAAGCCGTTCCGAAATATGCGTACCGCGAGCAGTCGATGGCGCCTATGAATAGCTCTCCGTAGTATCGCCGGCACAATCACCGGCACAAGCGTGGCCCATGGCTCTTAGTGAGCAGACAAAAAATGGCACATAGCTGCTCAGGGTGTGGGTCGTTCCCTCCTCTGTTTGTTTAGTAAGTAGCCACCTCTATCATGCAGTTTATGAATTTCTCTAGATGGTGCTGTGTATATATGCCCTTGTCCTTGGAACTATAATATAACGAGATAGCGTGGTTGGTTTCCGTATAGCTGACGATTAAAGAGGATAGACGGCGCTGTTATGATACGGAATTCGCAGAATATCCTCGGAGTGAATGATGATGAGTAGGGCAAAGCGTTCATCGGTCCGTCCGATGCGTGCTATAGTGAGATGGGTGCAGATGGACGGACAGACAGACAGAGAGATGGACGAATAGACAGAAAGAACAGGGATTTGCAATTTACCAAGCTTCGCCTCACCCATAATCATTCACTTCTTAGTTATGCTGTTATTTTTTTCTTCATGCATTTTTACATATATAAGTAGTATCTATCAATATGCGAGGTATGACGGTGACGGTGAATATCGGCCGAGATTCTGTAATAATTGCAATCGCAAAAAAGGAGAAATTCAAAGGCCATTTTTGTTGCTATACACAAAATTATTTAGAACTAGCACACAAAAGCGCCAATGGAATTATAGGTGACGTTATTGAGATGCATCAAAGTCAAGTGAACAAAAAAGATTTCCCATCTACAGGGTGCGAAACTGTAACCTTCGGATAACTCTGCCGATGCTCTATCAATTCAGCTACGACAGCATTGATCCCCCTGGCCACATCAAATTTTGAGTGTTGGATAACGCTGCCCGTAGCTTGGATGGTGAGACAAAAAGTGGTGCTAAAATGCCGTGTCTCTTAGCTCTACTTGACAAAGTGAAAATGTCATACCTAATTCATATCTCCGTTCCCGTCATGGAAACTGAGTGGCAGTGTGCCCTTCCGTATACCCTTCGTCTAACCTCAGTTGCAAACTCTGTAAGCAGTACAGTCTTCGTGTTGGCGCCTTTGTGCAATATTGAACGAAAGCCTGGCCTATATACACACCGACAAAACTTCGTGTATCTAACTGGCTTGGGCAAGCAAGGCTGCCAAGAGCATACGTCTCTCTGCCCGGACCGGGTTGCGCCTTGAAGCGGGTTACGAGGTTGAAACACCAGCCTGACTCTCCCTGCAGCGGTGTTTGAGCTGGAAAAAAACCCGGGTCGAGGTCAACGGGCAGAAAGCTCACCACAGGTGATGTACTGCTCCAGGCTTTCCTGAAAACCTTCGAAATCTGGCATGTCGTTGTCGTTCATGTCCCAAGGCACGATGAGCGGATGGAAAGCCGAGGCGTCACGCTCGCCTTCCGCGTTAATGTCACCATCCATGTAGAAGTGCAGGGCTGCTGGCGGCGCTGGAGGAGCCTCGTGCTCGGATGGTCCGGCATAATACCGGGACAGTCGTAGTACAGGTCGTGGAGGCGACATGCCGGGTGGCCTCTTGGTCGCCTCGGTTTCGTTCCAAAGAGACTCCGCCTAGGAAAGCCGTAGAGGTGAGGCGTTACGGGTCCGATATTTCATAAAACATGTACAGTTCTAACGGATTGAAGAATGTCTTTTTTTTAGAGAAACGACCAGCATGACCACTTATTCATGATAACGGCGTCTTGTCAGTACAAATGTAGCCCCTAAAATATATGCTGAATGTAATTCAAGGGTTACTGATATGAATGCTTCTGGTATAAATTACATCGGGATAAGAAGAACGGTTGACGCAGAAAGCAAAGGTATGAGTATTACTTAGCCCTGAATTAGGCATCAGCACTTACTCTGTGAGTGCTTTAATGTAGGATCTGCGGTAAGCGTTTCAGATAAAAGTGACTCTGATGTAAAATTTGCAACTATGAGTCCAACTGTAGAAGATGGAAGCCAAAGTACATGTATTACACAGCCGTGAACCTTTCCCTTTCAATCCCTGAGTACTGTACCTTATTGTGTCGGTAGGTTACCCTCCTAGTTTTTTTTGTGTGTGTGTGTGTGCTGATGAGGATCCCTTCGCCGCATGCTACAAGAAAAGTCGCTTGTCATTTCCTAATAACGAGGCCAATTACTTGCCCTCGTTTATCCGTTTTTTTTTCGGAAAGACTACTTAAAACGTCGATCATAAAAACAAAAATAAGTATTTGACATAAGCGTTCGTCTGGCATCATGTTTTTGCACTTTGCCTTTTCTCGCACTCTGTACTCGTTACGTCCTGTACTAATATAGCCGGGGGGTACACTTTTTTTGCTGTTACAGTGGTTTCAGTAAAAAAGAAAAGCAACGTTGTTGTTACCCCTGCGTTGAAAACATTCCGAGAATAAATCAAGCGCTTCAAACTCAGAAAAGGGCTTTTGCCAGACGGCGTGAATAATGCTCGTGCAGAAAAAAAAATATCAGAACAACGTTGTTATCCAAGTGCACTCGAACGGAGGCGCACGAGCGACATTTACAGGGTTCGCTGCAATCGCTCTTTAGCGCGAAAGCTGTACATAACTCAATTTTAGGCAACCAAGGTATCTAATAGGACAAACTGCTCCAAATGAACAGCTTTGCTAGAAATTACACTCAAGAATATGCATCAAGCTCAAATCTTTCGTATGACGAGGGCCAGCAGAGCAGTGCGCACCTTCCTTTTCTCCATAATGAGTGCCATTTTCAGCTGTGAGGTCTCGTCCTGAAGCGTGAACATGTCATTCTTGAAGTTGCAAAGCCGGACCGTCTCGTCAGCGACTTGCTGCATCGAGCGGCGCAGCTGCGCCATCGACTGGCCGAGCCGCTTGCGAACTTTGACGGCATCGCTATGCGGAGCCCGCTGATGGCACGACGAAGGCTTTGGGTCACCGGCGATGCCGTCTCCCGAAGGACCCCGATTTCGCTGATCTCTCGATATCGCGGAGTCTTCGATGCGAGATGCGCCATTCCCCGCTGGATTCTGCGAATCAGTAGTGGTCGTTTACTAATAAAAAATGACAATTAGGTCAAGGATTTTGGCGCACCAACGTCACAATATGGTTAACGCACGCCGTGGTGGGCGGGTTCTGACGATATTAACGCGGAAGCCTTAAGGCCCTACCACAAGCACCCGTTGCAGAGCGTCAGCGCGTAAACACGTGGTAACGCGCTGCAACTGGTGCGTGTAACCAGGTCTTTATCGCCGTCTCATCAAAGACAAAAATTGACCGTCAGCCTCCAGTGGCGTCAGCTTCAAGACGAGTAAAAAACATCATGTGATTATTTCCCTGTGACAAGGCACGACTTCATCAGCAGACAATATTCACTAAGTCAAAACTGACGAGATTGCAAAGGTGACCCAAATCTAGACCAGGTGCAGAACTCCTAATATGCTTTAGATCCTACAGTCAGTGCAGAACAAAATTGTTATGGTGCTGCCATAAGCCTAAGCAATTTCACATAGAGCCACAAGATAACGCTTTTTATCGCTCTATTTCTGATGGTATTTCTGATTTTATTTCTGGTGGTATTTCTGACAAGCTGCGGAGCAGCAACGTATACTCGTTGGTACGGAATTATTTATTATTACGTTAAGTTTTATCGCGCAAGGGCATCTAAGGCCACAGAGCGCCAGTACAAACATTGTCTCCTTTCTGGTTATTAGTCTAAAAATTAAAACAAATGGTGTGTAGTAAATATTTATGAAATATCTAAAACACAGTGCATTTAAAAGAAATGTCACTTTGTTAAAATATCTTTATTTCGTTGGCAATAAATGTCTGTGACGATAGATGAGTCGACAAGGTCCAAGACCCTCACGACTGCAGTCTTTGCCTGAGCAAGAACTGCGAAGGCGCAGACATTCTGTTTCATGCACCAGGCGGTACCTCACACTTGAGGCGCAGCCTGGTGGCCAGTATGCAATGATATCGCTGTTAAAAATTTGACTTTCCCAGGATGATAAAAAAGTCTCTTAAAGTCAACCACTGCATCAAGTGATAAAAACAGCGCGGGATGAAGTTGGATATGATACCGCTAGAGCTCCCTGAAAAGGGTCAGTCGTGCTTGGTGAAGCACAGGACATTGTATGAGGACATGTACAACGGTTAGACTCTCTCCACAGTGTATACATGTAGGTGGATCAGTGCCTGTCAAAAGGTGTTTATATCTGCCATAAGTGCGGCCTATTCTGTGCCGTGTTATAGTGACTTCGGCGAATCTGTTGAGTTTTTGTGGGATGACTATCCTCAGTTAGGGCTTTGCAAGGTGGAGTTTGTTGTCGACTTGTTTGTCCCATTCAGCTTGCCAGTGGTTGCGTAGACCTCTACGTACAACAGGTTTTAGATCTACACCCGGAACAGAGGTTATATCTATGGTTTGCCGACCAGCGGCTTCTCGTGCATTCTTGTCCACTATTTCATTGCCCACAATAGAAAGTATTAGGTTAAAAGCTGCATAGATTTCGTTAAGGAGCTTGTTGAAAGTGGGGTTCTTGCAGTATTGCCACAAGACAGGGCCCTGTCAACACTTAAAGAATCTGTTTACACTGTAGACTTTTGTATCTTGAGTTGTTTAATGTGTTGTATAATAAGCAGGATGCCATAGGCTTCCGCCGTGAAACTGCTGGTATGTTGATTGATTGATTGATTCGTGGGGCTTAACGTCCTAAAACCACCATATGATTATGAGAGACGCCGTAGTGGAGGGCTCCGGAAATTTAGACCACCTGGGGTTCTTTAACGTGCACCCAAATCTGAGCACACGGGCCTACAACATTTCCGCCTCCATCGGAAATGCAGCCGCCGCAGCCGGGATTCGAACCCGCGCCCTGCGGGTCAGCAGCCGAGTACCTTAGCCACTAGACCACCACGGCGGGGCCATCTTGAAGATCGAGGCAGACGTTCAAACTTGATTGTTTTTGGTATCCCAGAACAGCCGGAAGAAACTGACTCTGATCTTAAAAAGAAAGTCGTCTCTGAAACGTTTCACAGCAAGCTCGGCGTTAAATGCACTTCTGTTGCCCGGATTCAGAGGCTTGGAAGATCAGGCTCGAATAGGCCGATTATCTTGTATCTTCAAGACTTCATCGAAAAGCTAGTGGTGCTGAAAAAGGCGAGCAACCTAAAGGAAACTAACATCTTTGTTCTTGCCCCGCCGCGGTGGTCTAGTGGCTAAGGTACTCGGCTGCTGACCCGCAGGGCGCGGGTTCGATTCCCGGCTGCGGCGGCTGCATTTCCGATGGAGGCGGAAATGTTGTAGGCCCGTGTACTCAGATTTGGGTGCACGTTAAAGAACCCCAGGTGGTCTAAATTTCCGGAGCCCTCCACTACGGCGTCTCTCATAATCAAATGGTGGTTTTGGGACGTTAAACCCCACAAATCAATCAAATCATCTTTGTTCAGAACGACTACTCAAAGCAGACGTTGGCAAAACGTAAATTACTGTGGGAAAGTGCAAAAGCCGACAAAGAACAAAGCAAGAAGGCATTTTTGGTGCATGATAAGTTGCGTGTAGGAGATGATCTGTATATTTGTAATGACGTAACAAACAAACGTCAGTCAATTGGAAACCGTCGGAGTGCCACGGCGTCGCCTCAGTCTATGGGCAGTGCACCCGATAACGAAAGTACGGGTAGCAAGTCTTGACCAGCTGCGCAGAAGCAAGTTAGACTGATTAATATGAATGCTCGAAGCATCGGAAATAACACCGAACAACTTGAGGCTGTACACTTAGCATACAACCCTCATGTAGTTGTAATAACGGAAACGTGGCTCCACAGCAAAATGTGTGACCAAGACTTAGTGCCTCCAGCTTTTGAAATGTACCGCAGAGATAGGGCCTCAAGAGGTGGTGGAGTTGCAGTACTTGTTAAAACAGGAATTACTGTCACCCGTTCACCTGACGTTGAAAGTACAGGAAGCATATGCCTGAGGCTTTCACTCTTCAATAAGTCTTTTGTACTGTATGCAGTGTAGAGGCCGCCGAATTCGTTGCCGGATTATTTGTTTAAGTTGAAAACCCATATAGAAAATTACAGTAATCAAAAGCTAATTGTCATCGGCGACTTCAATCTGCCTAATATTGACTGGAACCAAATGCAGTCGACATCAGATTTGATTAATGCAAATATACTGTTCGATATAATGCTTTCCCACAATCTCGCCCAAATTGTTCAGCAACCGACACGTGTTGGTAATGTTTCGTCCACGTTCTTAGATCTTGTGTTCATGCATCGCACTATTCTTGATTGCTGTGTTTGTGTTGGACCCGGCTTATCTGATCACGACATGGTCACAGTTTCTTTTCCCTTGCATTGTAATCGCTCCGATAGCCCACCTAACTCTAAACAGGTCAAAACTTTTTCCCGTGCTAACAATACGAGCATCCAAGATTATCTTGAATTTGAATTGGTGAATTTTGATGGCGACGACGCTGCTGTTCTCCGGGATAAGTTTACGAAACTATGCTTCCACTGCATTGAACGGTTTGTACCAAACAAGCAAAAAAAAAAAAAACCCCAAAGCTCACACCATGGATCACAAGGCCAATAATACAAATGAAGCGTAAAGCCAAGCGCTATCGGAAAAAAGGTGCTCCCGCTAACATCCTCAGGGAAATTCGTAACTCCCTCTTTGAAGCTATTAAAGGTGCCAAGAATTTCTATTTTACTGTCAAGTTACAAACCTTCACCAAAGAGGACCCTAAAAAATTCTGGTATTTTATTAGGGATCGTAAAAGCTCTGTAAACCGAATCAAGTTTAACGGCACTATAATTGACAATCCCCAAACGATCGCGAAAAATTTCAACAACTATTTTCATAGTGTTTTTTCAACTTCTACTCTGCCTGTCTCAATTAGCATTGACGCTTCTGATTCAGATCCTAACCTCATTTCATTCGATGGTGTCCTAAATTTACTGCTGCAATTAAAAGTTAAATCAGCCCCTGCACCAGACAACATACCCAATGCATTTCTCCGGCGATATGCCGAAATATTGGCAAAGTACATTGTTGTGATCTTCCGAGCCTCAATAAGTTCAGCAACTTTACCCATCGATTGGAAATCGGCACGTGTTCTGCCCTTTGTGAAAAAGGGGGACCCAGAGTGCATACCAAACTACCGTCGTATTTCTATGGCTTCCGCGTGTTGCAAAATGCTAGAACATATAATTGCCACTCGTATAAACAGCTTCTTAGATGATAACTACATTTTATCTCCCTTTCAGCATGGATTTAAAAAACGGTTTTCCACAGACACCCAGTTGGTCTCAGTTATTCATCACATTGCTTCTATTTTAGACAAAGCTGATCAGGTCGATGTACTGTTTTTAGATTTCAGTAAAGTCTTCGACCGTGTTCCCCATAACAAGCTCATCGAGAAATTGCAGAATATAGGGCTTCCAAACTACCTAGTATCCTGGGTGTCTGCTTACCTGAACGGCCGGAAACAGTATGTCGACGTCTGTGGACAGACATCACCTCATCTCCCAGTAGATTCCGGCGTACCGCAGGGTAGTGTTCTTGGTCCGCTGATGTTTATAATTTATGGCAATGATATTGTTAATGCTATTACTGATCTGGTTAAAATAAGACTTTTGCAGACGACTGCGTTATTTTGACAGATGTACACTCGCCAGATGACCAGGTCGCTCTCGACACTGCCCTTAACAATATTCTTTTGTGGTGTAACAAATGGGGCATGGTGCTCAATTTCGATAAATCTGTTTGCCTTCGAATTTCTAACAAGAAAAATCCCATTCAGTTTTCCTATTCCTCCAAAAGCCAACCCTTAAAAGAAGTCAGTCAATACAAATACCTAGGTATGATGACAACGAATAAGTTGTCCTGGAATGCCCACATTGCCGATGTTTCGTCATCGGCTTTCCATAAACTGTGTCTTTTAAGGCACAAACTCAGAGACGCCCCGTCGCAAGTGAAACTATTATCTTATAACATTTTAATACGTCCAAAGCTTGAATACGCTTGTATTGTATGGAATCCGCATACTAAGTCTAACATATATTCCCTCGAAAAGATTCAAAGACGAGCAGTGCGTTTTATTTACTCGAAGTATGGTCGTGGTACATCAGTTACTGAACTAATGCGAGATAACGAATTCGAGACGCTACAATCACGGCGCCAGCTTCTCCGTCTAAAATTCTTGGACTCACTAATTAACAATAAACTTGGGCTAGACCCATCACATTACGTTACCCCAGCTTCGACCAGGCAAACTCGTCATTCTCATGTCTGATCTTTAACTCCGTATTTTGCGCGGACAGATTTATTTAAGTTTTCCCTTTTTCCGAGAACTGTAACAGAATGGAATAACTTGCCTTCTGATTTCCTCCAAACCTTCGATCTTGATGAACCCAATGTTTAATTCTGTGAATCTTGACCCGCCCCCTCTCAATATCGCTTGATTTTTTTTTGTTTTGATGTTTCTCTTCTACTCGCTCTTCTCCTACACAGATGTATTTTAGTGAAGCTGTGTTACTCATGTACTGATCGCGTGCTTTCTTTGTTTTGATGTTTCTCTTCTACTCGCTCTTCTCTTACACAGATGTATCTTGGTGAAGCTGTGTCACTCATGTACTGATCTTGTGGTTGTGTTTGTGCCCCTCCTGCTTGGGCCTTTTTGGCCTGCAGTACTGCACAAATAAAAATAAAAAAAATGTATCTTGTGTTTCAATAACTTGCAGCATGTGCAAGTCAAAGCTATTGGGCGATAATTACAAACCAACTGTTTATCTCCATGTTTGAATAAAGGCTTAATTTTAGAGAATTTCTAATCCTCAGACAGGACACCTCTGGATAACGATTCATTAAAAATAATTGTCAAAAATTTTGAGGACCATTCAGCATATCTCTTTAAAAGGGCATTTGGTAAGTCATCTGGGCCACAAGATTTTCTTACATTCAAATTCAGTAATAATTCAATTACGCCAGCTTCTGTGACTTCCAGATTTTCAATGGGAGGCAGGTCCTTAAACTTGTTAAAAGTGGGGGTGGTTTTGTCATCACAAGTAAAAACAGATGCGAAGTGTTCATTAAATGCATTGGCTATTTCTGTTTCACCTGATGTGCAAACGTTATTTATAACAAATGTGTCTCTATTGGATGACTTAGGCTTCATAAAATGCCAAAAATGAGACAGCGATTCCTTCATCATGCGAGTTAACTTTACATCGTAAAAACTGCGTTGTTCGATCTTTATCTTATCTTTTAGTTGTCGAGACAAATCGCGCATCAGAGAACGTGTTGTGATACTCGTGTGCTTTTTTAGTGATTTCCGAAGACAATTAATTCTTCTCTTAATGTGAATTATATCTCGTGTAATCCAGGGTTTCGACATATGTACCTTCGTTTTCTTGAAAGGAACAAAAAGCTGTATGCACGCATGCGCAGTGTTCTTATACTTTAACCACAGAGCGTTAACATCACTCAAACCCAGATTAACACTTTCGCAAAGTTTGTCGTAGGCTACCTCCAGTCTGTCTATGATGGATGCATCGTCGGAAGAATGAAATACTGGCACACGTGTGTATTTAACACCATTTTTGTACTTCAGATAGTGAAGCTCAACCAAGACTGCTATGTGATCTGAAATACCTGTAACCACTTCGCAGTCAATTTTTCCGGAAATATTACCATTCACAAAGACAAGATCAAGAATAGATTTACTGTTATCTTGCACACGAGTGCAATCACTAACTAGTTGCGTTAAATCAAAACGGAAGGCAATGTCAATAAGCGCTTCATCGTTAATGGGATCAGAACTTCCTGCGCTAAACGAAGACCAGTTGATGCCTGGAAGGTTGAGGTCTCCCCATAAAATAAGCTTGGTAGTTTGATTTTTTTAGACGAAATATACAGCTGTAATTGTTCTAAAACCTCAGGGATTGAGGCAGGAGGCCTATACACAACTCCAATAACAAGGCTTCCTTTTCTATCGATAAGCTTACAAAATAAAGCGTCAACGCCAGGGGCATCAGGCATGCGTGCTATCCTGTAAATATTTTTAACCAGCAACGCAACTCCGCCCCCTCTGGAATCACGATCCCTTCTGTACACGTTGAACCCCGAATGCGCAATTTGGCTGTCATAGACACCGTCATGAAGCCATGTTTTGTGAGTGCGACTACGTCGGGGTCATGAAGTGCTATCAGGTGTTCAAAATCGAGCTCTTTATTTAGAATGCTACGGCAATTCACATTTAACAGTTTCAATGAACGCGGGCTTTCCTGTCACTTCGGCACGTACCTGGGAAGGGCAACCATATCATTCTTGGCCTCGTCCCAAACGAACAGCTTTCCATTCACAGACACCTTATCGAAGAGTAGTTTAACACGTTCATTTTGTTCCCTGTTTACAACTGTGCTGTCCCATAGATTCTTCCTGGCCTGACGCACCTTTTGTGAAAAGTCCTCAGTTACATATAAGCCCGAGTCTTTAAGTTTCACACAGTTCCTCAAAATTTCCAGTTTTTCGCGATAATCTATTAATTTGACGATTACAGGTCTTGTTTTATTAGGCCTCTTTGAGCCAAGCCGATGGCATCTTTCGATTCCGGTTACTGTTAAGTCTAAC
Organism: Rhipicephalus microplus; assembly: GCF_043290135.1. NCBI lineage: Eukaryota > Metazoa > Arthropoda > Arachnida > Ixodida > Ixodidae > Rhipicephalus > Rhipicephalus microplus. The sequence goes on from NC_134702.1 coordinate 143,105,036, forward strand.
TTGCCCTTAAAGAAGTCATCAGTTATGCGTGAAGTAAGCGATGGCAGTGTTTCATCTAGAGGTTCAGAGACACCATGAATGATAATGTTGTTCCTGCGACTTCGATTTTCAAGGTCATCTACTTTTTCTGCTATGAAAGTAATGGCGCTTTTCATCGTGCTTACGTGCAACTCAACAGCAGCAACCTTGGTTTGGCATACTGATAGATTTTCTAAACCACATTCCAATAATTCTAGTCGATCTTTAAATCGAGCTAATGTGTTTGTTATGTCTTTCTGTGAACGGTCAAATTTGTTCATTCGCTTCATCAACTCTTTTTGGCCCGCGAGTACCTCGAGAAGTAGGCTGCGATCCCTTAAGTTTTTTGATGATGATTCTTTGCCACGCACGGACTCACTAGATCCCTTGGGTCCAGGATTCGACTCAACGTCACCACAGAGGGATAATAAATTCAGTAAGTGTAGGCAAATCACAACAATACGCTCTAGACATTGTGGGCAAGGTAGCAGCACGAGAAAAACATTATTACTTTTAAATGATTTATCTCCAGGTAAATAACTAACCCGTATAAGAAACAGAAAAGGCTTGTAGCGCATAGTTGCAGACGCGCTGCCACCTTGCCCACTAGAGCTGCAGGACCAAGCCAGCGAATTTATAAGGTTCTCCATCGATGACGCTCCCCAGAAGGTGACGTGGAAGTCAGCAGGTAGGATGGGCGGTTCCAGTGAAGGTGGCTCCTTAAAACAACAGGAGTTTTCGTTCGTCTTTATGGCGCTGTCCATACGATGATTACCATGGCTGAGGTCAAAAGATGAGCAGATACGGCCCTCCGTTGATGCATGCGTGATCCAACCAAGGGTCAGGACCTGTATAAGAAACAGAAAAGGCTTGTAGCGCATAGTTGCAGACGCACTGCCACCTTGCCCACTGGAGCTACAGGACCAAGCCGGCGAATTTATAAGGTCCTCCGTCGATGACGCTCCCCGGAAGGTGACGTGGAAGTCAGCAGGTAGGATGGGCGGTTCCAGTGAAGGTGGCTCCGTAAAACAGCAGGAATTTTCGTTCATCTTTACGGCGCTGTCCATACGATGATTACCATGGCTGAGGTCAAAAGATGAGCAGATATGGCCCTCCGAGCAGATATGGCCCTCCAACTAACTTTATTTCACAGAGTGGCTAGAATATATACGTCTAAAAAGAATGATTGCAAAGCATGAAGGTAAAATGCAAGCCCAATCTACACATCACAACAAAGCATGTGTGACGGGTCCTCTATTGTCTTGAAGTCCAGTCAGGAAATCACGTTCAACCTGTGATAAAGCAACCGATAAAGTGCTTACGCATTTATGTCTGAGCAAGTGTATTGTTTCGGCTTCCATAATCTCTCGTGTAACCTGGTCCCTGTTCCTTGCCAATATAGAACACTGATCAAAGTGGTGGGTGCACCCACCATCTCGGCAATGAATGCCGAGAAGTCCTTGTACCACATTGTGCACATTGTTTCGGTGTTCTCGGAGGTGGTCATTTATGCACCTGCCGGTTTGGCCGACATAGATGCACCCACACGTCAGTGGAATCAAGTATACGACTCCCACTGCGCATGGCACGTAGCGTGTCCTGTGCGCGACAGAGCACGAGGCAGAATTTGCGCGAGGTGTGTTGACCTGTTTGCAAAGCCTCTGCAATTATTCCCGTGCAGAAATGACCGCCTCCAGGAACACCGAAATAATATGCACAATGTGGTACAAGGGCATCTTGACATTCATTGCCGAGATTGTGGGCGCACCCCCCTCTTTGATCAGTGCTTTATATTGGCAAGGCACAGGGACCAGCTCACCCGAGAAATTATGGAAGCCGAAAAACATACACTTGCTAGGAGATAAATGCGTAAGCGTTTCATCGGTAGCTTTATCACAGGCTGAACGTGATTACCTGGCTGGAATTTGAGGCAATAGAGAGCCCGTCACACGTGCTTTGTTCTGATGTGTAGATTAGGCTTCCATTTTACCTTCATGCTTTGCAATCATTCTTTTTAGATTCTTGTCACTCTGTGAAATAAAGTTAGTGTGATGTCAGCGCTCTTTCTATCTAGCCTGTCCTTTTTTCCTTTGTTCACGCGCTGAAACAATCTTGCAAATATGACTACGCACGAACAAGCCCAAGCTCCCACTCTTGTGAGTTGTCCTTTAAGTTTATGCACCCTATTATACACCTTGCTGACGTCTGTGTAGGAGTTTATTGAGGATATGTAGTGTGTCCAGCTTTCCCTTTTGGCTATACGGTGAATACGCCTGCCATTCGCTTTGCAACTATTAAAGGTTCTCAAGTTTTCTGCTGTTGGGTAGCGAGAAAAAGTCGTCCATGCTTTCTTTTGCTGTTTTTAAGCAATTCCACACTCACGATTCTACCATCGCTTTGTGTTAAGCTTATCATTGCTGGACTGCGGTATGCACTTTTTTGCACATGTAAGAACATATTCGGAGATATAGTTGGCCATCTCTTCTACTTCCAAATGGTCTACCTCCTCGAGGCGTAGTACATAGCTCTCTAAATTTCACCCAGTTTGGAACATGAAAGTTGCACTATTTAGGATAAGATGGTCGGTCATCCCGTTGTCTTGTTACTAAAAGAGTTGAAAAATGATCACTTCCATATGAATTATTAATAACTTTCCAATCAAAGTAAGACAGGAGTGACAGTGACCCAATGGCTAAATGTATGCATGAATATGTATTGTGTGTGGTACTGAAGTATGTTGGCTCTGCCTTATTGAGCAAACAGGCTCCAGATGCGAGAAGAAACTTTTCTATTGCACGACCTCTCGCGTCACATCTGGCATAACCCCATAGCAAACTGTGAGCATTGAAATCTCCAATTAACACATATGGCTCTGGAAGCTGATCAATAAGCTATTCGAACTCTGTTTTATTGAATGGTTCATCGGGGGCTATATAGACCGAGCAGATAGATATAAGATGGTTGAATAGAACAGTGCGAACAGCCACAACCTGAAGAGAGCTTTGCAGCACATTGTGCTGGCATGCTACGCTTCTTTGTACCATGATGGCCACACCTCCAGAACAGAAATTGGCACAATTTCGATCTTTACGAAAAACCACATATCGATTTAAGAAATTCACATGAGTTGACTATAAATTGGTTTCTTGAACACAGAACACTTTTGGCTGATAGCCATTTAGCAAGTCTTTCATATCATCTAGGTTATTAAATAGGCCCCTGGTATTCCACTGTAGTATTTGTGTTGTCATATTGCGAAGAAATGTATGTGTCCTGTGTTCAGATGAATGTGCTAAAATGTGTGTTAAAGGAAGGCTACCCTTCAGGTTATCGACCCCTTGGGTGGAGTGGTTACGGCATGTTTCCCTTTCTTATTGAGCTCCAAGGAGCACTGATCTTTGGACGTCGAAGGACGCTGGTGTTCGTCCATCGATTTCCATTGCCTTCTCCGAGGCACTGGAAGGTCGAGGACTGGGCACAGACACTTGCGTCTCCTGCCTTGGAATTCGATTCAGCTTCGGGGCCTGTTGAGCCGAAGCCTGAGGACTCATCTTTGATGTTGGTGGCGCGGCAATAGAAGCAGCCACCAGGGAGGTGGAGGAAGTTACTTCTGGGCGGGCGACCGCAGTAGGCTACCGAGGCACCTGTGGCACTACCCTCCGTTGCACCACCTCGGCAAAACTGGTGTGATCAAGGTCTGAGAGACGGTTCCTTGCTTGACGGAATATTATGTATTCTTTTAGTTTTAGTGAGATGATCTCTTTTTCGATCTTCCATTTAGAACATGTTGTAGAGTAGGCTGGATGACTTCCATCACAGTTCACACAATGAGGAGATGATTCACAATCGTCCGACTTGCGTTCATTTGAGCTGCATTTGGCACATGCCTGCTTTCCGCGGCATGTCTGCGATCTATGCCCGTACCGCTGGCACTTATAGCACCGCCGAGTTTCGCATGTACGGCCTCACGCGAAGTTTGATGTAGCCTGCATCCAGTTTGGTAGGAAGCACACAGCTGTCAAAGGTTAGTATTATGTGGTTAGTACGAATCTGCTCATTTTTGCGGTGAATCAATATTCTTTCAACCTTTATAACGTTTTCATTCTGGGACCCATCAAAAAGTTCATCACTAAGCTGCAAGAAGCCATCTGATATTACACCATGGCTCATATTCGTTGTTCTATGTGCAGACACTGTGACTGGTACGCCACCAATCCATTTCAACTCATTTTCTCAAATTGATCTTTGTCCTTAAAATCAAGTAGCAATCACCGCTAGTCATTTTCGTGGCCTTGTAGCCTGGTCCAATGGTGTTTCCAATGCATTTCGCCGCCACAAAAGGAGACAATTTGCGAGCAGTTTGGTTGCCCTCAATATGTATCACATAATATTTTGGAAATGTGTCATTGCTTTTCAGAAAAAAAGTGGAAGGGTGCTTCGGTGCGCCCTATTTTTTGATGGCGATCAAGGAGTAAAGTAGCTTGTTTAGCCATGGGAGCAGTGCATGTGTTCAGAGACAGCGCCAACCGCGCACCATGGAGTCCAACAAGGGGACGCGGCAAGACTTGAACCAACTCTGCACAACGCCAGCTGTACGCGATCATTAAAGCCGGATATAGCATACCCAAGGTTGGATACGTACACGATGTTAACCATACCCGCCAGGAATCAATAAGGTAAATGGAAAAGAGAAGAAGACTGGGTAGATTGAAGGAGGAGAAAAGACGAAGATGTAGAGAGAGAGAGAGATAGGAAAAGGCGACTACCGATTTCTCCTGGGTGGCCCCGCCCAGAGGTGCCGTCTACGTGAAGCCGGGGCCAAAGGGGTGTGTTGCCTCGGCCAGGGGGCCTTAAAGGTCCAATCACCCGGCGTCGGCTCAACCCCCAGGATCTCCTTTTCCCCGGACATGGCAAAGCCACGCACGGCTAGGCGTGGGAGGGAGTCGAAACTCCCCGCTAGCTCGGGTCCGTGTTGTCGCTACACACCAGATGCCTGCTCGTGAAACGCCCCTGCGGGGGGTTGCTACGGAATCTGCTGTCACTTACAAAACCGAGTGATGTGACACGTGCAGCTATCTCGCAGCCTTTTGCGCACACTTCAAGCCCTAAGTTTCTGAAGTGGTCGCAAGTTTCACGCCTTTGTTCTTAGAAAAAGGTACGAAGGCGAGGCCGTTAGTGACTACACAGCTGCACCTAACAAGCTGGTGGACGATTGCCACTTTGGCGCAGTGCGCGAGTGAATGATGCGCGACCAGATTGTCCGTGGTATTAACGATGCCGGAATGCAGACTCGCCTTTTGGCAAGTGTAGATTTAAAACTGGAAACGACAAAAAATCTTGTCGTGGCGATAGAAAGCGCAAGAAGAGACTGGCACATGGTATAGCCGTCCTGTCATTTCCTGCAGATGTGGTACAGTCAGCAAACTTTTTAGGTCAGCCGACAAGAAAGATGCGCCCAGTGCAGTGGCAGACTCCAGATGACGCGCTGCCGACACCGCAACGCTACCTGCTTCAAGTGCGGTCAGGAGGGTCACTTTGCAAGGGTTTCCAGGACAGTTGCGATTAACGAAAAAATTGGATGGGCTCTCGCACCGCGCACAACACGAACGACTTTCGAGCAACAAAGCATGGACAAGGTGAGGAATACACCTTGTGGTCTTTTCTTGCCACCAGACCGGATACCATCAAAATTGAAGCTCGTGTGAATAACGTACCCCTAGTGAGGAACTTGACACCAGCACCAGTGTTTCAATAATAAGCGACGCGAAATTTAACGCTTTGTTCCCAGGAAAGCCGTTGCAGCATACGGACGTGCAGTTCAAAAGCTATTCTGGAGAGCTGTCGGCAGTATTGGGGAGAAGTCAGCCACAGTAAATGCGGGTGCAGAGGAGGCTAGTTTTCAATTATTAGTTGTGAGCGGAGCGTTCCCGACACTTTTTGGAAGTGACTGGATGGAAGCGTTCAGTATTACCATCTTGAAGCCGTTAGACATGAAATTAATCAGCACCGTTGAAGGCCTGGTCGGACAGTTTTTGACGTCTTTTCAGACAACCTTCGTACAATGAAGGGAGTTTTGGCCAGGATAACACTGCAAGATGTAGCCAGGCCAAAGTTCTTCAAGGTGCTACCAGTGCCGGTGGCGCTTGTCTAAAAGTATGTCGAATAGTTGCAGTGGATACAGTGCGATGGCATCATACGTCCTTTGAAGATGTCCAAGTGGGCCGCGCCAGTAGTTCCAGTAGTGAAGCAAAATGGTAGACCACGCGTGCGTGGTGATTTTAAGGGCACCATCAACGCCGTCGTGACCACTGAATGGTACCCGATTCCTAGGACTGTTCACCAAAACTGTGGCGGAAATAAGTTAAAAAATTAGGTTTGATGGACGCCAAACAGCAGATAAAGCTAGATGCGCAATCGCAGAAGCTAGTTACTATCAACACAGTGATAGACTTGTTTCAATTCACGAGGCTTTCGTTCGGTGTTGCCCCGCCGCGGTGGTCTAGTGGCTAAGGTACTCGGCTACTGACCCGCAGGCCGCGGCATCGAATCCCGACTGCGGCGGCTGCATTTTCGATGAAGGTGGAAATGTGGGCCCGTGTGCTCAGTTTGGGTGCACGTTAAAGAACCTCAGGTAGTCGAAATTTCCGGAGCCCTCCACTACGGTGTTTCTCATAATCATAAAGTGGTTTTGGGATGTTAAACCCCACATATCAAAGCAATTCGTTTGGTGTTGTTTCAGCGCTCGCGTTGTTCGGCGGGAAATGGGAAACTTGTTGATTGTTCCTTCTCACGTCATTGTCTATTTTGACGATATCAAGGTGACGGGGAATCACAGACGAGGACCGCTGCAGAAACGCAAGCAAAGTTCTCAAGCGCTCATAAGATGGCAGCTTGCGCCTGAAGCTAGCAAAGTGCGAATATATGAAGAAGCGCGTTGAGTACTTAGGACACGTCACCACTGCCGAAGGCTAGCATCGCAGCCCCAGGAACGTTGAATCCATCCTTTCAGCACTAGGGCCACAAGACGTGAATACTCTGCAAAGCTTTATGAGGTTGACAAACTTCTACCAGAAGTCCATCACTCGCTTGTCGGTGGTGCTAAATTCATTGAATAGTCTATTGGTACCAGGTACACCATGAACCTGGGCACCACTTCAATAGGAGGCCTTCCGCGGAAGTAACCAGCTCTTGGCATCTGCTAAGATATTGGCGCACTTTGACCAAAAAAAAAACCTACAGCGCTTGCAACAGATGCGTCGCCATATGGTATTGGGACAGTTCTAGCCCAGCGGGAAGCGTCGGGAGAAGAGTGGCCAATCGCTTTTGCGTCTAGAAGCTTGGCCACAGCTGAGCGAAACTACGCCCAGCTTGATCAAGAAGCCTTAGGTGTTGGGTTCGGGGTAACATGTTTCAAGCAGTTCCTTTGTGGACGGCGATTCGAGATAGCAACTGATCACAAGCCACTTTTGCGGCTTCTGGTGGCAAATAAGCCGATTACAGAGTCTCGCTTACCTCCACTATCCCGCTGGGTACTCTAAGTTGGGCATCTCCCCCACCCCTCTCCTATGCGTAGGGTAGCAAACCGGCTGCCTATAGGCTGGTTAACCTCCCCGCCGTTCTTTTCCCCCTGTTTTCCTTCCTTTCTTTATGTTGGGATATTATTACACGTTAAAGTACAGACCTGTTGGTCACATTCCACACGCCGATGCTGTGCGCTGACTTCCGCTTTCAACAGCTGATTTTCAGATTGAGAATCCACCGGAGATTTTTATGCTTCAAGGGTCTTGGCAGAGAGTGATGTCAGCGCAAGCTGTTGCGGCCGCTACGAGCAAAGACACGCTGCTGTCACGCCTTCGCGAACAACTTTGGACTGGTAGGGGAGTTTCCATAGAAGCTCTATGGAAACATTATGCCACTCGTCTTCATGAAATGATTGTGCAATAAGATTGCATTGTGCTAGAAATCAGGGTGGTTGTGCCTGCGTCTATGAAGGTCGACGTGCTGCGACTTTTACATGAAGGACATCCAGGAGGGGCGAAAATGAGAGCGGCGGCCTGCAGCCATGTTTGGTGGCCAGCCATGGACGATGACAAGATATTCTTATCATCGATCTATTCTTGTCATCAAAATATTCTTGTCAAATAATACAAGGTATTCTTGCGTAAAAACGGCATCCGACAAATTCTTGTACCATCGTACCACCCAGCCTCTAATGAAGCAGCTGGGTTGACTGTATAGACCATTAAACATAAGTTGAAGAAAGCGCAGCCAAAAGATGATTTGCCAACTACAGACAGCGAGAATTTTGCTCACATACCGGACCACTCCGCATCAAGCAACAGGTTAGAGTACCGCTGAATATCCAATGGGCCGGAAGTTTAAAGCGGTATTAGACTTACTAAGGCCTCGCTTACGGACCATGGTGATGTCTCAACAGATCTCTCAGAATCTCCGGGTCAACAGAGGATCGGCAGGATCCGTAGCCACGCAGCCAGGAACCACTGTTTTCACTCGTAATTTTCATCCAAGTCCTGCCTGGGTACCGGCAACGGCAGCAGACAAAGGGTATGCGGCAGTGCTAAGATTACCTAATGGTCGCCAATATACATGGCACCATAATCATCTGCGGGTGGTGCCGTGGCAGCCTGAGCTGTCAGAGTATTCTGGCCGCTCCTACACAGACTCCCCAGATGCTTCAAGCGTGAAACAAGCCGTGCCTCTGGAGGCTGTGGGTGCTGCCACGTCCTACGCACCAACAAAGAGCACTGATTGATTGATTGATTTGTGGGGTTTAACGTCCCAAAACCACCATTTGATTATGAGAGACGCCGTAGTGGAGGGCTCCGGAAATTTTGACCACCTGGGGTTCTTTAACGTGCACCCAAATCTGAGTACACGGGCCTACAACGTTTCCGCCTCCATCGGAAATGCAGCCGCCGCAGCCGGGATACGAACCCGCGCCCTGCGGGTCAGCAGCCGAGTACCTTAGCCACTAGACCACCGCGGCGGGGCCAACAAAGAGCACTGAGACCCCTGCAACTATGGAGGTCTTGACCCCTGTTACTATAGAGGTCTATGGAGGTCTATGAATTCGAGGGCACATATTTGACTAGGGATCCGGGTGGTTGTGCCAGTGCGAAAGTGGACGCTCCGAAGCCAGCGGCCCTTTCTCAGACTCTCATTCACCGCAGCTCGAGAGTGCAGAAACCAGTTATACGTTATATGCCCCAATAATCAAGCTGAACTCTGTGCTGGCCCATTATAACGCTTTTTAATTTTGTTTGTTTGTTTCTCTTCTTACACTTTTATTAGGGAGAAAGGAATGTTATGTTGCTGCCATCAGCCTAATGAGTTTCACATGGCGCCACAAGATGGCGTTTTTTACCACTCTTGTGACCATTGAAATAAACTTGCTGCTTGCCGCATAAGTCAGTCGGCAACTGAACCAAGCCTCGTCTGTATCCTGCCTCGGGAGAACATGACATGAATAAATAAGGTAGACAAAAAGCACTCGGTAGCGAGCAAGCTAGGATCAGTACATTGACTGTGGAGCAAAAAGCCGAGCCAACTCTGGAACCAGATTTGACGTTATTCCGACATGACACCTCTATTATAGGTGTACATATATGTTATGCTATTCATTTCCAATAAAATTGAATAGCGAGCACTGAATCCACAATTGAGTTAGCACTGACATTACGCCTACGCGGGAATGCGAATTTTTAGAAAGCAGTTTCAACACGTGGCGTGGTTCTGTGGTGGAATACCTGACCTTCACGGTAAGGTCTTGTTATATGTTTGCTCTCGCTAAAATACTGATATCTTCATTATTTGCATTGGTGTTGTCCACGCTACCAATGCCAGTTTTTCTTAACGCTCTCGCAATCAATCTACCCATGACAGCTCTCGCCGTTGCTGGGTAAGTACCAACTGTCCACCACCTATGGCATACATCCGCATGCTGTCGTCTGTGGTATACGTCTATGTGCCACGCTTGCCCGAAGGGAGGGGTTTGACGGTGTTCGCTACAGGATTGGAACGGTATTAATGTCATGACGAGCGAGTCACATTCATCAAACCTTCTTAGCCCCCCCCCCCTTCCCCACACACAGACAGGCATGCAAATTTTTGTCGACGCCAAGACAAGTGGAAATTCATGAGAGCACCCAGACATAGGCTAGTAGATATGAAGTACATAGAGACGCTGAAGGTGCCTTTGGTTCAACAAGGCATGCTTTGCATTTAATAGAACATAGTTTAGGCAAATGGTCTAGGCATCCTGTCAGCTTTCGTGGTCACATGGGGTTCTTTAAAGTGAACCCTAACCCTTTCACGCACACTCTTCAGAGCATAGGTGTTCGTGGAATCCGTCGCCATTGAGATGCGGTCGTCGTGCCGTGGAGTTGAACCCAAGGCCTTGCATTCAATAGCACCATACCATACACACAAAACTGACTCTGCGGGAGTAACAGTTTATAACGTTTAACGTCTAGATGCGTCCTAGTTGGTTCTGTAGAGTATTCAGGGAAGTAAAGCCTGAATAACAGGACAGAGAAAATACAGAGTAATACAAAATACTTGCAGAGATTAACAACAATGTTTCTAGCACTCAATACACTGAGACGTGTAAGGAATTGTGGTATTGATCAAAAGCAATGCTCGCAAAAAAAAAAAACAATCTTAGCCAATGTAAAATTGCTTGAATTTCGTTCGAATACCTTATAAATCATCTAAAAGACAAAGAAGCCACATCAAACACTATGAAAGGGAGATGTGTGGGCGGTGGAGCGATGATGGTATCAATTCATTTTTCCCCACATGAGGAAACAATGTTGCCTTGAATGAAACACGTGCTCTGTATTTACAGGTAATGCAATAGAGCTTATAAATTTATGTCAGTTTGTCTGCGCTGACGACTTGTATGGTCAGAAAAGGGAAAAAAGCGCATCAAGACCTCTAAAACATGCATAGAATTTCGTGATGAAGGCCCTGAAATTCCACGTTTGTTTCCGAAATTAAGAAACATACAGTAGCGCCTGCAAAGACCTCAAGCGAGGCACTTATACACCGGCACGCATATTCATGTAAACAAGAAGGCAAAGTGCGCATTTTTTTCTTTTATTTTTTTGCGTCTCCGCGGTGGCGGGATTGAATCCCGGCTGCAGCGGGTGCATTTCCAATGGAGAGAGAAATGTAGGCCCGTGTGCACAGATTTGGGTGCACGTCCAAGAACCCCAAGTGGTCGAAATTTCCGGAACTCTTCACTACTGCATCTCTCATAATCATACTGTGGTTTTGGGACGTTATACCCCACATATCTGCGTATTTTCGTGTACAATATACACTAAAGCATCGCAAAAACAACAGTGGTTCGTCCCTTTGTCTGGAAATGGGTCAGATACAAAAGTGAAATTTGTCTCCACACAGGCAGAAAGCGTATATCAAGTGTTTACCAGGATATATTTCGATTGGCTCGCAACTTACGGCAGGATTAAGCAGGAAACACGTACAAAATGAGCATACACTGGACGCTACGACTAACAACTGTCATAGCACGGCACCCGAAGTGTGCTGCTCACGAACACGCAAAAAAAGACGCTTCAAACGAACAGACAAGCCTACAGTGGGCAAGCGCGGAAAACTGTCACAATTTTTTCAGCGTGAACAGCGCACTTTTAAATGCGAAGCATTTCTTATCGAACTTCGGTGACTTTGAGTGTATCCATCCATCCATCCATCCATCCATCCATCCATCCATCCATCCATCCATCCATCCATCCATCCATCCATCCATCCGTCCGTCCGTCCGTCCGTCCGTCCGTCCGTCCGTCCGTCCGTCCGTCCGTCCGTCCGTCCGTCCGTCCGTCCGTCCGTCCGTCTATCTATCTATCTATCTATCTATCTATCTATCTATCTATCTATCTATCTATCTATCTATCTATCTATCTATCTATCTATCTATCTATCTATCTATCTATCTATCTATCTATCTATCTATCTATCTATCTATCTATCTATCTATCCGCCTAGGACTTTTAGCTCTTCTGGCCGTTTCGATATTGGTATCGATACCAAACTTGGTATGGCATAACATGACTGTATGAAGAACATATTTGACTAGTCATAACATAAAATCATGACATGTATGACATGAATGTCATGGTTTATATTTCATGATCCTGCAGCTCTTGCATCGTTTCGGTCACATGGCATGTTGCAAAACTGGTATGGTATGACATGATTGCATGGCTAAAACAAGCGACAGACCCTAACATGGAAACCGTAATATGCGTGTCATGTAACAACATGACTACATGCCACGCTCATGATGCGCTCGTGACCGTTTCGCTAGCGTCACATATACCAAACTTGGTAATGCAGTACGCGAGCGGACGACATAGGTACATGACGCATCCAAACATGATAATCACGACATGCGTGTCATGTAACAACGTGACTACATGCCACACTGATGATCCGTTCGCGGCCATTTCGCTAGCTTAACATATGCCAAATTTGGTATTACGTGATGGCAATGGATGCCGAAGGTATGGACTTGTGTAAACATGAGAATCATGAGATGCGTGTCATGTGAGAACATGATTACATGCCACAGCCAAGGCGTCAATACATTTCGACGTGATGCGGTGCACGCGCTTGCTAGAGTTCCTTTCGCCGCGTCACGTGGCGTTGCCAGGCCAGGCACCGGTCCTGTCATATACTCGCAGGCCCACGCCGCGCTGCGTTGCTTGGACGCATGCGCGTTTCATGGCGTCCGGAATCTTTCCGTGTCGAAAAGAGGCAGACACAGAGTTGTCTAGGTAGCCCATTAACGCGAAATGCAACATGTCGCATTACGCACCGGTTGCCGTCGGGCCACGTCGACGGAGGCTGGTTGCGCCTGGCATCAGACTACTACAGTGGTCGCGTTTTGCTAACGTAGCGTCGCTGTGCCCAGCATGCGCGCGCGTCAACGCAGCATTGGAGTATATTGGGGTCTTCATGATGCGCTCGCGGACGTTTTGCTAGATCCACATAGGCCAAATTTTGTGTTACGCGACGTCAATGAATGACAAAATATATGACTGGTGCAAACATGATAATCCTAACAGGCGTATCATGTAAGAACATGACAACATACCACACTCATAGCGTGCTCGCGGCCATTTCGCTAGCTCCACATATGCTAAGTTTAATATCACGTGATGTGAATTGATGACGAAGGTCACCGACACATCTGAACATAATAATCATGACACGGAAGTCATGTACAGTATCATTTACCTACACCTCGGAACGTTGCGCTGATTTTAATGTGACATATAAACATTTTTCCCTCGTGCTTCGCATGTCATAGATTCCCGCTTTACGTGGGATCAAACAATTTTTTTTTCGTAAGTGAAGTGGCGGCAGCGAGCGTCCGCCGTGATTTTCGGTCTCTCTTCAAATATTGCAGCTCTAAAGCGAAATTTTAGTGTTAGCACAAGACGTGCAAAACACCACATCTACTAGATAAGCAAAGCAAGCACTAAGGACCATGCCCTGCGGAGGCACGCGTGCATCGTCACGTATGGGGCGCCGACCTTTACAGCGAAGCTGACGCGCACTTTTAGCGCCATTTCCCCACTAATGACAAAAACACGCTGAAGTTGCTGAGCTCTGAGGTACGCGAACGGTACATGGTGTATATACGTAAGTCGCCGTTAGGGAGCTGCACAGAGCACCCTCTGTGGCTTAGCGGTTTAGCGACGCGCGCTCAGAGCACGAGGTAGTAGTTTCACTCCCGGCAACAGAACATTTTCTTGTTTTTTACCTTTCCTTTTTTTGGACGCGTTTTGACCCTCGTCCATCCAGCGACAATTCTGTTTGAGGTTACGCTGGGGAATAGGAGCACGAAGGTCACTTTATCTTGCTACTGCTGCCGCATTTACGAAAGCAGTGCGCTACTTACGCACGAAGTAAGAATTGTGACAGTTTCTCACGCTCGTCTTGTGCCTACTTATGCGTTTTTTTCGTGTTTTAGGGGCGAAGATCCTTATAGCGGCATCTGTTGGTCCCTCGTAGTCGTAGTAGTAGTCGTAGTGTGTAACCAGTCTTACAATTTGACCTCCAAGGTGGTGCCGGTGGGAGATTTCTTCTGTGCGTTGCTGAACAATAAAAAATTCGCAGCGTTCGGATTCAATAAAAGCCGAATTCTACTGTCTCTCATTCCCCCTTAGCAGCCATTGGCATGTACATTGAGCACTATCTGACAAGAAAGGGTTGCTACGTTATACTCGCTGGGCATTACCTCCTTGGCTTTAGAAATGTGAAGCGAGCGTTGAGCCGAAGTGCCATGAATACAGTGGACTAGTATATACCATGAACTCGAGGTGGTTTAAGGTGGGAAGTAGACACGAAGCGCAAGCCGCAAGATAGTGTGCATTTGCCGCCTCTCATTTAGTCCTTGGAATGTCCGCTGGTTGGCGGTGCATATGCGGAATATATGGTGAAAAGATGTGATGGTGGTAATTGGAATGTTGAATAAATGGACAAACGTACACACAAACAGACACATAGACAGACTCACGGATGGCTGCACCGACGAATGAACGCATAGACGGACGCAGGGGCGGATGCATGGACGAACGCAGGGATGGACGCACAGATGGACGTGCGAACGCACGAACAGACGCATGCACGGACGTGCGATTGTACGCACGGACGGTCGCACAGATGGACGCATGGACGGACGGAAGCAAGAACGAATGGACAGATGGATGCTTCGTCCCACTCTCCATCATTCACTCCGTAGATATGCTGCCTTTTTTTTCTGTTTCAACAGCGTACTGGAAGTGTCGAGCTCTGACGTTGTTAGTCTGCGTTTGTATTATGTATGCTCACTGTTTGAGTAGTTTCTGTTTAAAGTGTGTGCTGCAAGTTTCGAATTGCTTGCCGTTCTTTGTGTGACATTAAAATTTGTCGCACCATTTAGGCGGAACAATGCGCAATAAAAGCCAAGTGGCTTCTGTGAACTCAAGTTCTACTTTCGTGTTATACCAATTCCTAGAAGAGAAGATCAGCCGCCTTTTTTTTTCTGTAGCCACCATAGCAGGAAACAAGCTTGGCTTAATTTCGCAACACCATTTGTATTGTGGCACATGCAGAACAAAGCTGGGCATATGCAAACAAAGTAAGCAACAGCGTCACACGATATGCAAAACATGACTGTAACCGAAGGCCACCACCCAATATATTGTCATATTACAATGTATTACATGTAATAGGTAGGTTACACAGGCTCGATGCAGTAAGCTGGCCAACAATGGTGTATGTATTACCATTTGACTGCCGTGAACAATTCTCAAACGACCAGCTCAAACCTAGGTGCCGCTATGTCCTTGAATGCGTGTTGTCGACCGCTTATTAACACTGACGCGACGACAATGCTCCCCTGCAGCTTCGTCAAAATCTCGCAGTGATTTTTCAGCAGGCGACTCAGGTAGAGACCTGATTTATCGACATCTATACTGACGCGGTGCATCCTTACTAATATTCCCTGGGAATCTTATGATGTAATACAGAGAAAGCCTCTACTCCAGGCTTAGTATCATTGAAGGAAATTCTTGCAGCCAATCGCAATCTGCGGTAGGACATTGAAATGAAATAGCCTGCTGGGCAGCTAGGTCAACAGCCGGCAAAGCAACGCAGAACGCAACAGCTTACTTTGGCAGATGGTGTTTTCTTTTCACGCTGCATTGGCCCAGGAGAAGATCACTGAACAGATGACAACGCCGTCGCACGCGGGATCCCAGCGCGTTCTATTGATGGTGATGATGATGATGTTCCTTGGCAGATTCGCATCTACCCACTCAAGGGGATCGGCCAAGAGTCAGGCGGATAATTATTATTGGACACTTTTAATTGAGCGTACGGAGAAGTTGCGTACCCTGTGAAAGTTACGTTGTGTACACTGCAAGCAAAGCGTGTGACAATGGTTTTAGTTTAACGTACCCTGTTGCGTATCACTCAATCAGAAATTCGAAATGCAAGGGTATCGAGTGCTTATAGGCGCCACCTACGTTAAAAATATGCTAGGTTCCAGTAATAACGTGGCCTCTGTGAGCGGCGAATAATAAAAAAAAACATCCTGCCTGCCAGTGTAAGGGCCACCAGCGTACAAGTCAAGGCGTGGCGTTCGCTCTGTCGTATGCGAGATGAAAGGATTTAGAATGCTTATCAGTGCCACCCACGTTAGAAGTCTGCTAAGTCCCTGTAATAACGTAGCCTCTCTATTCTGCGCGAAAAACATCCTGACTGCTGGAGGGTAAGGGCCACCTTAGTACCAGTCATGCCATGGCGTTCACTGTGTAGATTTTTAGCATCGTTACTAGGTGCACTGAATATGCCCATTCACCTTTGCTGTTTTGAACTTGGGCAACCAATGTAAGAAGGACGTGTGATCGGGCACGGCCGCACTGTATTCACCCCAGCGTTCTATCCAGCACAGCTGTGGATGAGGCTTAGCGTACCCTACAGCAAGTGGTCGCCTTCCGGGTATTCATGACTTTACGATGTACTACCAGCACACTCAAGGAGTTAAATTTTGCACAACGTCCAAGGCGTGTTACGTTGCAACAGGAATAAAAGTAAGTACCAAGCGGCCGTTTTATTAAATGCAAATCATTTGTTAGCGAACTTCGGCGACATTGAGCGTATCTATCTATCTATCTATCTATCTATCTATCTATCTATCTATCTATCTATCTATCTATCTATCTATCTATCTATCTATCTATCTATCTATCTATCTATCTATCTATCTATCTATCTATCTATCTATCTATCTATCTATCTATCTATCTATCTATCTAGCTGCCTAAGACTTTTAGCTCTCCTGGCTGTTTCGATAGTGGTATCGATACCAAACTTGGTATGGCTTAACATGACTGTACGAAAAACATATTTGACTAGTCATAACATGAAAATCATGATAGTTCTGTCATCAATGTCATGATTTAGATTTCATGGTCATGCAGCTCTTGCGGTGGTTTCGTACACATGACATGTCGCAAAACTGGCATGGTATGGCTTGATTGCATGGCGAAAACAAGCAACAGACCCCATCATGAAAATCATGACATGCGTGTCATGTACCAACATGACTACATGCCACGCTCATGATGCACTCACGGCCGTTTCGCTAGCATCACATATACGGAATTTGGTATTACAGTACGTGAATGAATGACAAAGGTATGTGACTGGTGCAAACATGATAATCATGAGATGCGTGTAATGTAACAATGTGACTACATGTCACGCTCATTATTATTATTATTTAGCAATACTGCCGATCTCACAAGGAGATCATTGCAGGGAGGGCATACATATGATACAGAAAAGAAACACGAAGCAATCATTTCTAGCATGCAAAACAACAAGCAATCGATACATGAGAAGCAGTAGTAGCAATGAGCAAGGTGAGGGCACAAAACTCTGCAAAACTACGAATTACAACAACTATAAAAACAAAAATGTACAATGATGCAATCACGTTATCAATATACAGAGCCTGCATACGAATTAGAAGAGGACAAAAGAAAAGAAAAAGAACAACAATTTTCAGAAAAACTCCTCAGCGTGTACCTTTGCTTCTACCATATCTAAAAGCACATTAAAAGATGAAGTGTTGGTTACAGAAGGGCTACGTTGGTTCCAATTTCTTATGGTTTGCGGGAATTATGAATATTTAAAGCAGTTTGAAGGTAAAGTGTATTCATAAATTGCTTGAGAGTGCCGGTAACGTGTTAACCTAGATCGACTGAAAAAGATTAGTTTTGACGCATCGATGTTTATGTCTCCACGAATTAATTGAATCAAAAACTTAGTCTTGTTATTTTCGCTCGGCTTTGTAGTGTTGACAGACCAGCTTTGTGTAATAATTCTGTAGGAGAATCCCTTTGCCTATATTTATTATAAATTAACCTTCCTGCCTTCCTCTGCACCCCTTCGATTCTTGCAATTAGTTCCTTTGTGTACGGAAACAATATTGGCGTATTCTAACATTGGTCTGGCAAGCATCTTGTATGCCAACAGCTTTTATTTGGGTGTGCCAGATGAAGGCGTCTTCTCAAAAAGAAAAGCCGCTTTAGTGCACTTGAGGTTATATTGTTGACATCCCATCGAAGATCGTGCATTAAAGTGCCGCCTAAATATTTATGTTCGAATACGCGAGTAAGAGGTGTGTCATTAATAGTGTACGTGAAATAAGAAATTGCTTTCTTTCTAGCTACAGTAAGCGTAACGAATTTCTTAGCTACGAGAGTCATTTGCCACTCACACCAACAAGACAGATTCTCCATTTGATTGAGAGTGGTACGGCGCCGTACGGACATGGTGTATGCTATTTTCACGCATGTATTCTGCCATCGTCGCACTCGAAAACTGGGGGCCGTAGTCAGAAACCACACACTGTGGGATACGAAAACGAGCAAAAATTTTCCTAAGTAATTGAATAGTTGTGTCTGTGGTAGCTGTTTTTAGCGGCATTGCTTCTATCCACTTTGTTTCCGCGTCCACTAGGACAAAAGTTAGGTACCCATTAACAGGACCTGCAAAATGCATGTGCACTCGAAACCACCACTTCCCTGTCTTGGGCCAAGGTGATAGCACTTGCGTTGCCGGCATGGACCACCCTTGCACACACTGAGGACAGTTTTGCACCAACCTTTCAATATCTTTGGCTAATACTAGGTACCAGAAGAGCGTGCGAGCGAGCCTGTTCATGGTCCCAACACCTGGGTGCGTGTTGTGCAGCTCGTTGAGTAGGCACCAACGGACTCCCTCTGGCGCGACCACATGATGACCCCAGTAAACAAGGCTATGGCTAACGACGAGTTCATGTCGGCGCGTGAAGTACAGTTGCAGATGCTGCTGTTGCCTTGTAAGACGTGATGGCCAGCCCTGCTCGATCCACTCCCGGATTTGCCGAAGTGTGCCGTCCTCCTGGGTCAAAGTAATGATTTGGTTAGACGTAAGTGCACTTGCGTCCGAACCCTGCGTATACAGTACGTATTCAGTTACTTCTTGACTTCCACGTTTATGGTCTCCTGGCAAAGGCAAGCGACTGACGGCATCTGCGTTACCGCTTTGGGTTCCCTTGCGGTATTCTAGATTGTACTGGTAAGCTGATAGAAGAAGCGCCCAACGCTGAATTCGAGCTGCCACCATCTGCGAGATGGGCTTGTTCGGGTGGAAAAACGCGGTTAGTGGCTTATGATCTGTCACCAGCGTGAAACGGTTTCCCAGCAAGAAATCGCGGAATTTGGAAATTCCAAACACCAAGGCCAGCGGTTCTTTCTCTATTTGGGAATAATTGCGTTCTGCTGGCGTCAGCGTTCTTGAACGAAAAGCTATAGGGTTATCCACGCCATCAATGCGATGCGGTAATACTGCCCCTAAGCCATCAGATGAAGCATCACACTCCAGCCGCAACTCTTTCTGCGGATCGTAGTGAACCAGAAAATTCGTCCTTAACAAGGCGCGCTTCGCTCCTTCGAACGCTCTTTGATGCTCTTTTTCCCAATGCCGGCATTATCCCTTGCCCAGTAAGCGATAGAGCGGAGCCAAGGTCGTGACCAAATTCGGCAAAAATTTCGAGTGATAGGTTACGAGCCCCAGAAATGACTTGAGTTGACTTACCGATGCTGGCCTTTGATCAGCTGTTACGGCTTCGAGGTTGTCCCGCAGTGGGTGAAGGCCAGTCGCATCAAACTTGTGCCCCAGAAACTGCACTTCTTTTTCACGGAACCGACATTTGGCTTTGTTCAGTTGGAGGCCATTGTCACGAAGTCTCTAGAAAATTGTCGAAGCATGGCAGTGTCCCTTTCTTTCTCGACGATTATGATGCCATCTTGGTATACATGTACTGTTGTCAAGTCTCGGAATAACGACTCAATGCGCCACTGGAACGATGCGGGAGCCGACGAGATGCCGAAGGCTAGTCGGTTGTACAAGCCCCGGTGCGTATTGATAAAGGTCATCGTCTTCGCTTCTTCATCAAGCAGGAGCTGGTTATAGGCATTGCTCAAATCCAGTGTAGTGAAGACTTCTCCCCCGTAAAGTGCGGCAAAAATATCATCCACCTTAGGCAAAGGGTATTGTGCCAGGTGAGTGGCCGGATTCACGTTGAGCTTAAAATCACCACACAATTTGATGTCTCCGTTTTTATTCACCACTGGTACGACGGGAGCAGCCCATTCGCACACGCTCACGAGAGTTACCACACCTTGCTGCACGAGGCGGTCGATTTCTGCTGAGACTGCTTTGGGAAGCGCTAAGGGCACCGGGCGGGCCTTCAAAAACCGAGGCATGGCCCCTTCTTTCTTGTACAGCTTGACAGGCGTACCTTTGTAACAGCCGAGTCGATCTTGAAATAAGTCTGAGAACTCTTCCAGCAGCCCTTTTAGGTCAACTTCCACCTGCAGCACGTAGACACTCGGAGGAGCCCTTTCTTCTAAAAGTGACACGCCCGCTTCGTGGAAAGCCTGAATGGTGTTTCTTTCGGGCGCACAGAAGTCGACCGTCACAATCCACTACCACGAGCGAACTATTCGCTCGAGTCTTGTCGTATTCGATGCTCATGACGACTCTGCCAACTACTGAAAGAAGACCGAAGAAGCAGGATAGCCGAAGTGGCGTTTTTTCTAGTCTTAGCCACCACTTACCGTTTTTCCTGAAGACCTTTTCTGGAATCACGCTAACTGATGAACCCGTGTCGATCAGCATCCGCAATGTCCTGCTGCCCCAGACAAGGCTCCGTTCGATGGGCCGTGTATCTGGCTGGTCAACGTTGTTCTGGGCAGAAAGGGCGAAAAGCATTTCTTCCTTACTGTCCTCTCCGCCCGAAAGCTCTCTGAGCGCGTACGATCCTTGCCGGCCACTGCGCCTGCGCTGGCACATCTTAGCCAAGTGTCTTTTAGTACCGCACTTGTGGCACGCCTTCCCGACATGCTGACATTTGTCTTCTGAGTGGTTGGAGCCGCTCCTCCAGCACGATTGACGCGGTGCGCCTATGTCGTACCTGCTGACTTTTTTTTTGTCCGCTGCTACGACGCTTTTTAACCAGGTACACGTTACCCGCGTCGTTCTCGCCGTTTACATCTTTCATGGACCGGACCATACGGTCGGCTGTTTCTGACGACATGGCGAATTCCTCAGCTTCCTGCACAGTCAGCTTCCTTTGGGTCAGCAGAAATCGCCTGGCCTCATCATCCCGTATGCCGCACACTATCCGGTCACGTAACACTCTGTCCAGAAAGTTGCCGAAGTTGCAGTCTTTTGCAAGACGTCACAAGTCTGTGACAAAATCTTTGACCGTCTCGTTGTCTCCTTGCCTCCACACAAAAAATGCGTGACTTGCCGCAGTCTCGTTCACCTATGGCTTGTAGTGTTCTTCCAACACCTTTGAGACGTCTTCGTACGTTAGGCTGTTCACGGGCGTCGACGGGCATTGTCCCTGAAGGACTTGAACCACGCTTTCACTGAGTGAGGCTACCAAGAGTGCCTGACGCTTTGAGGAGTCCGTGATATCATTGCCTTCAAAGTATGCCTCGAGACGCACCCGGTAGGCATCCCAGCTGTTCGCTGCCTCGTCAAACTCTGGCGGCCTCTATCCCATCCTCGCCGCAAGTGAAGTGAGGCAACGTAGTGGCAACACGAACTCAACCGTTTATTCCTTGATACATGATCTTTTTATAGTCTGAAACCACGTGAGGCACGGGTGACAGCCAAGTACATCTGGGGCTAGCTTGCTAACTAGTGATAAGGGGATGGGCGGGTGATAGTGGTTTATTGCCAACGCTGCAGCACCCACAAGAGCCGTCAGCCCATCCTTTTCGGAAGCCGGCGTTCTCCACTCTGATACAAGTATTTTCACCGGCAAAGCTTATGCCATATTTGCGGCCGTTAAACACAATAAACAAATAAATATACAGAAGGCAATAATATATATATATATATATATATATATATATATAGATTCTCTAAGCGTAGTAAAATCTCTGAAAACACCTAAAACACAAAAACCCTGTCCTTGTCTCGCTTTATTGACTCCTATGCACAGTGTACTCATCCAAGCAGCATGTAGTCTGCTGGTTGCCTGGACACCGCGAAATACAAGGCAACGTTCTAGTGGACTAGCTAGCTGGATCTGCCAACAAAACAGCTAGCAATACATCGATACCAGTTCCTGCACTCGACTTAAAAGCCTTTCTAAAACAAAAGCTCAGGGATTATTGGCAGAGCACATGGTACACACAAACATGTAATAAATTACAGGTCATCAAGCCGCAACTTGGTCATTCGCGGCCTGCATCAAAATCACGCCACACAGAAGTAATACTCACAGGGTTAAGAACATGACATACATACACTACACATTCATTTATTTTGTCTGGTGGCGATCCACCATTGTGTGAAAGGTGTAAAGATGCGCTCACCGTGTTTCACCTTTTATCCCGTGTAAGGAGTTAGACACGCTAAGAAGACAACACTTTCCATTACCCTACCGACAGGAGATACCCCTTCACCCTGCAATGTTCGTCGGTAGGGAATCACTTTTTACACGTAAATCATTGTTAGCTTTTTAGAAGAGGTTCATTCTTTTCATATTATATACCCGGGAGTTCCGTTGCATGACCTCGCTCGAGAGGTCCCCGCTGCGGTGGCTACACTCAACAAAGCATTTTCCTCACGGCCCTTGGACGCAAGAGTGTGAATGGTGGAAGCACTTGTGCTGATTCCATGCATGTCCATCATCGTTTTTATTATCACAAACTTTTGTCATGCATTAACACCACACACTGTTCATGGCATGATCATGTTTTTATTACTTCTATCTTTTTACCCGCCTTAGAGCGAGGAATTTTATGGCCGATGTACAGCCGCTTATAACAAACAGTGTCCATATTTCTTACGACAAGAACTGGCGCTCTTTAGCCATAAAATGGCCCTTGCGCCACAAAACATCAAACATCATCACCATCATGAAGCAGCGACGCCTCACTCCTCAGCACGCTGCTTATGCTGTCCAACTCACCAATAGCGAGCTGTGTATATACACCGTGTACTACTGACTTACTCTCGATGGACTTAAAACAAACATTCTCGACCAGATCATGCACTTTGGAGAAGCCAGATATGCTTTTTCTAAACTTTGACGGGTCCATTGACGTGTCCATTGGCGTGTCCATTGACGCGTACATTGACGTGGCATGATTGGAGGGGCGAGTTTACTGAAGCCCATACGGCTGGGTGGAAGCCGCATTTGAAGATGTCTCTGGCCCTTCTTTAACTCTGATGCACATCAGGAAGAATTGCTCGCATCAAGTCTAGGACTATTCGGGAAGTTGCTGGACCTGTCATGCCTGCGAATTTGGTTCCCATCATAATGCGCACCACCTTCACTTTAGACGTACGAACTCCCATCGATGCTCCAGATGAGTTATGTTGACGCTTGCGCCGTTAAAACAACTTGTCGCGTATTCAAGACCCGAGCCCTACTCCAAGAACGTCCTTTTATTCCGATAGCTCGTGCCTAACCTCTTTTTTCTTCGGTTCTCCTGCTTGTTGGCACGCGGCTGCAATCATCCGCAACATACTCCCAAAAGGTCAATACGATCACGAAGCTGTGCTTATTTAAAGGTCCGGCCGTAGAACACTGTTTCCTTGACGCGTTTGCGGCGAAGCGGTACACCCATCTGGTGACTCTTAGCAGTCTGTCAAGCTTGCTGTACTTGCTTACAGATAATATAGTGTTCGCAACAAAGCACGCGGGACACACCGACGTTTGTTCTGGACTTTGTTTGAAGACTGCAAATTCTTCTGTCAGTTCAGCGCGCTCAGTAGGCATTGACTCTCCGGAATCATGAAGCCAAGTTGGACCATGCCACCACATTGTTGACGCAAGAAGATGAGGTGATGAAACATCTCGGTGTAACCATGTCAGCGGCATTGTCCTCTCCCGAGCAATGATGCCACTGGGTTGGCGATGTCAGGCTATGAATCTCGGAGACTCGATGACGTACGAACATTTCTCTTTTGGCAGGCGTGTTCCGAATCCAATGCAAAGTCACGAGTGAGTCGGTCCAGAAGTGTACAGGAACGGAGTTTAGCACTGGTACAGTTTTCACGCGTGCGCACATTAACCTTGCGTCGACAACGCATGCCAAGAGCTCTAGACGTGGCCGTGAAATAAAATTACGTGGTGCCACGCGGCTCTTGCTCATGAGGAGCTGTGAGTTGCACTCGACATTCATTGAGCGCACCCGTACGTAGATGCAGGTACCATACGCTCTGGAACTTGCGTAGCAGGACACATGTAGTTCGATTGAAATCTTCGCATTAGCTGCTTGCAGGAATACGTAATGGTGAACAGAATAGGGATACATTCTTTCCAATTCATTGCACCAACTGTTCCAGCTTGCTTGCTCTTCTGGCGGGAGGACATCGTCCCTTGCGCATTTCTTCTTCCACAAGTCTTGAAACAGTAGCTTTGCCCTGAGCGAAAATGGAGCTAGATATCCAAACGACTCATACACTCTTGCTAACGTCTGGAGCACAACGCGCTTGGTTGAAGGCTTGTTTGCAGCGAAGTCAGACGCTTAGCGCACCATGAGAATTATTCCGTCACCATTGCGTTCCCAAGGTATGCCAAGGATCTTGATTCGGTTGCTCTCTCCGGCTTTGTGTTCAAAAGCAATCTTGTCTCTAAGGAAGATTTTCCGGAAGGTATGTGCATTGTAAGTTCACTTGCGCAATTCCATGCTTGCTTCCGAAAATATCTTGCGTGCTTCATTGTACACCTGGGCAGCTTCGTCCACACTTGGAAGTCCGAAGCTAAGGTCATAAACATAAAAGGCCTTTTCCAGTAGTGCTACAGTCTCCGGATATCGTTCTCGACAAAACGCTAGGTGATGTCGAATGGTTGCTGCGAGCGAAAATGGGCTAGGCGAGGCTTCGAATGGGACCCAAATCATTCTCCACGTCACCACATGGAGATTGATCATCGTCCGTGGGCAACCGAGCAATCCAGAGGAATTGCAGCACGTCTTGGTCTTCCGAGCGATTAAGCATCTGCAAGTATGCTTTTTTGATATCCGCGATGAGGACCACCGGGTGACATTGAAAGGTGAGCAGCAGTTGCACAATGTCTACTCCCAGCCTCGTACTCTTGAACAAGACTTCATTCAGGCAGGGGTGGCCATGCACGTGCGACGAAGCGTCAAACACCACCCGAAATTTTGTCGTAACCGTGTCTCTTCATATAACGGCATGATGAGGCATATAATACACATTTTCTCTTGGTAGTTGCTCTTCTTCGACTCACTCTGCGTGCTTCTCGTTAAAGTATGCCTTGATGACCCTGTAATACTGCTTCAGGAATTCGGGCTGTGGTTTGAACCCATTAGTTTGTGCTTGCAGCCGGCGCTCCGTCAACCATCGATTGTCCATGCCAGCAGGTATTCCTGGATCTTTGAACATCAGTGGCACCTGGTAGTGCCCATTAGGCTTGATAATTTCCTCTTCAAATGTCTGAAGTTCTGGTTCATCCTTGCCCTTTTCCTCATCAGGCGTCTTGATCCGCATGACGTCGAGACGCCACATCGCAAAAAGATCACCGTCTGGAACAAATATCGTGCTACAGTCAAGGAATAGAACGCTTGTGGATGCTGAAGTTCTCTCGCGTTTCATGGCAACCTGAACGGTCCAGCCGAACTTAGTTTCTACAGCCGTCAGGTTGCTGGTTAAATGATCAACCCTTCCAGTCACGACCTTCCAGTGAACGTCGGAACCAAGTAAGACGCTTAATTCCTGTGGGTGCCAGGTATCGGTATGAAAGTTGCCTGCAGCATAATAGCTCTTGTGACACAAAAGTTGCAAAACATCAGTACTGAGTGGCGGGCTTGTAAGTGCACACACTTCGGGTACATCCAAGGCCTCCACGGTTATCTCTATGTCCCTACGTTGGCCTCGTAGCGTCAAGGCCACCCGTCGACTGCGTGTTACTTCGCGGGGATTCGAGTGGCCGAACGTAACCAAGGAAAGTTTTTCGCTTCCGATGACAGGGCATCTAAGGTCCTTTGAAACATCTGCTCGGATGAATGTGCGCTGACTGCCGCTGTCAAGAAGAATGCGCACGAGACGATTCCGGGACCCGCACTTGATCCAGACTCGTCCTGTTTGAAGAAGAACGGCGTTGATTTCGCTAATGACGCTTGGGGCTGATATTACTGAAGGCGTGTTCGTGCATCGCCCGGCGATGCGCGGGTTGTCCTGATTCGCTGTCGTTGCGTTTGTACGGGTTGGGGCTGCCCTTGCGAACAATTCACAGAACATAGTGAGGTAGGTGTCCTTGGTGTCACTTACTACAGGTGATGCTGCGTGCACGCCGGCAGAAATGCGCCATGTGGTTTTGCAAGCCGCAACGGTAGCAGCAGCGAGCCGCGCGCAACCGAGCCCGTTTTTCTTCAGCCGAGAGTTGAATGTTGCAGTCTGCGATGGTTTGCTGACAACTGCTGCATAAAGGGCACACCTTTTTCGTAACTGTAACAAATTTGACAACAAGTGTGGACGCCGTAGGAGAATGTCCAATCGGTGCCGATGGAGGTTCGACCTCTTCACGCCATGACCGCGAAAAACCAGACGTCGTTTGTTCTGGCCTGTCTTCTTCTCGAACCTCAATCTGAATGCGCAGAATATTTAGCAAATCGGCAGCCTGGCGAGCTCTCTGTTGAGGTGTTGCGATGCCGGACGTTTCCTGTGGTGCTTCGTGCACCTTCTGGTGGTAGAGAATTGCGGGAGCAACCGACAGACACTTCATCAGAATGCGGTTGAGGACCACGTTGTACTGGTCAGGCGGGACACCCCAACAGGTCAACGCGGAGATTCGGAAGTTGACCTTGTCCTAGAGCAGGTGAAGCTTCTCCACGTCTGCCGACAACTTCACCGGAGCTAAGGCGAGCAGGTGGTCAACGTGCTCGTTAGAAGCAAATCGCGTCCTCGGTTATTCGGATGCCCTCGATTGCTCTCTTTGTTGCACGACTCAAATACGACTGAAGGTACTTGAACTTATCGATCTGTAAAAGGTCTTCATTCAGGTGAATCGTAGTACTTAACCGGTCTCAGAAGGACTGCCAATCGCGAAGTACGCCGGAAAACGTGGGGATCTGTAGTTTTGGCAGGACCACTGTGCAGCGATGGGAATCCCATCGGGAATCACATCGGCTACTCGAGAAGACTATTGACCTGGCTTTGGGCTGCGGTGCTGGCACCACCGGCGTTGGCGTTGGTTGATGTAGCCACCGACCTCGCACCACTCGTTACTGTAGCCATATTTGCGGCCTCTCGGAGGAAGAAGGGCACTCGGGACTCGGCGTAAGCGACCCTTCGGTCGTACTCTTCCGCGACCTCGAGCTCTTCCTCGTAGTCGTCGTTATCGTCAGTCGCATCGAACATTTCCTTGTTTAAGGTGACCAGTTCGGCGTTCTTCTGATTGAGGTAGGCAACGTGGGAGTCGACCTGACTGGCATCGGGAACGGAGGACTGCAGCTCGTCGGTCAGGAGCGTGATAGTTCTTGTGACGCTGGCCCTGACGACGCCAAGGTTCATGCACAGCCACTCCAACGACGTCATCGAAACTAGAAGTCTTGGATGGGCGTGACGGGGGGGGGGGGGTCGGCACCAGAGAGACGTCACGTATTCAAGACCCGAGTCTTGAATACGTGACGTCTTTCTGGTGCCGGCGTCTCTCTGGTTCTTGGTGTATTCAAGACCCGAGTCTTGAATACACCAAGAACGTCCTTTTATTCCTAGGGCTCGTGCCTAACCTCCTCTTTCTTGGGTGCACGTTAAAGAACCCCAGGTGGTCGAAATTTCCGGAGGCCTCCACTACGGCGTCTCTCATAATCATATGGTGGTTTTGGGAAGTTGAACCCCACATTTCAATCAATCAATAATCTCCTCTTTCTTCGGTTGTCCTGCTCGTTGTCGTGCGGCTGCAATCGTACGCAACACATCTCACAGCTTCGTCGTCAAAACAACGTACATCTAACCAGGAACCTTGCGGATTAATGCCATGAATTTCTTGCTGCACAACTTTCTCGCGATGTGCCTACAGGATGTGCTGGTGATACTCACTGGAGACTTCAAGGTTAATGTACTACGACGCGAAAACCAGTGAATTGTGTTTTAGACGATGAACTTCGACTTCGCCTTCTGTCGGACACACAGAGTCAAGTATTCACAACGCCTGTTTAGATATTGTGGTTACTGCATTACTGTCAATTCAAGCACAATCCACCATGTTTACTACATTTTGTATGGCTCCTAAATCTTCTAGACTTAGTTCGTACAAGAGCCCAATGTGTTGCTATCACATTCATACCTTCTGCTTTGTGCAGAAAGAGTGACTTTTCTGAAGCAGGGCCCGTACAATCTCCATTGGTCGTGTGGCGATGGTAGCTGGCCGGTAACGCTCTGTAAAGCAGCACTACAGTTGGAACTGTCCTTCCTCATAATATATGCTAATTGATGCATTTTTGTGTGTGACACGATGGTGTGGTTGACTGTTACTGCCGTGCTCAAGTGGGAAAGATCTACGTTGAACGATAGTTGCCTATGAGAAAATTTTGTATAATTCTACTGGAAAACTAAATACTTGCTGCTAAGAAGCAGCGTGTTTGTCGTAGTTACTGAAGGGTGATGTACTGAAGCTTACTATCAGAGGATGACGAACTCGCATCCATTTTGAAATATATCAAGTAATGAAATGTACATTTGAAGTACTGTCGTTTAATACATATGTACAAATATCTTCGTAACCGTACATGCTCACACATATTCATTAGATTTTGAGAAGTGGAGCCAAAGGAGCCTTGGAACTCAAGGAATTGACGAGCCTCCAGGTTGCAGAACCCAAGCCACTTTTGGGCTCTTGCCCCGGCAATAGTTGCGAAGTTGGCTGTTGGCAATCCATGAGAAATCGGTTGTAGTGCGCACTTGACACAAATGCATGTGTGTTGTCTTCTGGTGCTTTCGAGTCAATTCCGCGCTACGACCAATTCCTTTTGCCTCGCCTAGCACCCAGACAAAAAAGAAAAGAAAAACTGGCGTGGGTTTTCAAGGTGCCATACGTCGCCAGCGAGACAGCGCAGACGCAACGCAACGTGGGTCACGATGCATTAAGGCCCACGACTTGCGTTGTTTTAATTTCGCCAAATGCGGCATCCCCTGCATTTGACCCAATTATCAAACTCGACTAATCCTCCGGACGCAAAAGAACCTTTGGATTGAACGGGGTATGTGGACCAAATGCACTATGGGAATTCGGTGTCTTAGTTCCCTAATTCACAAATTCTTCATTGATTGCATTCGTGGTGTGACGCGGTTAGTTTCACTACCGATATACATAACTGCCCACGCATTGTATAGGAGGACTGTCAATGGATGTTGGAAGGCAGACGAAATCTCAACTCAAGTAGATGATGTGAGGGCGAATGCACAATTTGTGTGTGCAGGTTTTGTGTACTGTGATAGTCTTTTCTTTGCACAGGGCCTCTCACAGATTGGCGCTAAAGATGCGTGTGGGAATGTTAACGGCGCCTGCAGCATTAGCAATCATCAGTTTCGACCACTTGCACTAATATTGCGTTTTCAATCTCTGCCACCTGGGACTCGTATTATGCGGGCGTCGTTTGAGTCACGTTACCTTTGTAGCATTTCTGATTAATAATGTGTGCAAACAAAAAGGCAGTCATGTTGGCACACAAGACGCGAATACTCGGCGCTCCCACGTGCGTGGACATGTGTTCTTGGATCTTTTCTGTGTGAATGTTTATCTGCACCACCCTATTACTCTGGAGTGCCATACCAAAAAGCCCCCATTGTTATTTGCATTTGTAGCACCCACGCTTGCAGTAATCAATAAGAATGACTGATTGGTGCCCACACTACCTCCAAGGTATTTTCATGAGTCATTGCCACATGAGTGCTAGGAGGATGGTTTTAGGGATAAACGTGTGTACGCAGAGTTCAGATTCTCGCAGTGTATATCATAAGGGAACCATCACAACAGCGAAGCAGTACTCGAAAGAAATACTAATGAAATTTTCACTTTATTTGTACTGTAATGAACACTTCACATTTTATACATATGAATATCCTATAACACTAGTGCATACATATTCAGAGTCGAGTAGAAAATCACCGGACATTTAACATGGCAGACGCTATGTTCAAAATATTCGTCATTATGCACCCTTCCCAGATATTCCGCTGTGACTGCAGCTTTAGGTATTATAAAACAGAGCACTTGTCGGGTGTTCCGAGGACGCTCGCATCCGCACAGACAAAGTCTTTCGACATTCGAAAGGAGCTCTGCATCGGTATCACGATTCTGCGTGAAGGTAAAAAAACATAGCAGAAAGCATGATAAACAGTCATCACCTTATGTTACAGAGGTCCGTTTCAAAATGTAGCGCCTAGTGCTGAACTATCCCATGACTGAAAAAACTCTGGAAGTAACATACTTTTACGATCAGAGTTCATATGAGCAGAGCGAGAGAGAGTACGTGTACTTCACAAGGTAGTGATACGTGTTTTGGCGTGACACAAAACAAACGCGACGAAATGTCCGCGAATCAATAGCAAGAGTTCGTTACTCACTATTAGCGTGCGGGATATTTGAAATGGCATTTGAAGACGTACAATACTGTTGTCTAAAATCAGGGCCTGTCTGCACACGTTGACTGCGTCTATAAAAGAACTTTTCTCATTCTTATTAAGCATTATTTCGTTGATATACCCCGTCTCTTATTGCTTCTGATTGCATTACTTACCTATATTCAACAAATGTTTAGGTGACCTTTGATATTCTTCACCATATTGATGCATAAACGTTGGTTCTTGTGGTACTTGCAGTTTCACTATCAAATATCGGCAGTGATATAATTCAAAAGTAATAATTTGCTGTAGATGCGCTACAACAAAAGCTAAAAAGAACATAACATTTACTTTGTTCTGAATGAAATAGTCTTCCCCCTGTATGTAAAACGTTTACTGCGACTGCACTAGCAGAGAAATTTGGTGTGATAACAGAATATTTAGACGTTTCCTTTTTTTGTAGAAAGGTAAATTGTATTTCTAACTGAGCTCAGGTTTTCTGTTTACAGACTAGTTATTCGGTCCCGTAAACTGCAAGTTTTGAGCGATTTTGTATGGGAAGCTACAAAGCGCTTTTGCAGCCAGCGTCTACCCGACAAACAGGGATCGTCACCCTATATGGTGGACAGTGAGACCAACAATAAGGTTACTAAGGTTTTGGAAACAGGCGATTTTGACGGAGTAAAAAATAATTTCACACGTACAAAATAAAGTAGGCTCGCACATGATGGTGAAAATACAGATTAGAGGGAGATGTCTTCGTGCTGTGGACTAAAACAGGCTCAAAAAGAAGGTAATGATGTTTGCCTGAAGATGTGTTCACACTATACTCACCTAAGCTTACTGATCAATTCCGTCTGGTTGAGCATGTTATTGTATTCTTCTGCCTTCGCTGTGCAAAAGTTCTGCCGATAAAATGTGAATGGGTGAGTAAACAGACTCAAATGATTTGATGCGGCATCACTTAACACTAGAACACAAGCACTTTATACAAAAAAACATGCTACGAACCAGGTATACCAAAATCTAGGTTATAACTGGTTAAAGTTCTCATTCAAGTAATTTCGTCATTGGCTTCACGAAGTTTCATTTCATTCATTTCATTTATTTATACTGTTAGCCCAGAAGTGGGCCGTTACAGGGTGGAAGTACAAACAATTCTTTGCAAAAAAGAAGTACCGTACAGGTCTCGAGATAATTTCTCGGTATTATTGTGACCAGCAACTCGAAGTTATACATAACATACATAAATGGAACACACATGCGATGCAATACATACGCGCAGAACAGCACATGACGCATTTGAGGCGGCACTTTTGCACCGCGCTGAAGATTTGAAAGACAACTACTGCAGAATCATGCAACCAACAAAAAGTACACACACACGCCAAAAAAAAAAAAACATATGTCACTGTTATTCGGAAAATAAACGTTTTAGATTCTGTTCAAATGATGTAAGCGAGGAACAACCAATTATAGACTCTGGCAGCATATTCCAATCTTCAATAGCACGTGGAAAGTAACTGAACTTAAAGCAATCGTTACGTGGGACTAGGGGTGGTATATACATATTATGGCGATGTCTGGAGTGTTCTTGTGTGTTGACCTGGAAGTAATCTGAATAGTTTAGTTTAAAATGATTATGAATTAACTGGAAGAGGAATTTCAGACGCTCAATCCTCGTCCTAAGTTCAGGACTATCCAGTCCAGCTTTTTTACAAAGTTCAGTAGGAGAATGATGTCGGCGATATTTATTAAAAATAAATCTCGCACCAAGTCGCTGTATTTTTGTTATTTTATTGCAGTTTGTCTTTGTGTAAGGGTCCCAGACAATTTTAGAATATTCGAAAATAGGTCTGACAAGAGTTTTGTAAGCAAGACACTTTATATCAGATGGGGCGGTATAAAGGTTACGTCTAAGGCTATACAATGCCTTGGTAGCCCTGGAGCATACATTATCAATATGAGTGTTCCACCGGAGGTCGGGCGTGAACCATAACCCAAGATATTTATAGTTTTGTACACGCTTGAGGAAAGCATTGCCAATCTGGTAGTTGTAATCTAGAGGTGCTTTCTTTGTAGTTATAGTCATAAAGACTGTTTTTTCTGTGTTCAAACTCATTTGCCATTCTTCGCACCAATCCTTTATTCTTTGAAGATTGTTGTTTAGATTAACTTGGTCATGTTCAGTCTCGATTCTGCTATAAACAACACAGTCATCGGCAAACAACCTTATCGGGACCGTAACGCGGTTTGGTTGGTCATTTATATATAACAAAAATAAAAGGGGACCCAGCACGCTCCCCTGGGGAACTCCAGAATTCACTGCAACTGCTCTAGACTGTTTATTTTTTATTTGAACAAACTGCTGACGGCAGCTGAGATAGGATGAAAACCATTTTGTCAAGTGAATATTTTGAAACGTTTTGTCAATTTTAAACAGTAGCTTTGAATGCGATACTTTATCAAATGCCTTTGCGAAATCCAAATATACCACATCAGTTTGACCACGCAAATTGATTGTTTTTGAAAGATCATGAACAAATTCGATTAACTGAGTTGTTGTAGATAAGCCTCGGCGGAAGCCATGATGCTTCGAAGATAATAGATTGTGCGTATCAAGATAGGACATCAAGTGTTTGTTAATAATGTGCTCGAGTATCTTTGAACATGTACTGATAAGCGAAATAGGACGGTAGTTGCGCTCGTCCCGAGAGGAGCCACTTTTGTGAACAGGGGTAATTTTAGCCTGCTTCCACGCTAGTGGGAAACAGCCACTGCGCAGGGACGACTGAAATATTTTTGTAAGGAAGCGAGCCGCCCATTCAGCGTATCTGTACAGAAATTCGTTTGGTATACCATCAGGGCCGGGGGTTTTTCTTATATTTATATTAAGTAAAAGATTTAGGACACCCTCTTCGCTAATTACCACATCATCGATCGGCCGCTGCAATGGTGGCGTAGAAAACTCGGGCAAAATGCCATTATCATGAGTAAACACAGAAGCGAAAAAAGAATTGAAGTCATCAACACGTTGTTGAGTAATTTCAGGTGGCCTCGGAGAGCTTGCTGGGGGAGTTACAAAGCGCCAAAACCTTGAGGGGGCTTCCTTCAAGTATTTCGTCAATGTCACATTGAAAAACCGATCCTTGGACTGCTTGATCAGACGTTTCAGTTCTTGTCTCATTGAAGAAATGCAAGCTGTTCCTTCAGGGGTACAATTTTTTGCACAAGATTTCCGTTTCCGTTTTAGTTTTCTTTTTGTGTGAATGATTTCTCTGGTAATCCAGGGATTGGTTTTACAAATGCATTTTCTAATCCTAGGTACATAGCTGTCTATGCACTTCCCTACAACAATTGAAAAGAAATGCCATAGCCTATCAGTGCTGCAGTCAGTGTTGTAAAGGACCTGAAATTCATCAAAGGACCTTTCAAGATAGTCCAAAATAGACACATCATCAGCCGCCGAAGTTATTCGTGAAAGTGCCTAAAATGCTAACATAGGACGCTGAGAGCCATTTATATGTACTGAATACTTTTCTCAACATGTAATATTAAGTAAGACAAATGGAGGTTTAGCGAGAAATCGCTCAATCAGAACACCTTTGGCAGACAACGTGAATCTATTGAGACATGATCAAATTAGGTATTTCAATACTTATCAACAGTTATTTGGTATGACTGTGATTTTCTGCGTCTTATATGCTTATGAGTAAGCATATAACCTTAAGCTTAAGGGGCACTTTATGAATGCAAAAACAATGCTTACTTATATCACAATTTCTTTTCACAGCACTATTCTTCTCAAAACAACAGTGTTCGGACGCACATGCTATCTTGTTGACTAGATTTAACCGATTGGCTGTTTTGCGGCTAAAATACTGAGTACTTACCATAGAGAACTGCAGAAAGAAATATTGATTTAAGGTGAGCTTCATGTCAGGAATGTTGGAATTCACAAATTCCTCTTCGTACTTAGCCATGAATATTAGGTAGCTCTGGAAGTAAAATTGAATAAATTCAAATGGTTTTAGGCTTTGACAAGTAGTCAACGAGCGCTCTTCTCTATGTGTCAATAAATATTTATGCGCTATTTGCTAGTAAGAATTCAACTTATTCAGCAAGAATGAATGGCCACGTTTGAAGCCATTGTGTTACCAACAATTAACAATGTGTTGCTATGGCTGCCTACAGGAAAGCCTTGTGTGAAAAGTATATGCGCTACATCCGACATCCACATACGTCAAGCATGAAGTACCTTATAAGCGAGTGACAGGCCGCCAGACATCATGACCAATTCCTCTAGTAGTTGCGGATAGTCTGTCTGGGAGAACAAAAAGAACAAAGAAAAAGTTAGAAGGTTATACTTAGATAAACGCTCACGCTAAAATTTCTCGTAAGCAACGTAATCTAGCCTGATTCAATGACAATTTTACCACGCGAGTTGTCCTAAACAATACTCATAAAAATTCAGCAGTCTTCGTCATATCCACGGCCGAAAACACTACATTACACTTTCCAGATGTAAACTCGGTATCATGCTTTCCCACAGAATGACGAATGACATCATATTAAGAGCGTGCCTATGTCATGAAAGCTACGTTGGCGTAGTGTACTTGCATGCGTACTTGCATTAGTGCCTGACCTACTGCTCTGTATTCGTTTCATTACGGGAAATTTTACAACGCCAGAATGCATCAAAAACGGCAGAGCAGAAAAGAACGCTGACTATTGTCACGGGGTGGTGACGTGGCTGAAGACAGGAGACTTCTTGTTGGAATTTAACTGTTTATTTGGGCGAACCTGTGCCCGGTAAACAGAAAGTCCAATTACAGCAGCAGTCTCGCACAGATAGCAGTCTCAGACTGATAGCGGCGAACGGAGCGTCGGCCTTCGATCAACAACTGACAAGCGGCGAGGCGCGTCGGCATTTATACTCCCGCCGTCGAATGTTCTAGCGCTATCGCTGGCGGCGGCGTGCGTTCCAGAACAATCTGTACCATTCGCACAGTGGGCGTGATCTTATCGAAATGATCTACTACAGTCCGGAACCCTCTAGAAAATTGCAGGCGCGGTTTGCGCTGAGAATCGTGTGGTGTTTTGGGACGATAACAAAAACTTGGGAAATGGAACGTGGCATTGCCCCCCTCTGAAAAAGGCATCGTCTCGATGCTTTAACTAAAGATGAAGGTACAATAATAATGCAAGAAAGTACAATGAATAAATTACGATACAACAATAATAAAAAAAAAACACTGGTTCAGTTTGTTAACGCGCATGAAACGGCTTGAGGCGCGCGACATAGACGACTTCAGGTCGCGATCGGCGTCGTTGAGAGTTCGTAATGCCGTCGGGGACAACCTCGTAATCAAGTGGGCCGAGACGTCGAACCACCCTGTACAGTCCGAAGTACCGTCGCAAAAGCTTTTCACTTAGTCCACGTCGGCGTATCGGCGTCCACACCCAAACACGTTCACCGGGCTGGTATTCCACGAAGCGTCGTCGAAGGTTGTAACGGTGGCTGTCAGTCGTCTGTTAATTCTTGATACGGAGACGCGCAAGTTGTCGGGCTTCTTCGGCGCGATGAAGGTACTCGCTCACATCGAGGTTTTCTTCGTCGGTGACGTTGGGTAACATGGCATCGAGCGTCGTTGCCGGGCTCCTTCCGTAGACCAATTTGCATGGAGATATCTGCGTCGTCTCCTGCACCGCCGTGTTGTATGCGAAGGTCACATACGGAAGAATGGCATCCCACGTCTTGTGTTCGACATCGACGTACATTGACAGCATGTCGGCGATCGTCTTGTTAAGCCGCTCGGTGAGGCCGTTGGTCTGTGGGTGGTACGCTGTCGTCCGGCGGTGGTTTGTTTGGCTGTATGCCAAGATCGCTTGAGTTAAGTCGGCAGTGAATGCCGTTCCTCTGTCGGTGATAAGGACCTCCGGGGCGCCGTGACGTAGGACGATATTTTCGACGAAGAACTTAGCTACCTCGGATGCACTGCCTTTTGGCAGGGCTTTTGTCTCGGCGTAGCGGGTGAGGTAGTCGGTGGCTACCACGATCCACTTGTTTCCGAAAGCCGACGTCGGGAACGGCCCCAATAGGTCCATACCAATCTGCTGAAAAGGTCGGCAAGGTGGATCAATTGGCTGCAGAAGTCCCGCTGGCCTTGTCGGCGGTGTCTTGCGTCGCTGACAGTCCCGGCATGTCCTCACATAACGAGTGACGTCGGTGGTAAGACGCGGCCAGTAGTACCTTTCTTGTATCCTCGCGAGTGTGCGAGAAACACCGAGGTGCCCTGCCGTCGGATCGTCGTGCAGGGCCTGCAGGAGTTCTGGTCGCAGAGCTGAAGGCACCACAAGGAGATACTTAGCCCGAAGCGGTGAAAAGTTTTTCTTTTGTAGAAGACCATTTCGTAGAAAAAACGACGCAAGTGCGCGCTTGAATACCTTCGGGACTTCGGCGGTCCTGCCTTCGAGGTATTCTATTAGGGCCTTAAGTTCCGGGTCGGCCCGCTGTCGTTCAGCGAAGTCGTCGGTAGTTATCGTTCCCAAGAAGTAGTCATC
This sequence comes from Rhipicephalus microplus, assembly GCF_043290135.1. NCBI lineage: Eukaryota > Metazoa > Arthropoda > Arachnida > Ixodida > Ixodidae > Rhipicephalus > Rhipicephalus microplus. The sequence goes on from NC_134702.1 coordinate 143,142,320, forward strand.
ATCCGGGTCATCGGGTAGCGGTTGGTCGACAGGCGCACGAGAGAGACAGTCGGCGTCGGAGTGTTTTTTGCCGGACTTGTAAATGACAGTAATGTCATATTCTTGAAGTCTCAGGCTCCATCGTGCGAGGCGACCTGAAGGGTCCTTCAATGTGGCTAGCCAACACAAGGCGTGGTGGTCGCTCACAACTTTGAAGGGCCTGCCGTAGAGGTATGGGCGAAATTTCGACGTAGCCCAGATGATGGCGAGGCACTCCTTTTCTGTTGTGGAATAATTTGCTTCTGCTTTGGATAGCGATCGGCTGGCGTAACTAATAACCCTTTCAAGTCCGTCAGCCCTCTGCACAAGAACGGCGCCAAGACCAACGCTGCTTGCGTCAGTATGTATTTCTGTCTCGGCGAATTCGTCGAAATGGGCAAGTAACGGAGGCGTCTGGAGGCGATGTTTAAGCTCCTGGAAAGCGTGTTCCTGTGGCGTTTCCCACTTGAACTCCACGTCGGCCTTAACAAGGTTAGTGAGAGGATCGGCGATGCGGGCGAAGTTTTTCACGAACCACCTATAATAGGCGCACAGGCCCAGAAATCGGCGCACGGCTTTCTTGTCAGTGGGCGGCGGGAATTCGGCGATGGCGGCTGTTTTCCGTAAATCAGGACGAACTCCAGACTTGCTGATAACGTGCCCCAGAAACAAGAGCTCTTCATACGCAAATCTGCACTTTTCTGGCTTCAGTGTGAGTCTGGAAGTCTTGATGGCTTGAAGTACAGCTTCAAGGCGCCGAAGATGCTCGTCGAAACTCGAAGAAAACACGACGACGTCGTCCAAGTACACAAGGCAAGTCTGCCACTTCAATCCTGCCAGTACTGTATCCATAACGCGTTGAAAAGTTGCAGGCGCTGAGCAAAGGCCGAAGGGCATCACCTTAAACTCGAAGAGGCCGTCCGGTGTTATAAACGCCGTCTTCTCTCGGTCTCTTCGTCGACTTCGATTTGCCAATAGCCAGTCTTGAGGTCCATTGACGAAAAGTACTTGGCGTTATGGAGCCGATCAAGTGCGTCGTCTATTCGTGGGAGAGGATACACATCCTTTCTTGTGATTTTGTTCAGGCGGCGATAATCGACGCAAAAACGTAGGGTCCCATCCTTTTTCTTCACTAACACCACGGGGGATGCCCATGGGCTGTTGGACGGCTGGATAATATCATCCCGCAGCATTTCATCAACGTGTCTCTTGATGGCCTCACGTTCTCGCGTCGAAACCCTGTACGGACTCTGACGGAGTGGTCTGGCATTTTCTTCGGTTATGATGCGATGTTTCGTGATTGGGGTCTGCCGAATTTTCGATGACGACGAAAAGCAATCTTCGTATTGCAGGAGCAGGGCCTTGAGCTGTTCTTGCTTATCGTTCGGAAGTCTGGGATTGACGTCGAAAGCTATGGGAGGGGCTTGGTTCCTCTGAGCAGGTTCCGCAGAATCGGCGAGGGCGAAAGCACTGGTGGCTTCGACAATTTCTTCGATGTATGCGACCGTTGTTCCTTTGTTAACATGTTTGTACTCATTGCTGAAATTTGTGAGCATAACCGTTGCTTTGCCTTCCCGCAACTCTGCAATTCCTCTTGCGACGCAAACATTTCGGGTGACCAACAGATGCTGACTGCCTTCAACGACGCCTTCGAAGTCAGGTGGTTCAGGAGCGCCGACTGAAATAATGACGCTTGAGCGAGGCGGAATGGTGACTTGTTCTTCCAGCACATTCAAGGCATGGTGTCTAGACGGCGTGCGCGGCGGTAGTGCTTCTTCTGTGGATAACGTTATCGACTTTGTTTTTAGGTTGATGACAGCACCATGGAGGCATAAGAAGTCCATGCCAAGGATGACATCTCTCGAGCAACGCTGTAGGACTACGAAGTCTGTAGAATAAATACGGCCGTTAATGGTGACTCTCGCTGTGCAGATTCCTGCAGGCGTTACGAGATGACCTCCGGCTGTGCGGATTTCAGGGCCTTTCCAAGCTGTCCTAACTTTCTTTAACTTCGCGGCGAACGACCCACTGATGACAGAATAGTCGGCTCCAGTATCGATGAGAGCGGTCACACTGTGGCCGTCGATAAGAACGTCGAGGTCGCTAATTCGCCGTCTCGCATTACAGTTAGGGCGTGGCGTCGGGTCACGGCTGCGTCGACTTGTTCCGCTGCTTCCATGTTGCGTCGTCAGGCCACCTTCGGTAAGTGAGCTTTCGTCATCAGGGCTTTGCCTGGTTGGCGTTGTGTTCGGAAAGCTCCGTCGCGGCGTCGTCGTCGTCGGAGGATCTTCGGTAGTTCGTCGCACAGCAACCGCACCTCCACCGGTTGCTGCCCTTAGTTTCCCGGATACGGGCTAGGAGACCGGCCGCGCGTTGGGCCAGAGTACTGTCGGTGGTGCGGTGACGTGCGGCGGCTGGGCGACGGCGAACGCGAAGGGCTTCGTGGTGTCCACCGAGCTCTTGTCAGGTAGTCGGCGATGTCACGTGGTCGTTCTCCTGGCTGTGGGCGCGGTGCATTGACGGCGAAGCCACGCAATCCCATCTGTCGGTACTGGCAACGGCGGTATGTGTGTCCGGCCTCGCCGCAGTGGTAGCAGAGCGGGCGATGGTCAGGGGTGCGCCAGACGTCAGTCTTCCTCGGTGCACTGCGCTGGGCCGCTGGCGAACGGTATGACGTCGGTGGGGGTGGTGGCGGCGGTGGCGTCTGTCGACGGAAGTGCGATGGGGCGGCGTTTTGGCGTGGACGGGGAGTAGCGTTGTGGCGCAGTGCAGCGGCGTAGCTCATAGCTTCCGGCTCGGGCAGCGGTGCGTGGGGAATTTGAAGCGATTGCCGAACTTCTTCTCGCACAATGTCGGCGATCGAATCCACTTGAGGCTGCGCCGAAGGCAACAGCTTGCGCAGCTCTTCCCGCACGATCGCTCGGATCGTTTCACGCAGGTCTCCAGAGTTACTGGCTTGAGCAGCAGCGCAGTCTACAGTCAGACGACGATTATACTGTCTGGTGCGCATGTCCAGAGTCTTTTCAATAGTGGTCGCTTCGGCTACAAATTCTTGGACGGTTTTCGGTGGGTTTCTCATCAGCCCCGCGAAGAGCTCCTGTTTGACCCCTCGCATGAGGAAACGAACTTTTTTCTCCTCAGGCATGTCTGGGTCAGCGTGACGGAAAAGTCGGGTCATTTCTTCTGTGAAAATGGCGACATTTTCATTTGGAAGCTGAACCCGGGTCTCTAATAAAGCAGCGGCCCTTTCTTTTCGAGCGACACTCGCGAACGTTTGCAGGAATGCGCCGCAGAAAACATCCCACGTTCGGAGCGTGGACTCCCGATTTTCGAGCCAGGTCCTTGCGGTGTCTTCTAAATAGAAGAACACACGACGCAGCTTTTCGTCATGGTCCCAGTGGTTGAGGGCGGCCACACGGTCGTATGTCTCTAGCCAGGACTCCGGGTCTTCGAACGATGACCCATGGAAAATTGGTGGTTCCCTGGGTTGATGCATGACCATCGTGGGCTGGGACGCTGCGGTTGTCATTGTCGCTGCAGTCGCGGTCATGGCCTTGGTCTTCCGCGGCTTGTCGTGTAGAAGCCCGTACTCCGGTGGTAGCCCTTGCTGTCGGCGGCTTGTTCGCTGCTCCTGGTTGGCGTCGGTGTCTTCTCCGTGACGTGGGCTGGGTTCACGGCTTGACGGGGGCGTCCGGTACATGAACGAAGCAGCACCTCCACCAAATGTCACGGGGTGGTGACGTGGCTGAAGACAGGAGACTTCTTGTTAGAATTTAACTGTTTATTTGGGCGAACCTGTGCCCGGTAAACAGAAAGTCCAATTACAGCAGCAGTCTCGCACAGATAGCAGTCTCAGACTGATAGCGGCGAACGGAGCGTCGGCCTTCCATCAACAACTGACAAGCGGCGAAGCGCGTCGGCATTTATACTCCCGCCGTCGAATGTTCTAGCGCTATCGCTGGTGGCGGCGTGTGTTCCAGAACAATCTGTACCATTCGCACAGTGGGCGTGATCTTATCGAAATGATCTACTACAGTCCGGAACCCTCTAGAAAACTGCAGGTGCGGTTTGCGCTGAGAATCGTGTGGTGTTTTGGGACGATAACAAAAACTTGGGAAATGGAACGTGGCATTATCAATTAGTATTTATTTGGCAGATGGTGGTAAAAGGGGATCGAAAGTTCCAAGGCCCGCGCAGGGGTGCCCGCGCAAGTAGGTGTTTGGTGGGTAGCGACACCACGGACTCGAGCTAACGGGGGGGGGGGGGGGCGTTTCGATTCCTTCCCACGCCTAGCCGTGCGTGGCTTTGCCGTGTCAGGGGAAAAGGGGATCCTGAGGGTTGAGCCGACGCTGGGTGATTGGACCTTTAAGGCCCCCCGGCAAATCAACACACCCCTTTGGCCCCGGTTCACGTAGACGGCACCCCTGGACTGACTCACCCAGGGGAAATCGGCAGTCCCCTTTTCCTATCTCTCTCTCACTACATCTTGGTCTCTCTCTCAAACTTTTTATGTGTCCTGTCATCATCTCTTTTCTGGTTACTTCAGAATTTCCTGGCGGCAAGGATTAACCTGGTGTAGCTGTCCAACCTCTGGTAATTATAGCAGGTTATAGCGGCGATGCATGGCTGGCGTCTCTAAGTGTATGTTGTTCAGCTTTGCAGCATGCTCATATTGGGCTCGGTGGTGGGCGGCCACCATCGCCACCGAACTTTATAGGCTTTTATGACACATGATTTTCTTCCCCTTTTCCTGATCGCTCCCTGGAAAAGTGGTGTACCGAAGACCCATTCATGCTCAACACACCAAGTCCGACCTTCCCGAAATACCAAGTTATCCACAGTCAAAACGAAAAGAATACAGTCCGAGCCATTTCACAATTCTTTGTGTCCAAAGTCCCACAGAACCAACAGGCCCAGGTTATAAAGTGACAAAGATGAGAAGTGGAGATCTTCTGGAGGTTCATGACAAAGCTCAATATGATAAGCTGTCTAAACTTGTAGCGTTTGGGGAAACCCCTGTTTTGGTGGGCCGACGCAGGTCAATGAATACTGTGTAAGGCACGGGTTCTGACGATGATCTCATTGAAATTTCTGAAAGTGAACTGGTAGAAGGTTGGCAAGACCAGAACGTAGTCAGAGACCAACAAATAACAATAAGGCGCAACAACAAACAGACCCCTAAAAACACGTAATAATAAAACACGGAACAAGTCACTTACCAAAATCAATCGAAACCGGCTATTATCAGCTCCGTGTAAGACAATACATTCGCAATCCTCGTCGATGTTTTAAGTGTCAACGTTCCGTGCATTGATCGCGGAGTGGCAGAGGGCGCACCACTTACGCGAAGTGTGCATCCATTCAACACATATCCGACAACAGCACCTCAGAAAGCACTCATTGTTCGAACTGTGAAGGAGATCACCCTGCTAATACACGATCATGCCCCACATGAAAAAAAGAGAAACAAATAGTAGAACTTAAGGTCAAATTCAATCTGTCATTCCGAAAATCTCATCAACGTTTCGCACACACAACCCGCCCTTTCCGTCCTTCGCCGATGTGACGTGCCGGGGTGCCACGCCACACGTTTCTGCACCCGCGAATGTCACACAGAGTGTGCCCATGGTAGTGCCACTAGCGCTCCCAGCTGGAGCAGCCTTTACTGCTCCTCCACTTGACAAACAGGGCCAGCAGACCCCCGTGTCTGCTGAACCTTGGACAACTGCAAGCGCAGTTTGGTCCGATAGTTCTGTGAACGTGCCTGCCGGGCAGGCACCATCCATCACCTCACAAGAGGTGATGGACAGAAGTACCACTCCTCCGGCGCATCAGATGCCGAAGAATAGGCACAACTCTTTGGAGCGCCCCCAAAAAGAAAAACATCAAACCACTGAGCCCGGAAAGGCCCTGTAACCTAAGGTGACACTTTTTGTACACACAGCACCTCTCAACAATAAAATGACACAGATACTTCAATGGAACGTCAGAGGACTGCTGAGAAACCTCGGCGATATCCAGGAACTTCTACACAAACATACATCAAAATTGCTGCGTGTGCAAGAATTACACCTAGAATCAAACAGACTAACTTTCATTGCAATTACGTTATTTTTCGAAAGGACCGAGATGATGCTGTCGCCTCATCCGGTGGTGTTGCCATAATAGTTAGTCGCACAACAACCTGCATACATTTACCACTTCAAACATCTCTTGAAGCAGTAGCTGTTCGAGCCGTCATTTTCTATAAACTGGTACCAGTTTGCAGTGTTTATGTACCTCCACATACTGAACAAGCATGAATTCTAGTCACTAATTGATGAACTTCCAGAACCATATCTCGTCCTAGGGGACTTCAATGCTCTTAGTAATCTATGGGGCGACTCTCGCTGTGAAGCGCGAGGCCGCCAAGTTGAACAGCTCTATTCCTCTTCTGGTGCATGTCTCTTAAACCTAAAAAACCCAACATACTATAGCCTCGCTAACAACGCCTACTCATCGATAGACCTCAGCATTGTCTCTCCATCGGTACTACCTTTACTCATATGGAAAGTCATAAATAATGCATACGGAAGTGACCGTTTTCCTTTAATTTTGAGTACAACAATAGATAAAACAGGTTCTTTACAGGCTCCCAGATGCAAATTGACAGGCAGACTCGGAAAAGTTTCGAAATGCTAGCAACTTAAGGTGGTCTGATATGTGTGGCCCAAGCGTACATGCAGCTGTTGACTACCTTGCAGTTTTTTTAATTGATGCTGCAACAAAGTGTATCTCACAAACGAGACTTGGAACAAAACGACGCATCCCTTGGTGGAATAATGAGTGTCGAGATCCACGTAAAAGACAAAACACAGCGTGGAAGTTGCTTCGGGACTCATAAACTGTAGAAAATCTCGATAGTTTCAAGATGATTGTCTCAAGATAGAAGAGTGCGCTGACAGGCTAGGCGGGAGAGCTGGCAGAAATTCGCAACATGCCATAATTCCTATACAGATGAAGCTAAAGTTAGGAGCACGGTTTGTAAAGTAGGAGGAAGACAAGCATATTCACTCCCACTTGCAAACACGCCGGGCGACTGCTTCGAAGACCAGGCGAACACTTCGAGGAGGTCTCGAGCTCGTCGCACTATACCGCAGGGTTTCAACAATACAAAGTCGGAATAAAAAAGGAGAGACTACAGCGCAAATCCACAACGCACGAGGCGTACAATGCGCTTCTCTGTTTAGCTGAGCCTCCCTAAACTGTGGCAAGAAGTCTCTCCCAGGTCTCCGACCTTGTGTCATATGAAATGCTGAAACACCTGCCCATCGAAACCCAAAAAGCCCTTCTTTGCCTTTATAATGCTGTATGGTTTCCGGCGAGATGCCCTCGACCTGAAAAGACGCCATAGTTATTCTTATCTCAAAACAAGGCAAGGACCCGTCCTCAGTTTCAAGCTACAGGCCAACAGCATTAACCAGTTGTCTTTGCAAGGTCTTTAAAAAAAGATAAACAAATAACTTATGCACTTTCTTGAGTATAATGGCCTGCTTATATATTTATTTACTTTTATTTATTTTATTTGCATACCCTAAGGACCCGTAACATGTGTAAGATACATTAAAACTTCGGAAGCATCATTATATAAAACTTAAATGAAAAAAAGTACACACGACAGTAGTGATAATAAACACACACACACACACACACACACACATACATATATATATATATATATATATATATATATATATATATATATATATATATATATATATATATATATATATATACTCTGTAGAAGAAAAGGTACGGTAATAAAAATACAATAGGCTCCAGGTAACCAATTGTAGGCGCAAATAACGCACACAAAAATATTCAAGTAATTCACAAGAGCAACATCACTGCATAACTACATTAATCGTTTGGAAGTTATAAGAAAACTTTTACCGCTTTCAGAAAGGATGAAGATTCTGTTAGAGTGGCTACATCAGCTGGCAAGGAATTCCAGTTGGTTATTGACGGGGCTCAGGGCGAGTATTGGTATTTTTTGTTCTCGGGAAGATGGGATTAACTTTGTTAGGGTGATCAACATGGGCTGAAATGTGTGATGGTGAGAGGATATGCTTGCGCGCAAACTGGGAGTTGCTGTGGAAGAGTGAGTGGAAATTGATAGCCTTGCAAGGTTACGGCGTGTGGCAAGGCAGGGCAGATTAGGCGATTTCAGTATGAAACTTACGCTTTCATACGACGAGTATGATGACGTTATGAAGCGCGCAGCTTTGTTTCGAATTGATTCAACCAGGTAGGCTGAATTTTCAGTGTGAGGATGCCATATTATTGAAGCATACTCCAGCAATGGTCTTATCAGTGAAATGTATGAATAGAGTCTAGTTTTTTTTTGTTGGCAACGTATAATCGCCTTTTGAGGATGCCAAATTTTTTTATTGCATTAGTAGTGATATGTTCAATGTGAGTGGTCCAGTTTAGATTGGCTGTGAAAAATACCCCAAGATATTTAAAGGATTGTACTGATTCAATTAGAATGTCGTTCATGGTGTATAAGTTATGCAAAGGGATTAGAGCAGAACTAATTTCCAACTGCTTTGTTTTCTTTATATTAATTTCTATCAGCCACGTGTCGCACCACTCAGCCAGCCTATCGAGGTCAGATCGTAAAATGGTGCTATCGGCAGGGCAAGTTATTTCTTTGTAAATTACGCAGTCGTCTGCAAATAGCCGACTTTGCGATTTTATGCTACATGCTTTGTCAATAATATATATTAAAAACAAAAGAGGACCTACAACCAAGTCTTGTGGAACACCGGATGAAACGCTAGTAGGGTTAGAACTGTAGCTCTTGAATTTTACAGATTGGAAGCGGTTAGTAAGAATTTGAAGTATCCATTATGTTGTATTGTTTTCAAGCTTTATATTACACATTTTTAGTTCTAAACGTTTGTAGGGGACCCTATCAAATGCCTTTGAGAAATAAATAAAGATGGCATCAACACGACGGGAAGAGTTAGGCGCAGAATGAAGGTCAGAAATTAGTTCGAAAATTTGCCATTGACATGAGAAGCTTTGACGAAAACCGTGTTGTTTGTTTCGGAGCATGCTATTTAAATTAAGATAAGCCATTATATTTGTGAATAGGATATGTTCGAGAAGTTTGCAGCATAAGGACATCAAAGAGATTGGTTTGTAGCTATTGGGCTGAGTATTATCACCAGATTTGAATATTGCGATTACGTAAGCCGATTTTCAGTCCTCTGGCAAGCAACCTGTATCTAAAGATAATTGAAAAATTACCGCGAGCAAAGAGGTTCAGAAGTGGCTGGTTAGCTTTAAAAGCTTAGCTTAAGAAAATCAGGGCCGGGGCTGCTTTTAGGAGCTAAACGATCTATTGCACAAGCTACAGCGTACGCAGTAATTGTGATAGGGGAAAATTCATTAGAGATCGTTAGCTGTGGCATATTTAGGTTTCTATCGAGCGATCTCTCGATTGTGTGAACTTCAGAAAAAAAAATGGTCAAGTTTTTCAGCACAGCCGGCTAAGCTCAGGGTGTTGCCATCCTCTCAATAGAGTGCTGGCACCGACTCTCTTTTCTTAGGATTTACACTGCTCCAGAACTTCTTAGGGTCAGTTTTGAACATGTTTGGTAGTGTGTCATTGTAGTACTTATTTTTCGCTTCAGAAATTGCAGCTTGAGTTTCTTTGGAAACGTTTTTATAGTTCTGCCAGTCCTCCGACGCGTTCGTTCTCGACGCTTTAGTGTACGCTCTTTTTTTCTATTAATTGATCTTTTAATGTTACGGGTGAACCATAGATCGTCCGATCTTTCAGTTATTGTAATCACCGGCACACAAAGACGTTTTAATTCTTTTAATTTGTCACAAAATAAGCACCAGTTTTGTCCAGTAGACTTATTAGGAAAGTTAGATATAAATTCATCCGAAAAAGACTGTAGCAATCTGTTAAGCTTATCTGTGTCTGCGCGTGAGTAGTTAAGTATATTTTTTCGAACGTTTGTTTTCTTGAAATGCGGAAGCGGCAGAGAGCGGTGAACTGCCCTATGATCACTTATTTTTTCCAAGATCTCAACCTTAGTGCTGTCGGGATGATTGGTAATATAAAGTCTAAAAATTGCTGTCACGTGTTGGTTCCCGCACAATTTGTTGTAGATTGTGATAATGGAGAAGGCGCGAAAAGCTAAGCTGTTCATGGCAATTAGGATGAGGAGGGACAGATAAAGTTGACCAGTTCATTGAAGGATATGACCAGTTCATTGAAGGATGGTTAAAGTCACCACCAAGTACTAGAAAACAATGAGGAAGCTTGAGGAGAATGGAATCAATGGCTTCCTGAAGAAGCTAAACTAACCTGCCGGCAATCATGGGGTCGGTAACAGGCACCAATTATGCAATGAATGTGATCAAACTATGATGAAACCCAGACAATTCCGAGAGGGACTCTGAGGGAAGAGGCGATGACTGATAGATTTTTTTATGGCAATAATAACGCCACCACCTCGACAACCCGTCCTATCATTACGAAACAGACCGAACGATGAGGGGAACGAAAGTTCGCTGTTCTTTACGTTCTTGGTCAACCGTGATTCCGTACCTACGACTATATCAGCTGAGCACGTGTACATGAGAGCGTTTATTACATCAAGCTTTTTATAAACGCTGCGAAAATTAAATAAAAGTAGTGAGACCGATTTTGACAAGTTTGGCGTGTGGTGACGTGTTTTACAGGGTCATTCAAGAGAGAATTGTTCATTTGCTGACACCATGACAACGCAATCATTTACCGAGTTATAACAGAATGTGGAACCATGCATCTGAAGCTTGTTAAAACAACATGCCGTAGCAGTGTGGGTTTCGAGAGGCTACGTCCACCGCGGACCACCTTGTCCGTATCGAGGCTCAAATTCTTGATGCTTTCGTTCGTAATCAGTTTTTTTTTCTGCGTTCCTCGGTATGATTTTTGATTTGTGGGGTTTAACGTCCCAAAACCACCATTTGATTATGAGAGACGCCGTAGTGGAGGGCTCCGGAAATTTTGACCACCTGGGGTTCTTTAACGTGCACCCAAATCTGAATACACGGGCCTACAACATTTCCGCCTCCATCGGAAATGCAGCCGGCGCAGCCGGGAATCGAACCCGCGACCTGCGGGTCAGCAGCCGAGTACCTTAGCCACTAGACCACCGCGGCGGGGCGTTCCTCGGTATGGCGAAGGCCATATCGGGGAACTCAGAGAGATACCAGGTGGCGCTCTGGCATACTGTAAGGCCTCTAACACTTCGGTGTTCGGGGTAAAATGTTGAACGTAATCAAAAGCTACTTAACGAATCTCGCATTCCGTGTTTGATTAGGCACTGTTTTGTTGCGAACATTCTTTCAGAAAACAAGAGTGTTGCAAGGGGGTGTGCTGAGCTGCACACTCTTCATGGTCAAAATTAACTCAATGCGCCTCGCTGTCCCTCCCAGTAAGTTTTACTGCGCATATGTTGATGATGTATACGTTGGTTTTAAATAGCGAAATCTCTGGATATGTAAACGACAGGTTCAATTAGGTTTGAACGAGGTTTATCGATGGGCAGATTAAAGTGGTTTAAACCTAGCGCGCAAAAGAGCACATGCGTCTCGTTCTGCCGGAAGAGGAGTGTTCATCCCGATCATGAGATTGACCTGCTTGGTCGACGTCTGTCTGTACAATCTGTGCGTAAGTCTATGGGTCTAATATTAGACACAAAAGTAACCTTCATACCCAACGTCAAGTATTTGAAGAACAGGTGCCTAAAAACAATGAATATTTTGAAAGTGTTGTCACGCGTTACGTGGGGTAGTGACTGGAAATGCCTGATGAATCTGTATAGAAGCCTTGTGCGCACGCGCCTCGATTGTGGTGCTATAACCTACCAGTCTGCGACACCATCAGCTTGAAAGATGCTTGACCCTGTCCGCCACCTAGGCATCCACCTTTTTACGGGTGCTTTTCGAACTAGCCCCACAGAAAGCCTGTATACACAATCAAACGAATGGTCGCTCCATCTGAAGAGATGCTATGCGTCTTTTACGTACTATCTCAGGGTGAGAGCAGACGAGGAACATCCCTCTCACTCGACAATTAATGATCTGTCCAATTCTACTTTATTCCACAACTGTCCTTCGCCACAGCCCTGCTCACTCCGTGTCAGGAGGCTCGCTGAGGAAACAGCCCTGACACTTGTAGAACACTGTTTGATGGCTCTAGCAGTATATCCGCCACCGTGGCGATGGCAGGTTATAGACTGCATTCTATCTTTCGTGGAAATCACTAAAGACGCACCTACTCCACATATACGCATGTACTCTCTCGAAATCCAACACAAGTATACTTGCCCAGAATTCTTTACAGATGCTTCTGAGTCTCGCACTGGCGTGTCATTTGCAACTGTTGGCCCATCTTTTTCAAATACCGGTATACTGCACCCCAAAACAAGCGTTTTCACTGCAGCAGCCCATGCAGTATCTGTGGCTGTCAGGCATATTAATGAATTACAACCACAACGCACGGTTGCATACACGGATTAACTGAACGTTCTGACAGCTCTGAAAACACTAAAAAAACAGAAGAATCTTGTATTTGTGTCACTTCACTATCTTTTATTCAGTATCTACGCCCTCAAACAACCTGTTGTTGTGTGCTGGGTGCCTGGTCGCCGTGAGATCAATGGAAACGGGGCAGCAGACCAGCTAGCTGCGTCTGCACACGACCACGCACCCGCCAAAACACACGTGGCTGTGCCTTCACTTGACATGAAACCTTATTTTTTTTACGACGGGAGCTCAGGGCGTGCTAGCAGCGCCTATGGAATAGGCAAACAGGCAACGAAATACGTGTTATTAAACTGATACTTGGAATTGGCCACCAGTGTCCAGAATACGATGCACACAAGTTACACGTACAAAGATGTAGATAGGACGCACAAATACTGTACATTCATACCTTTTGTCTGGCGATGACCAAGCCATCTGTGAGAGGTGTGGAGATCCTTTTACGGTACTCCACATTCTAGTTCAGAGTAGGTATTTAGATGATTTAAGCAAAAAATGGCCCCGTATCTGCATGTAATGTGCAAATGTCGTCGAAAGACGATAGTCTTGCATGTGGATAGAGTGAACAAGACATTTATTTGATGTTCTGAGCAAGAAAATTGGTGAATGATATTCTGGAGGCGCTGCGTTAGAGTGCCTGGAGCGTGCAGTGGAGGCGAACGAACGCATCAAGTCACTTCACACGTAAGACATAAGCGCCATCTGGCAGTTTTTTAGAAAACAAAGCGCGTGGCTCTGAGACGGGGGTGTGCGCCCATCTCAGACGTAATAAGGTGTAGAACGCAGGCCGATGGGTAGGTGCCAACACCGTCTCGTTTCAGCAAAGAGTTGGAAACACTCGTATTTCCGTGCAAGCGTTACATGGTCAGCGCACCGTGAGCGCTACGGTCCTTCAAATTACTTACGTATGCCTTTTCAAGTAAAAGTCACACAGAATATATACGTGTTGCTTTGGTGCCCCAGACATGCGCAATAATTGCTTTTCAATTGACAATTGCACAAGCATGAACGCTCAAGCTTGAGCAACATGCTCAAGCTTGAGCTATGTTGCTTTTACCACTTCGCCTCCACCAAGTGCGACCGCGGCGGCCTTAATCAAACCCGCGACCTTTTTATCAGCGACAGAGCCCTCTAGCCACCGACTCACTGTGGTGGACCTTCGTTTTAGAGTTCATGCTGCTGCATATAAGCGGCGGAATGGCATGACACAACCTACCTCAAGTAGGGCACTTCGATCCGCGATTGCGTCAACGTTTCGAGCAGTGCAGTTCACCACATCGCTGAATTTATTCCTGGTGTCGCTCGAATGCCAGTTTTGAATTTCGATTCGGTCATTGATATATGCACCTGCAGAGTTCAAAGAAAAAGCGGGCAAAATTTTGTTGAAAAGTCATTTAAACGTCGGAAGCTTTGCTTCTGTGCACAACACATACGTCTCTCAACCTTGAAGTGCAGTAGCAACAACCGTGAAACAAAATAATGCCAACGCCACTCAATATTTTTCACTCGTAACCAGGAGTTTAAAGCAGTTTTCTATAATAATATGCATATATGTTGCTTTGTAATGCTGTACCTCATATCAAGGAACAGGAGATCTACAGATTCCATTTGAGAGGAGGCGGTGGATTCCACCGAGTGCGATTTTGTAACGTGATGGTGAATGACAACACAGTTAAGTGTGGTGACACCGGTCTTGCTCTACGTGGAGTTACTGTATAGGTAGCATATGCAGTATCTCTAGTTCTACGTAACTGCAAACAATATCAATGCTAGTGAGGAACAAGAGAAACAATTCGAACTCAATCTAAATCTACAAAGTGCGAATAGGCTCTATTTTGCCACTAAGTAAATTGTTCATAGCTGGCCAAGAACTGGGACATTTCTATGGATGAAGCATCTACCATTAGTCTACGCCTTTATTACACGACTAATAACATTAGTGCAAAGAGTAGCACATTTCGGAAACTGTTTCGCAATCTTTTCATACACACTCACTACGGTGACTTCAACAAAAAAACTGCGATGCTTACTAGCTGCTGTTGACTACTAACTTTTCTTAGTAGTTAACAGTCTAGCGACTGCAAACCATAAAAACATGTGTGATGCCTTGGTAGCTAATACGTAGCCCAGTCGCAGCGCATGCTGCCGGTATCACAATTTTCGTTTGTGCATTGAAGAGCTCAGTGCTAAACCACTTCGACGATCACAACGGCTCCAAAGCACTAAAGCGCCCCACTGAAGATTTCCCACATCTGGTGGCAGTCAGACTGCTGCCACCTCCGGACATCGGTAGTAACACCTTAAAGGACATTGGTAGTGCATTCAAGCTGCATAGGCATGTCGCAACCCTTAGTTGCTGACTGCTGCGCGCTGAAAGTGAAGCCAGCAAATAAAAAATGGCTGGACAGCCAGGCTAAAATTGGGTTGGCTATCAACGCTAGCCATGGGGTCTCCATCAGGCAGAAAAGTACATCAAGCACTGAACAAGAGCCTGGATCTTAGGTCTGTACCCAGCTGTGTTCGCTTGTTGCTCTGGCCGGCTTGCCCTGCCTTCTCCAGCTGCGACGTCTGCGTGCGAGCCCGCTGCGCCTATACAACTGTTTAGCGTTTTACACGTGCGACGATTGTGCCTCGCGAAATTCAGATACACTATTTCTCACCTGTGAACATGATGGATTCCATAAACTTGATCGATATCATAGCGCCAATGGTGCTAAATGCGTAGATACTGCAACAAATAAAAAGACAGAGTTGCAGGACTTCAATCGAATGCTCTTCAGTAATTTGGCTGATAGCTTGGTTAATTTCCTGGCGCACGTGTTCTTTTGTTTCAGTGCGATCTCAGCTATGGCCGTTCATCGTGATGAAGAAAAGACTTAATTCTGACTTCTTGGCGACGTTCTGGACCCCTAAAAAACTTCTTGAGCACAGGTTGGAGCTAAGTGAGTACTTTAATGATGCACATTACGGTTCACTGGTACTCAAGCTGGGAAACGCATACGGATACAGGGGAAGCATAACGTATTCGCTTGTGTTGTGCTCTCTGTCTCTGCTATACTAAAGCTTTCGTTTCTGCATGCTGCACAAACATGATCGCATCTATAGCAAACCTGAGTAATCTTGCAGCGCATTGATGTAATTGCTCAAGCATCGCTGAAGCCCCTTTCTAGACTGCCGATGCAGCATGAAGAGAGTGTTGTCAACCAAACGAACATGTGCGGAGCAGACATGTTCAGTGTTCTATAATTGTTATTTTAATAAGCCCAATACGTACGGAGGAAGTTCAGTCAGCATCGTTGCGTTGTGAATCATAACAATTGGGATCACTGCATGAAAAAAAAGACAGTGCAGATAAGCCCTAACAATTAGCTTGAGGAATATAAACCCCAGTAATTTGTTGCGCCTTACCTATCTTATTGCACCAGTGTATGTAATGAACGTTGGTTGAAAAAGGAGTCGTGGATCTGCAATAGAAAAATACCTTCACAATTCTCCACCAATAATAAACTCTTTCTTCATTTTTGATGTAAAGCTCCCACTCTTTTGTTTTATGGTTTATTTTACTAGTCCACTCGATACATGTAAGCTCTCAATGAAGTAGCAGCACTAAAAAATGGCAAAGAAGTTATATATCAAAATGTGAGCTTTTCTATTCGGTATTCGCAATTTTTAATAATAACGTCTAGCACGAAACATTAGATAAAACATGCAAAACCGAAAAAGCGCAAAAAAAAAACACATCTAAGTTATCGGCGTCGTCAAAGCGCCCATCATCTTTCTCTTGTGAATGGAAAGGGGGTACACAGAGAAGCGCAGTTAAGAGTTATTTAAAAGCGTAATATTTATTATTACGTGTGGAAGGAGCCATTGTCACTAGAGTAAACATGCTTTGGAAATCTCTGGTTTAAGGCCAAGCTTTGTTCGTGTGTGATAGCCTTGCTGACACTGTAAATAAGTGTCGAAGTTTTCATGGCCTTCAGAGTACCTGAACACAAATGGCTTATGCCAGCAAACCCTGTAGAAGTGTTTATGCCAAAATATAACACCTCGCAAAGAATTGCTTATAGCAACACTATACCTGAAAAAGCACTGCTGCGGTCAGCGAGTGCTCCGCTTGCTAATAGATTACGTAGGTTAGGGAGTGGGGCAAGGATATATTACGGGAGACGTCACTAGTTGTCTCATTTACGTGTTCGCTAAATTAATTGGTTTTCGAAAGTGGCCTTGGATAAACTAGTTACTTGCGTTCACGATTCCAGCAAGCGTTTATATGTGGTACATGCGTAGAGGACATTCACACGTCCGTTCTCCCACACACTATGTTTGCCACCTTCTCAACACTTCTATAGGAGAAAACCTCCTTATGGCATTGGTTTGTACCTTCATCCGATGTAGACGTACATGGCCACCTGTACTTTTATAAAGTGTTCAATATATAGCATAAGTGTCCATCTCTCTATATATATATATGTGCATATAATGTCACTAGATTGTGCTAGTTTTAGGGGCAGACAGGCATACAGACAGACAAACGGACGGATGGACATACAGACAAACGCACACACAGACAGATAGACGGACGGACGCTTCGCCCGACTCATCATGATTCACTACGTAGATATGCTGTAATTTTTTTTTTCATAAGTAAGGCAGGTGTATTTTCGGGAGGTCTCAGTGTCCCTCCAATATCGGGAATCTAGGTATTACATCATGGCAATATGCAGAGTACGGAACGTTCTGCTGCTGCACACGCTGTCGTTGCGCGCCGTACACTTTCGACGAGTCACGCTCTAAACACGCTCCACGAGAGTGTGAGACGAAGTGTAAATTTGAGATTGCGCCAACGTGAACAGTATGTATCTAATGTTATTAACGGTTGGGGTTTAACGTGCTAAATGAGGACATTATATAAGAGACCGTAGTATAAGGCTCTGAAAATTCCGACCACATAGGTTTTCTGTAACGTGCAGAAAAATGTAAGGTACACGAGCCTTAAGCCTTGTCGTTTTCATCGAAAATGCGACCAACGCAGCCCGGATTTGATCTCGCTACTTGCGGGTCAGCAGTCGCGCTCCATAACCACTATGCCACCGTGGCGGTTGCAATACAACTAATAAACTATCAAGTTCAAAAGTCAATGTTGTAGAATATGCGTTTGACTAATCCTAATCTGTGTGTAAATTTGCGGCCACGCGTTATGCCACCTGAGCCACGGAAAAAAAAGTGAGAACTTGACCAAGACTATTCTGTCAATAGTGTGAATTCTGAAAGCACTCAATGAAAAACACATAAACGAGCAAAACGTGCAAGTCGCTGCGGCCCTGAGAAACTTGCGCTTGAATGTCGTGCAGCGCTTACCCTTGTCCTTCGCAGTCATCGCCTGTCTCATTTTTGAGCAGCAGTTCAACTGATTTCGCTTGCAAGCTTTGCCTTAGTTTCTGCTCCATTTCAACGAAAGACATGTCATCATGCCACAGTTCAACAATCTGCAAATAGGACGTTGGAAAACGTAAGGTACAATTCGACAAGTTCCTTTAAAGAAAAAAACGAACAGGCATTTCCGATCACAAAGTTCACAGAGAGCCAGTTTGTACACGCGCATGTCAACGCTATTGCTTTCTTGCTTGTGGCGTTAATCAACACAAATCGGAGATGTTGATTCACCTTCGCTTGTATATACAAGACATTCTGAAAGTTCTTCTCGCTCTCTTTCTCTCTCTATCTTATATATATATATACATATATATATATATATATATATATATATGGAGAGAGAGAGAGAGACAAAGAGAGGTCTTGCGGAGAGCCCTATGAGCTGATGAAGGCTGCATGTGATCTCATGATCATAACTTCAAGAGGCAGCTCTTTGCGCTCCTCCACGCACGGCTGGCTTCTGCATTGAATATAATACCGGGAACCAGTCGATAGGCCCCCCCAGTCAAACGGATGCCGAAATTGTGTGGCTTGTGCCGTACGCTGATGACTGCCACCTCCTTGTCGGTCCTACTCATGCATGGCAGAAGTTTACCTCATTCAATTCTCAATTGGTGTCTAGCACCATTTTTGTTTAAATGGCGCTAGACACCGATTGCATATGCATTTTACTAGTTAAAATGCACATGCCCACTTACCACAAACTGTTTCGAATGCCTACGTTGAATATTTGTTGTAGGCCGTTATAGGGTGGACAAAGCAGTCGAAATTAAATTGATGCATAAAAAAATTGCTCAAAATTTATTGCTTACCCTGTCTTGGGATGCAACTCCATCAGAAATTTCAATTCTCATGGCCTCAATCTGCATCGAAATGGACGCGAACGTTGAGCATTCAACAGTTCAAAATAACGTGTTTGCTATGAATGAATCAATCAACTTGGCGAAAGGAAGGCTTATCGACTGCATCTTCGTCCGCACACTCCACCAGTATAAAAACAAAAGACGAAAACAGCTAAAAGAGCAATTGTTGCCCCCTTTTTATGGGTGCGTGATAGCGCCCATTGAGAAGCGAGCGCCTTTTAGCCCAAAGGCTCTCGGAGTTAGCTGAAGGTGGTTGAAAAAAATCTAGACAATGAATGTGCATAATTGAAATTTGAATTGCGAACGAGAAGGACAGACGAGCTGGTGTAGTTGCCCGACTTGTCCTTGTCGCAGTTTGCGCTTAAATGTTCCCTTATAAGTGACCTTAATGAGCATTCCGCTGACGACGATTGTACTTTCAGAGAGAACCAGCGAAATGATAACGCTTGTTGACCACAGAAATTAGAATGAAATTGGTCATTACACGAGCATAACGTCAAAGCGTATACCTGCACAAAAAAGCACCCTGTAGTCAAACTGATTGAAAATAAGGCGCTGCTTTGAACTAGTGACGTTATCCAAAGCTTGCAGCAGCACGGTACGTTAGAACGAATAACAAAGAAGACACAAGTGTTGGCTACACCTTTCTCCTGGCGACGTCCTTTGTTTCTTTGTCCATCCAGTCCAGCCAGCGCACTTGACTCAAGAATGTTTCGCGGAGCTCATTGGCAATCCTCAATATGTATACCTACGAAAAAAAAGAGTTCTTGATATTCAACGCGATATATCGAAGTGCCCATATGCATTCAGTTTTGTCAGTGACTGGGAACGCGATGTGAGGTCACCCACAATGCACGGGCCCATTGGTATTTGACCGCCCAGCTGAATGATAGCTCAAATAACAAGAGGTGGTCGAAATTGATCCGTAACCCCCTTGCTGTGGCGCCTAAAAACTCTATAGTAAAAGGTGGTGTACGACAACTCCGCACAGATCACGTGTAATGCACGGTAATGGCAGAGTTGTGATGGAGGTGAATTGCTTCTGGTATCTGCAGACTCTGCCTCCAAGATAGAACTTTCACACGTGTATAACTCCATGAGCAGAAAATAGCTCTATGCTGTGGTTAGTATTAGAGCAGTGCACTGTCCCGGGCCGGGCCGGGTAATGCATTGTTGGATCGTGCTTGGACACATAAGCTTCGGGATCGGGTTGGGGCTCGGGCCTGAGTCAGGCCCCTATTAGGCCCGGGTTTTTTGTGTACCGGTATAATGGCTTGTCTACACTGTTTGGTTTATTTCTTTCGTGGTGTTTTAAATCCCGTAACGACCCAGGTTATAAAAAATGCCGTAGTTGAGGGCTTTGGTCAATCAAGTGCTGTAGCACGCTCTGAAATGAAAATTTTCAAGACGTCTAGAATTTTTCTCCATCGGAATGCCACAAGTAATTTAAAAAACTGGTATTATAGGTTTACATCATTATACTGAATGAAATACGGCCTTGCATACCGTAAGCAATGGTTGAGTATATATAAACCACATTATAGGGGTAGTATATTTTGTGCTCGTCTTTAGAATGCAAATAAAAAACAGATTGTGCGGTTCGCACTGATTGATTTATATGTGGTGTTTAACGTCCCAAAGCCGCCATATGAATCTGAGAGAAGCCGTAGTGAAGGGCTTCGGAAATTTCGACCACCTGGGGTTCTTCAACGTGCACCCAAATTTGAGCCAACGGGCCTACAGCATTTCCGCGTTCATCGGAAATACAGCTGCCGCAGCCGGGATTTGATCACGTGACCACGGCAGTTTGATCACGGCAGTCGAGTACCTCAGTCACTAGACCACCGTGGCGGGGCGAGGTTAGCACTGGGTACATGAGACAGCCAGTTATGACTACAAATAAATTACCCTGAAATTACTACGCAAAAGTGTTACGAGCATAATTAACTGATTTTATACTGAATGCTGGCTGCAAGTGCCTTCACTTCAGCGGCCAGCGCTGCGATTGTTAGGATGCGGTCACTCGCCCTGTTTCAAATTAGTGATGAATTTAGGCATTCGGGTGAAATAGTGTTGCGCGAAGTTCAAATCACTACCTGTGAAGCCCAATATTTCCACCTGGAGATGTTATCATCGTAAAATCAGTTCTCGGTAGCGTGCAAACCACTGAGCAGCTTGTTGTAGGTATTGTTTTATGCCGCAGTGCGAGACGTATCCGACAGATCCCGCTGTGTGTTTTCATGATTACCCGAATTGTTATGAAATGCGCGATACTTAGCTGGTGACGCTGAAAATAGGTAGAGACAACAACGCTAGCTTGCGGTTTGTTTTGCGGACTTTCGTGACCAAAATTTTCTGTATGCCGCCGCCGTTAAGATATTCAGAAACAGCTGCTCGCGAGCGCTCCCGGTAGCTTACCGCAGACGTTTTCAGATTACTTTATTCATACCGGAGAATGACAGACGCACTGTAAAGTAGGATTCTGAAAGACATGAACAACCAGGTCGCATGCGGCCCACCGGCCTTTCGCTACCGGCTCGCACATGACTGTCCTAGTCTCAAGATTTCTTCAAACTTATTTAATAAGAATATGTTCAGAAGCTACTAAACCATGACTATATAGTCTCAAGCATTTCTTGCGCTAGGCGCATCATGCAGTCATGATTTGATAAACAAAACAATGGAACAAAAACTGTATACATTTCAGAATCTGCGTATACCGGTTTTAGTCATTTTGGAAATCAGTATCAACATGTTTCACGAATTCCGACCCCAAATGTTCTTCAGAGACGTGAGCAGGAGACAGAGGAAAAGAAGTCTTTCAAATGGCGACGTCAGATAACAATTTGTTCAAGCAGCCCACATTTTAGACTTCTTCACGGTCGAGGCTCTCGCGGGACTGAATTTCATGACTACAGCCCGCTAGCTCAGGCGATGTTGAGAACCCGGCTGTAAATGGACGAAACCTCCCGCGGTGCAAACTCACGTCGATACGTTGCCGACTTGAGGAGAAATGTAAACATATCAGTAGTAAAAATCCAAAGAGCTACGCGCACGATGTTCAATCGGATCTAAGCACTGGTAAATGAAGAAGCGAACGGACGACTCGTTATTATGAAAAAGTTTGTTTTACGCTCGCAGGAAAGGCACTGAAAACCTACATCGATACGTTGCCGACAACAGCAAACCAAGGCGAAAAGTAAGCGTATCAGTAGCAAAACAACGAAAAAAAACACACGAAACGTTGATGCTCGTCAATCAGAAGATCGGAGCAGAAATAAATGAACAGTGTATCGTAAGCCATCCCTTTACACAACCCACGAGGACGTCCAAGCTCGTTACGCGATTTACTCCGCTCACCATTCCCACGTGTCTGTTTACGACAGTGCATGTGTACCGCAAAAATGGTGAGCAATATCACCGTTTGGTGACACGTTCCGCCCATTGCTGTAAGCTCACGCGTGTGTTTTATACAATGTCTGATTATATTTATGTTATGGAGAAAGTATTTCACGATATGTTAGCAGCTTGCCCCGGCTAGGTGGTCTAGTGGCTAAAGTACTCGGCTGCTGACCCGCAGGTCGCTGTAGGCCCGTGTGCTCAGATTTGGGTGCATGTAAAAGAACCGCAGGTGGTCGAAATTTCCGGAGCCCTCCACTACGGCGTCTCTCATAATTATATGGTGGTTTTGTGCTTTGGGGAAGCTAAAGCTTACAAATTAATCATTATGTTAGCAGTTTGGCTTTTGCGACACCATTTGCACCCTCCTCCATGGCGTCAGCTGTCTCTTGGTCGCAATTTTACGATGCGAATCAGACACGAGAATGCCCCCGGAGGCATCAAATTATGGTTTGCTTGCCCGTATTATTAAGTCATATTACTTCTTCAATTGATAGGATTCAATATGAAGCGAAGCAAGCATGGTGTCCACAACAAAAGCGAGTGGTGGCACAAGCGCAAAACCTGTGATGTTGTAGCGGATGACGCAACCCGGCATTCTATGAGTGATGTCCCCACAGAAGTGGCGCCGCGGTATGTCCTCATAGCCAGTACCAGTGAAAGTCGTGCTACTTAAAGATGTTCCAAAACAGTTACTATAGAGTATATCTTGTGTGAGGCAAGTATCTTCACAAACACTGAAGAGTGGAAAGTGCCAAGTTTATGTTCAAGACATAACTGGTTGAAACGGGCGGGGCTGAGCTGGCCCCACCTTTGGAGCCTGGTCCAGGTGCTGGCTGTATTTAAAAACACCGAGCCAGGCTCTGATAGGTCGGAGCATGAAATTTTCGGACCAGGCCAGACTCAGGACGGAAACATCGGCCCGTGTTACAGTACTCCAGTTGTTATACACGTTTTATCATTTCGGATTATTCAATACCGAGGAACACCCAAGGTTTCATTGCGTGCTACGGAGGTAATAAGTTAACGTTGAACGTCAGCAATGCGCGCGCTGTTCTGCAACGTGGACAGGGCGTATGTAAGAGCGTCCCGAGGTCATATGGCCAAGTACATACGAAATTACCTACAAAACGTCTATCCGGGTCGTGCGGCTCCAGCAGTGAGCCACCTTTATTTACTGTACTAACTTATGACACGGTTAAAACACAAGTTTGTTGTCTACAAAAGTGATCGAACCTCAAAACACTGCCTATGGGATGTCGCGAACATAATTTCATGACAACGTTAATCTACGCAAGAATTCTATTTAATTGAAATGCTAATAATGTAAAACCGTAAGATAATGAGAACTACTGAATTGATGGCAATAAGCGAAACGCGGCCCAAAACGGCAGAGGTGTGCTTGAGAAAGGAAAAAAAAAAACTGGGCAAGTATAAAATGAAACAAAGCAAATTTCCGCAGGAACAGGTCAATTCAAAAGTTGCTTTTAGAGCTAGCTAGCTCTAAAAGTGTCTAGTGTAGAGGAAAGACCTAGGTATTCGCTCTACACTGGGCACTTAGGTACTGCTATTTGTTCTTCTGCTGATACACTTTTAATGAAAAATTGCTTTACGAGCATATTGTAACGTGATTGTGGCGTCAAAAAAGACTGCAGCAAGACTGCAGCGCAATACTGAACCCCTTATTGGGCAAACTTGGGCCAGAAAAATGAACAGTCAAGGTACAGCAGTTCCCGTTTTAAGCTGATAGCAGCAACAGCAGTCCCCGGTTGTCGAGTAATCTTATCAGCGGTGTGACACGTCGTCTTTTATAAAGCAGTCATTGAACATTCCAGAGTTATCACTGGTGCTCGCCTGAGCTCTCGAACAAACTTGACTATTCCCGGTTTGCGCGTCACCTTCACAAAATAATCTCATACAATCGCAAAGGTTTCAAAACATTGCGGTGTGGACGGCGCCGAGAGTTGCTAGCCGTTTTTGTGGCGGTAGCGCGAACAGATGAAAATAAAGTAATAATCGAGGTTGGAGATATACTGTTTATCAAGTTCAATCTTTTCCTCGAAGTCTAACTTTGCATATGTCGCAATTCTGTGCAGTTTGTAGTGTTGTACTGTTCTCATGCTAACTGACATGTCTCATCCGCTTTGTAAGGACAGTGCGCAGGAGACTCACGCAAGCCCTGCGGTAGACTTCCGCATGGAAGACGATTCTTGCGCTGGTGGCCGGTGCCATTTTTATGGCAAGCCTCGCGCACGTCTCCACGGTGTTGCGCGTGCTGACCACTTCGGCACCGGTGCGGTAAAAGTCGAGTTGATGTCTGAAGGCGGTGCCGCTGAGGCTATCCACAATTATCCATCCCAGGTAATTTACCAATGCGCGCCTGCGTGAGTTCGGAAAAAAGCAAACCCAGCTATATGTGATGCCGTGTTCTTGAAATAAATGTTGCTACGAGGAAGGGGTCTGATACATGCGGCATAAAGTTTCGTGAATTTGAAAAATTGTTTTCGCCTTATTCCCTAATCTGTTGCAAATAATAGTGATTTCTTCGGATAAGCTACAGAGAAGGTACTAGTGTCAAACAATATTTCTGCTTCATGCACCTCATGCACTCACTGTAAGCTTAATTATCACCGTGAAAGAAATGTGGCATAATTTAGAATCGGCGTCGAAATTTTTGTCATTCAGGAAATCGGCATCATTATGTTTTCTACGAAACCTGACGTCGAATCCTCTCAAAAAAATTACCCGTACATGCGGCGTGAACTAGGCGTTTTTTTTAATGGCAACTTTAAGTGACATTTCGGCTGAACGGCCCTTTCTCTGCTCTTACGATCTAATCAGTCCAGGCCATTGTGGTACTAAACTTTGTTACAGCAGCCCGCTAGCTGAAATGAGTTAGATAGACAGTTAGACAGATGATAATATTTCTTAGAATATCACGTGTCAGGAGCCAGCACGTTATCAAGCTCATTGGAGAAACATGGCAGAGGCATTTATCTGGCAATGGGCGCGCTATTCCTGATGACGGTGGTAGTGCTTGCGGGGATGGTGATGATGCTAGAGAGATAGTTTCTAATGAACTTGCAAAAAGCACATTGTCGTAGCAGCTGGTAATGTCCTTGCAACCCACAAACACCAGTCGAAAGTCTATCTTACGCCTACTCTTCGTATTCAGGATTGCGATTGCGAGACCACGAATACGTCTTACGATATCGTGCATCGATAATTTGCACAAAAAATATAAGGTGAATTAGAACCGCGGGGTCTCGCATAAACGAAATAGAGGCTGATTTGCCCCAATGAATGCAAAAAAAAAAGAGTACTTGCTTGTTGTAGGGGTCGCTGAAAAGCCTGGACAGGTATTCCAAGTAGGCCACGTTCCAGACGTTTATTGCTGCGTCAGCAACGGACTCGTTATCGCGGCTGTCGTAGAGACCAGCAAAGAAGTAGTGCCAGCCCCTCTGCCAAGAGGTATTGACATGATAATAATAATAATAATAATAATAATAATAATAATAATAATAATAATAATAATAATAATAATAATAATAATAATAATATGCGCGCTTTTACGTTCCAAAATGACGATATGAATAAGCAAAACGCCGTAGTGGAGGTTCCTACCATGTGTTGTTCTTTCCCGCACTACGACATCGCAGAGAACGCGGGTCATTGGCATTTCGCCTCTAGCGAAATTCGACCGCCATGACCTGTATCTAACCCATGACCTTCTCGTTTGATCCAGGCCGGACGTTACTAGTTAAGAAAGGTGACCGCAACGCAACAGAGCTCTGTGGTTGGTTTGGGCCATTATTTAGGCTATATTTCAAATATTTTTTGTATTCTAGGCAATGACTCCTTTATTTCTTTCTATGTTAGTGCCGACGCTCGCTTCTCGACGGGAGCCGTCGGTCCGCCTCTTTGTTCAGAGAGGGGTCGCGATGCGACGCTATACATGAGGTGTAGCGCAGCTTGCGTCCAATCGCTTTCCCCCGCGGATGCGATATACGTGTTTCCCATTACAATATCACATGTCTGTCAGCTTTGTTCCTACGTGCTCCTGCCCTCCTTCTTTGTAGCTCGAAGCAACGCCACCGCCGCGGCACATCACAACGTATGCAGTCATTGACGGTCCATAAACGGCGACGCGCTATCTCAAAACACCGTATCTTCTATAGTGTTTTCCATCGGGCGAGCAGGAGTAAGGGGAATGAGCAGCCAGATAAGCACACGGGGACAGCGGGGACATGTGCTCTCATCTCCCGAATGAAGAATCACCCTACTCCGAGGGCAGAACTGGTTGCAGGCGCGTGATGTCAGGCGTCATGTGACCAATTCTTTTACCGCGGTCGATTAGCTGACATGATCAGTCGTACCCATGGTCGCCCCGCACGCTCGCCTTCTCGGTGCGCTGGTTTTTTCGCCTACGCAGACATATAACTATAAGTGACGTGAGAAAGGTCACTTCGCTTCCCCCGAGCTATTTTTACTGCGCTGTTGGAGGTGGAACGCCAAAAACTGCTCTAGGCTGCTCTTGGAACCAAAAAAGTGCTCCTTTTGGACCAATGAAACAAGACACCCCCACTCTTGTCGGACCACTGGAAGGCGCCTCAAATGGCGAGAACATTTTGAGCGCAGTAAGAACTGCTTCTGCTCGCCCAATGGAAAGCGCTAATTCAGAGCCAGAGTTACAACCAGTATTGTGAACACGAGAAACGCAAGACGCCGCCCCACGCATCAGTTCTAAACTGAACACAAAATACTCCATATGTTTTCCGTCATGAGGCATTGCATTGGGTTTTCTCCCCCATGATCACAAAACACGCGTGAAGGCAATACGCGATGGGCGAGGACAGTAAAGGTCTAGATGAGAGGGTAGTGAACGTCTGGATCGGGTGCATATGTCTGGCATTGATAAAAGAGAAGAGGCGTTGTTTTACGAATAAGAAAAAATTTACCAAAGGAGCATGTTCAGCCAGCTGCTGTAGTAGAACACTTCCGATGTAATAATCTTCAAGAGTTGGTGCCAGTAAAAACATCTGGGAAAAATCAAAGCAAAAGAAATACTTAAGTGTGAATAGCGCCTGAACCATTGCGTCACTGTCAATACCAATGTCGAATAGATTCGTTACGTTAATGTGGTTGGGCTGCCAGATTGTCCAACTTTATGCCCCGCAGTCAACATTAACAGTAAGCATCTAACTCATCGAAGTGATCGAACCATGTATACTACTGTAGCACATGAGAGAGAAACATCATTGCACCTCCAACATGTCCATTTGTGCTTCATAACTTCAAGTTACACTACTTTAAAAATGTCGAAATAATATGTGGCGACATTTGGCAGCGTGACCCTATCAGGAAACTGACAAACCGACAGGTGAAGTGAACGCGCCTTCACATAAGTGTTGATGTATGCTCGAAGAGTCTGACTGGAGCATCAGTATAGCTGTACAAACCATGGGCGGTGATTCATGAAATAGCCATGTATCTATTAAAAAAGCCTCACGATGCACTTTTTTTGGTCAGAAGGCTGCCCCATTATTGCTGCCTAAGCACGAATATGGACCTGCTGCTTGTAATAGATATTGTATGACACTATCTTACTCACCTAGTTCTTGATCGCAAATGCTGCGCTTGTATGCATGGCAAAAAAACACATGCCAGCAGACCCGTTGGTCTGAGGTAGGTTATTCATGTCCAATTAATCAACACCGAAGAGCCGGTACGCCTATCAGCAATGTATGCAGAATGACAGCTGCATATTCAACGTACACGAAGCGCAAAACCAACCTCACGCTTGAAATTTGTTCTTAATTTGTACATGGATAGACAACACCCACGTTAACCATGGTATTAATCGATCGACCTCGCCACCTTCTCCCCGTGAATGCCATTTTGCACATCGAGTCATCTATGTATCTGTGACTATTATCCCACAACTGTCATACATAGCTATAGGGAGCTTTGCAGCTTTGGTTACCTGCAATTGTGGGAAAAACCCATAAATACAACGCATCAGAAACTTTTTCAGAATACTGGCACAAAAAGCGCTGTAAGGAAAGTTTTGAGAAACTCGAACGCGTGACAAAGCTTGTCTGAAGTGGATACGAAAGCGCACACGTTGCGTAAAGAAGCAACAGTGGTGGATTGGTTTGGGACTTATATACGTATCTATGTAACTGCGTGTTGCACTCCTGCATATCATTTGTAGCAGTTGGCTGCCCCATTTTTCCATCTCTCTTGTCATGTATCACGTGATCAGTTCACAATAATCTTGCCCTGAAGCTTCCAATCCCCCGCCTTGCTCCACCGTGTGACTGCCCATAATCTCAAAACACGTTCGGTTGCATGCGGTGTGCTAAAGGAATGGTGGAACTATAAATATTTTCATGTATAGCAGCCAATAACAGGGAAGATTTCGCTTTTCAATAATAAACAGAATACTATATTTACAGCAGGAATGCCGCATATAGATACAGCAGCGATGCAATGCGGCGTTTTCTGGTTTTGTATGTTTTTGAGCATTTTTTTTAGTCTTAGCAAAACATGAACCAACTCCCCAAGCATCCTTTTTAGCGGAGCTTCACTTAGCGAAGAAAAAAAGAAAGGAAAAAATGAAAGCAAAAAGAAGCTGCTTTACTTAGACGTGCTGTCACAATAGGTGCTTAAACCATATCTGATCAGTGGTACGGCCCAGTAACGGTGTGAACAGCACGTCCACAGAAGGCTTCACGGCATTCGAGAAGACGAGGCCTAAATTTACATTGCTGTGTCATTCCTATTTCACTTTTGGAACTACTTGGTAAGGAATAGCGTGAGAAGACACCTATCTGCCTCGTTATCATCTAGAATTGCACAGAAATTCAAAGGTGTACGTCTGAGGTATAGTGTATAAATGATTTATTTATAGCTATTTACAGATGTTACCAAGTACCCACCGCCAGACTGACATCAGTACACAAAACGCCAGTATGGAAGAAGGTTTAGAGTGTTGGTAGCCATTTCTTTTGAGCAAAAAAAAAGGGGGGGGGGGGTATTCTTTTTGATTCGTTGCTTACCTTGCTCAAATAGTACTGCAGTCTGATGATCTCCCGAGAAATACCGGTAAGCTCCACGCGCCTTCTGAAGGCACGAGTCACGTCCTTTACTCGATCTCTATAAAGTTCGAAGACGGTGGTGTTGTTTTCTTCGCGGAGAAGCAGAAATTCATTTGGCAGGTAAAGCTGTGGTGGGCCGATCTGCGTTATGGGTCAAAGGCGACGCCATTTTTGGTACGTCATTCATGGAGCAACTGGAAAAAGACTAGATGATATGGGAAGACTTGCATTAGGCTGATTACCGTGCCAATTTATTCTAGCAGAACTATCGTTTATAACCGTTATCCTCCAATACTAGACGCGTGTGCATGGTCGACCTCACAGCTGAATTATTTATTTATTTATTTACACTTGTACCCACAGCGCCATTTAGGCATTACAGTGTGGGTGGGGGGATACACAGTGAATTTATAAATCATACATTTCATGAACATTGGTAGTGAAAAACTAAGGAGAAATAGCGGCATACATTGTTGTCAATACAAATGAATTTCATAAATATCGGCTAACCCATACAAAGAGAGAAAACAAAAATTAAATTTATACTGTACAAACATAAAAAATACAAAAACGATGTGATAAGAACTAAACACAGCATAAAATTCGACTGCAGCTGAAGACACAATGAGATGTGAAAGAGCGGCCGCAAAAGCTTCGTTATCTATTATGCTGACCTGGTCAGCAGACAGATGTTTCTATTCAGAAATAGTTTTGGGGGGAAAAGTGCTTTTAAAAAGATTAGTCTTGCAGCTATATTCTCTAACCTTGAGCTCAAGATCTGTTCGTCTTGATACATAATGGGGCTGAAGAATATACTGATTATGGTCTATTCCAAGGTGGCCATGGTATATATTGTGAAAAAGCTTCAAGTGCAAAATTTGCCTTCTTTTTTCTAGAAGCTCCCTATTTAATGTTTCCTTTGTAGCAGTAATGCTAAGGTTTCTCTCATAGCTACCGATAACGTCTCGTGCAGCCATGTTCTGAACTCGCTCAAGCTTGTCGCAATCGGCATTTGTGGGAGGATCCCACACAGTGCACCCATACTCTAATATTGGTCTGACGTAGCTCTTGTAGAGAAGATCGTGGGCCTGCTGAGGAAACAGCTTTGTGTTACGCCGCAAGAATCCCAACACCTTACATGCCTTTGCAGTAACGTAATCGACGTGCCTGTGCCAACACGCGGATAATGTAAGGAATACGCCCAAGTACTTATACTTTGAAACAGTTTGTAACGGAGAACCAGACCGACTATAAAATGTCGATGCTATACGTTTTTTTTTTGTGAAACGCATATGAACAGTTTTCTGCACGTTTATTTGCATATCTGAATCACGGCACTGGTTTTCCATTTTTGTTAAATCATTTTGTATAAAAGAACAGTATCATCGACGCTTGTAACTTCCTTATATATTATTAGATCATCAGCAAACAATCTGGTGGAAGAAGCGATGGTGTCGGGAAGATCATTTATGAATGACAAAAAGAGAAAGGGGCCCAACAGAGCCCTGAGGGACACCAAATGTTACGCTAGCCATACTCGATTTTGCGCCATTTACCACTACTTACTGAAAACGCAAGGCCAAGTATTCCCGAATCAATGTTATCACCTGTTAATTGATATTAAACTAACGTAGCTTACATACAAGCAGCCCGTGATCTACGAGGTCGAACGCTTTCCTGAAGTCAACAAATATCAAATCAACACAGGAGCTTTCATCCAGTGAACAACAAACTTCGTGAACAAATTCTGTTATTTGAGTTATACAGGAAAGCCCTCGTCTAAAACCATGCTGTCTTGGATTAAGAAGATTTCATTGGCTATGCGTGTCAATACATTTCTGCACAAGACGTGCTCTAATATTTTGCAGGCTATATTGGTCAGGAATTTCAGTCTGTAATTGTAGACTAGTTCACGAGGACCTGATT
Source organism: Rhipicephalus microplus (assembly GCF_043290135.1). Classification (NCBI taxonomy): domain Eukaryota; kingdom Metazoa; phylum Arthropoda; class Arachnida; order Ixodida; family Ixodidae; genus Rhipicephalus; species Rhipicephalus microplus. The sequence goes on from NC_134702.1 coordinate 143,173,650, forward strand.
TATACACCGGCACAACGCATGCCACCTTCCAGTCGCGCGGCAGGCTTCCCGTTCTCAATTATTTCGAGTATATAACCTTAAGGAAGGGTGCGATGAACGGTGCACACATTTTGAGAAAACCTGCCCCGCCGCGGTGGTCTAGTGGCTAAGGTACTCGGTTGCTGACCCGCAGGTCGCGGGATCAAATCCCGGCTGCGGCGGCTGCGTTTCCGGTGGAGGCGGAAACGTTGTAGGCCCGTGTGCTCAGATTTGGGCGCACGTTAAAGAACCCCAGGTGGTCAAAATTTCCGGAGCCCTTCACTACGGCGTCTCTCATAATCATATTGTGGTTTTGGGTCGTTAAACCCCACATATCAATCAATCAATCAAAACCGCCTCTCAATCCATCCGGTCTCCCGCTTTGCTAGGGTCTAAGTGTTCGATAAGACACTGGATGCCGTTTTCATCAACAGCTACATCATGCATATCTGTCATACATCTGTTAGTAGGCGTAGGCAAAACGCAGTTTGACGAATACAACAAAACTATGGAGAAAAAAAAATGTGTTAAAACAGCTGCCCTTATCTAAGCTATTTTCCATTTCTTTACCGTCATGCTGAAGCGAAGGAATACACACTCCATATTTTTTATTACATTTGACCAGATTGCAGAACAACTTTTTTTGTTGTTTCGAATCTAGAAGGCAGATCGTTGAAAAATTCTCTTTTCGCATGACGGATTTTTGTTTGCAGAAGTTTTGTGAAGGTTTCAAGTTGCTGGCAAGTCTCAGAAATGGAGTTTTTTTTTAATATTGTATATACCCTATTTCATATACGGGTAAGGCGCCGCAGCTCACCATTAAACCATGGCTTCGATTTAGTGCGACGTGTAGTCTGCAACCATGAAGGCACGTACTTTTCTTGTAGGTCAAGCATTTTTGTTTTAAAAAGGAGCCATAACTCTTGAATGATGCAAGCACCGGAACGGTGTTCGAATTCTGGAAAGAAAGCTTCCAATGCAAGGCCTATCTGGTTTACGTTTCCCTGGCTGTAATTATACATTTTGCTTGATGCGGCTCTCTGAGTTTTTTCGTATGTTAGCTTCATTTCACACAAAACAGCTTTATGGTCACTAAAGCCAGGTACCACCAAAACCGTTTTTACCCAATTTGGCTGATTAGATAAAAATAAGTCTAAGATAACATTTTGTCTCGTAATTTGCTTTACCATCTGAGTTAAGGAAAAGCTGTTAAGCATGTGCAACATTTATTTCCCTTGCTGTTGCAGATGTAGCCCCCGCACTAGAAGACTGATCACTCCACGAAAGCTCTTGAATAATAAAATCCCCCCCCCCCCTATGCCAAGATAAGCAGTATGAACGGTCTCTAGTGTCTTTGAAAAATCGGTCATGACAGTTGTAGAACTTGCAGGAGGCCTATAAAATGAGCACACTGATAACGTTTTTCCATTTGGCAATCTGATCTTGCACCATACATCCTCGCAAGTGCCGCCACCTAAATCAAGTGCGGAACAAGACAGCGAACTATCAACAAGTATAAAGACCCCACCACCATGACGATTTCTATCGTTCCTAAAGCAGTTGTAACAGCTTGGAAAGACCTCGGCGTCTCTTATGTCAGCATCTAGCCATGACTCGGTTCCAAGCACAATGCTTGATTTTACCATGCAAAGCAGGTTATGGAAATCTTCCACTTTGTTTTTCATGCTACGGCGATTGACAACCAGGAAAGCTACATCTGCTATAGAGCGGCGCATGCGCCATGTAGTTTGTACAACCTGGCCGCGACTTTCATCGTACACGTATATTTGCCCATTTAAAAGCAGTTTATCATATTTCAGATGTACGCGAGCACCGTTAGAAGCATTCCTTTTGCCGAATTCCCAGAGAAACTTTCTTTTACTGAGCACTGCCTCTGAGAAATCTTCCGATATACTAATACTGGAGCTTTTTAGCTTCTTAGCGTTGGCTAAGATCGTCTATTTGTGTTTGTACGTTGAAAACTTTGCAATAAGCGGTCGAGGTTTGTTATTCTGCTACCATCCAAGCCTGTGAGCCCGCTCAATCTTCACTGACGATAATCCTGAACCGGATACGATTTCTTGAACTTTTTTTCTCAGAAGCAGTGGGCAATTCACGACTTTCACGGTCCGCGACACCACAAAATACCAAGTTACATCGCCTGCTGCGGTTTTCCAAGTCATCCACTTCAGCGGATAAATCCTTTACGCAACTATGCGTATCTTCAGTTTTCTTTCTGCATTCTGTCGCAGCCCCTTTTAAGTTTGCGAACTGGGCTATTGCGCTTTCCATTTATTCTATTAGTGACTTAAGCTCTTGTATAGCTGTGTTACTATAATTTTGCGACGTCTCAATAGCCTGTGATTTGGCCTTTGCTAAGGTTTGCGACTTCACGGAAGGAACTTAGCCCTTTCTATAAAGTAGATAATCGTAGGCAGAGTGAACCAGTATACATCGTTATATTATTCGCCGGTTCACTGCTACTATATTCTCGCTGGCGCCGTCGCCTTTCTCGAACCGTATTATTTTGTCGTTGCACGTACTCGCGGTTGTCGGCTCACCACCGTCGCTTCGTAGCCGCTTGTTAGGCAAACTATTGCCTCTTTAATTTTCAGTGGACTGGCGAGTAGTGATACTTAATCGGATTCCGTGGCACATACCAATTCATGATTATTTGGGCAACCGTTCGCCTCCTTCATTTTTAACAAAACAGCGGTCAGTAGTGAAATTTACCCAATATTTTTGTCATATACCCGTTTGTAATGGTGATAAATTTGTAAATTACGGCTAGCTTAAGCAGCCTAGCTTTCAAACAAAGAAAATGTACCAAGCACGCACACGTCAAGCTTTGTTTGCCCACACTTTCAACAGTGAGGCTGCACCGGCTCGCGTGAAATGCGTGGCCACACCGTAAAACTATCTTAGTCGCGAATTAGTATGTGCCACAGAACTAGCGCAAATGCCACAACTCACCGTTATGACGTGGTCTGTAGTTACTCTGGAGGGTGAAAGAACAAGTACGCGGACACAGAGAAAGAAAGAAAAAGAGAGATACTCAAATATATATAAATAAAGAGAAACGTTTGCCCAAAACACTTTTTGACGATGCTGGATTCGAACTCCCGTACTCTAGATCCGAAGGCGAGCATCCTAACCACTCGGTTATACAGAGAATATAACAGAGCATGGTACAGTATGTTGTAGCAAGCGGGTCGAAAAGGGGAGTGAATGTAAGATAGAGAGAAAGGAGAGAGTAAAGCTTAGCACGGAAGGAATGAAAAAAAAAACGAGAGAGAAAGAATTACAGAGGGAAAGAAGAGACCGTACATTAGTAGTCCTAATTACACGAGTTGTGAAACTCCGCGTAGGCTCCATCTATCAAAATCCGAACACGGCATAGGCCGAAATAGTGGGAGTGAGCAGACTGTCGCGCCGTTTCTTGACTGGCAAACTAACTAAAACACGCAATATTCTGCGTTTTTGCGTTCAGCGGGATTGTGAGCGCCGCCGCATTCTGCGGCGGCGCTCACAATCTATTGTTCACAATTCATCGGCGCTCACCGTCCATCGTTCGGCAAGTTCCATTCCGTGACGTCACCGGCCGCGGATATAAAAGCACCACCGCCGCATCTGCACGACAGTGGGCAAGGAAACAGCGAAGCTTCGACGATGCTAATCCGTCGTGTTTTCTTTGCGCAGTTCTACGCCAGCTTGAGTGCTTCAATTTGCCGCGCTGCTACTGTGCCTGACTTCCCAACCCCGGTGTCCGGAATACAGTTTCTACCGTTGGAACAGCACATGGACGCTACAGTTTGCGTGCTCACAGACTGCCCCATCGCCCCAGTAGACGATGGTTACGGCCTGTCGGTGAAGGCACCCACCCCTTGCACTGATAATGCCTCGCTTCACCGTCCATCGTTCGGCAAGTTCCATTCTGTGACGTCACCGGCCGCGGATATAAACGCACCACCGCCGCATCTGCACGTCAGTGGGCAAGGAAACAGCGATTGATTGATATGTGGTGTTTAACGTCCCAAAACCACTATATGATTATGAGAGACGCCGTAGTGGAGGGCTCCGGAAATTTCGACCACCTGGGGTTCTTTAACGTGCACCCAAATCTGAGCACACGGGCCTACAACATTTCCGCCTCCATCGGAAATGCAGCCGCCGCAGCCGGGATTTGAACCCGCGACCTGCGGGTCAGCAGCCGAGTACCTTAGCCACTAGACCACCGCGGCGGGGCAAGGAAACAGCGAAGCTTCGACGATACTCATCCGTCGTGTTTTCTTTGCGCAGTTCTTCTACGCCAGCTTGGGTGCTTCAATTTGCCGCGCTGCTAATGTGCCTGACTTCCCAACCCCGGTGTCCGGAATACAGTTTCTACCGTTGGAACAGCACATGGACGCTACAGTTTGCGTGCTCACAGACTGCCCCATCGCCCCAGTAGACGATGGTTACGGCCTGTCGGTGAAGGCACCCACCCCTTGCACTGATAATGCCTCGCTTCACCGTCCATCGTTCGGCAAGTTCCATTCTGTGACGTCACCGGCCGCGGATATAAAAGCACCACCGCCGCATCTGCACGTCAGTGGGCAAGGAAACAGCGAAGCTTCGACGATACTCATCCGTCGTGTTTTCTTTGCGCAGTTCTTCTACGCCAGCTTGGGTGCTTCAATTTGCCGCGCTGCTACTGTGCCTGACTTCCCAACCCCGGCGTCCGGAATACAGTTTCTACCGTTGGAACAGCACATGGACGCTACAGTTTGCGTGCTCACAGACTGCCCCATCGCCCCAGTAGACGATGGTTACGGCCTGTCGGTGAAGGCACCCACCCCTTGCACTGATAATGCCTCGCTTCACCGTCCATCGTTCGGCAAGTTCCATTCTGTGACGTCACCGGCCGTGGATATAAAAGCACCACCGCCGCATCTGCACGTCAGTGGGCAAGGAAACAGCGAAGCTTAGACGATACTCATCCGTCGTGTTTTCTTTGCGCAGTTCTTCTACGCCAGCTTGAGTGCTTCAATTTGCCGCGCTGCTACTGTGCCTGACTTCCCAACCCCGGTGTCCGGAATACAGTTTCTACCGTTGGAACAGCACATGGACGCTGCAGTTTGCGTGCTCACAGACTGCCCCATCGCCCCAGTAGACGATGGTTACGGCCTGTCGGTGAAGGCACCCACCCCTTGCACTGATAATGCCTCGCTTCACCGTCCATCGTTCGGCAAGTTCCATTCTGTGACGTCACCGGCCGCGGATATAAAAGCACCACCGCCGCATCTGCACGTCAGTGGGCAAGGAAACAGCGAAGCTTCGACGATACTCATCCGTCGTGTTTTCTTTGCGCAGTTCTTCTACGCCAGCTTGGGTGCTTCAATTTGCCGCGCTGCTACTGTGCCTGACTTCCCAACCCCGGTGTCCGGAATACAGTTTCTACCGTTGGAACAGCACATGGACGCTACAGTTTGCGTGCTCACAGACTGCCCCATCGCCCCAGTAGATGATGGTTACGGCCTGTCGGTGAAGGCACCCACCCCTTGCACTGATAATGCCTCGCTTCACCGTCCATCGTTCGGCAAGTTCCATTCTGTGACGTCACCGGCCGCGGATATAAAAGCACCACCGCCGCATCTGCACGTCAGTGGGCAAGGAAACAGCGAAGCTTCGACGATACTCATCCGTCGTGTTTTCTTTGCGCAGTTCTTCTACGCCAGCTTGAGTGCTTCAATTTGCCGCGCTGCTACTGTGCCTGACTTCCCAACCCCGGTGTCCGGAATACAGTTTCTACCGTTGGAACAGCACATGGACGCTACAGTTTGCGTGCTCACAGACTGCCCCATCGCCCCAGTAGACGATGGTCACGGCCTGTCGGTGAAGGCACCCACCCCTTGCACTGATAATGCCTCGCTTCACCGTCCATCGTTCGGCAAGTTCCATTCCGTGACGTCACCGGCCGCGGATATAAAAGCACCACCGCCGCATCTGCACGTCAGTGGGCAAGGAAACAGCGAAGCTTCGACGATGCTCATCCGTCGTGTTTTCTTTGCGCAGATAAACTACCTCCAAAATGCTTACTGCTTTCGCTCTGATAATCGCTTCTTGCTGCTGTTTCCTTGCCCATTTGACTGTTCTGATGGTCTTGCTATGAAGTGCCTTTCATTGCTTTCGCATCTATTCCATTGCATTTGCACACTGCTTCAGAGCGGGGACGTAGAAACAAATCCAGGCCCTCAGAGACAGGCAAAGTCTTGTTCAGCCAACAAAGGCAATAATATTGCTTCAAGCAGCAGTTCTGCCACTAACCTTTCGGCAATGGATAACAACGAAAAGCTTGAGGAGACAGACAGCATTGCTTCTGTTAAAAGCATGTTGAATGAGCTACTATCAGGACAGAAAAAACTGGCTGACGATATAGCTGAAATCAAGCAATTTCATCAATCCGTAAATTCTAGATTTGATGCCCTCGAATCTCGAGTGGCTTCTCTTGAATCAACCTCCGCATCAGCGGCTGTTTCTCAGGGGACCTGTTCCCTAAAACAAGAACTTAACTCAGTGAAATCCATCGTGGAACAACTTACCGCAAAAAATGGTGACCTAGAAAACCGATCCCGGAGAACCAACGTTATTTTTCATGGCATTTCGAAAGAACCCGAGGAAACAAATACGTCACTGCTTTCAAAGGTGTCACAGTTGATTACAGATGAATTTAAAATAGAATGCCCGCGAATCGAAAGATGCCATTGCTTAGGGAAAGGTAGCGAAGGCCGTCCTCCTCCTACTATCATTAAACTCCTCGATTTCAACGACAAAGTTGCGATTATGAAAAGTGCCAGGAACATCGAAGACCCAAATGTTCGCGTTACTGAGGATTTTACAGCTCGCGTACACATAATACGTAAAAAATTGCGGGAAGCAAGAAAGTCATTTAGAGATGCTGGCACAAACGTCCGCATTATCTACGATCACGTCTTCATTGACAATGTTCGTCACGACTGGGACAATGCTTCTAACTGTCTCATTCGGTCCAACAGCCGCACAAAAGGTATTAGAACTGCACTGCCACCTCCCGGTCCTCGATCACTACCACAACAGAAGAACGCTAACTTACACCTCTTAAACATCAATGCTAGAAGTATAGTAAACAAGTTTCCTGATTTCTTATCAATAATTTTAGCACATGGAGCGCACATTGTTGGTGTCACTGAGACCTGGCTGCATGAGAGTATCCTTGATAGTGAAATCGCTCCCCCTGGATTTACCGTACTTCGGTCGGACAGGTACAGTGGGCGAGGAGGCGGGGTGGCACTTTTTTTTCGTTGAGACTTGAAGTTTCGTGCAATTCAAGGGCCTATCGGAATAGAGTCAGTGTGGTGCAAATTTTACTTTGAGCACATCACTATCATAATAGGCGTTTTTTTACCGACCTCCGGGATCGTCAGCATATTCTTTGATCACCTTGACAAATTTTATTAGTGAGCATAACTACACTAGCGGAAATATAATCCTTATGGGAGACTTTAACGCGCCTGGAATTCAATGGTCCACCCTGTCTATAAGCGATTCACCTTCTCTAACAGACACAGAGCTGCTGAAATTTTCTGTTTCTCGGCCTAACCCAAGTTGTTCGAGAATTTACAAGAGAGTCTGCAGTTCTCGATTTAATCTTTGTTAGCCCTACTCTCTTAGAAAGCACGTTTAACTGCCTTGTCACTGAAGGAATTTCCGATCATAAAGCCGCTTTCGTCTCACTCTCATGTCGTGTACCCACACCGAATATTGTGTATTCAACTCATCATGACTTTAATCGTGTGGATGACGTCAGTATCTTAACAGTTCTAGAGGATTCATTTGAAAATTTTGAACGGCTTAGTGAATCTAGCGACGTCAACGATTTGGTTTCTTTCTTTGAAAGTCTTGTGCATTCTTGTATCACCCGCTTTATTCCAATAAAAACTAAGAAAAAAATGTCCGGTTGCCATGGATGACGAGGGAGTTGTTACAAGTGACACGTCGCGTAAAAAGGTTACATTGTTCGATTAGACGTCAGACCTCCCCGTCACTAAATGAGTTCAATAAACTTAAAGAAGAATTAAGAGCCAAAACTAAAGCCGCCAAAGATTTCTATTACCAAGTGACAATGAAAAACCTGATGGTAACAAATCCAAGAAAATTTTGGAGCTCCATCTTGCCGAGTTCAACGGAACCAAACACAATGGACATTCATGGAGCTTCCACAAGCGATCCTGTCACAATAGCCAATGCATTTGATTCTTATTTTAAATCTGTTTTCACCATTGATAATTTTCAAACACCTACCTTTTCACTGGCCAACCCAGCACCCTCAATTGGTGACGTATGTTTATCTGAAGAAGGCATTCTAAATTTGATACTTAACTTGGACACTAAAAAAAGCCCTGGCCCAGATACTATTCTCAACAACTTTTTAGTACAATATGCTTCATGTACAAGCCGCTACCTTATGATAATATACAAAAAATCCCTAGCAACAGCAACAGTTCCATTATCATGGAAGCTTGCTAAAGTGCTCCCTTTTTTTAAAGCTGGATGCAAATCCTCGCTGGCTAATTACAGGCCTATTTCCTTGACATCTCACTCATGCAAAATATTGGAGCACGTCATATACAAACACATAGTAGAATTTCTGGAAGCTAATAATATTCTAAACCAGTTTCAACACGGCTTTAGACGCGGTTTCAGTACAATGACTCAACTTACCGAATTTAGTCATGATGTTATTGAAGCCATTGACTCGGGTTATCAGGTAGATGCTATTTTTATTGACTTATCGAAAGCTTTCGATACAGTTCTCCATTCCAAACTTTTACTTAAACTTAATTTCATATTTAAAAACCCGCTGCTCGTAGGTTGGATATCTAGTTTTCTCTCGCACCGCTCGCAGTATGTATTTTTTAACTCAACGGCATCCAGTACCGCTGATGTAACTTCAGGTGTTCCGCAGGGCTCAGTACTTGGGCCCCTTCTTTTCTTATTATTTATTAATGACATATCCGGTAACATAACTTCTCAGATTAGGCTATACGCCGATGACTGCGTGATTTATCAAAAAATTACTTCTGCTGAGGATCACGAGAAACTGAACAACTCATTTTCCAATTTTCGCACTTGGTGCCAAACCTGGCAAATGAATGTAAATTTCCAAAAAACTGTGTGCATAACATTTTCTACTCGGTCATCCGCTCATCTATTTCCCTACTCATTCGATGGTTGTCATTTAACAAGAAAAATGGAATATAAGTACCTTGGCCTTCTTTTCACTCACAACATGTCCTGGTCCAAACACATTGATATTACGTATAATAAAGCCTTGAAAAGATTAGGTTACTTACAGCGCGTTCTTCGTGTAGCACCAAAAGAAACCAAGCTCTTAACATTTAAAACGTTAGTACGGCATTACTCGAATACGGTTGTGTCGTGTGGAATCCACACAAAGCGTCCGACATTGCAAAACTAGAATCCATACAAAAAAAAAGCCGTCCGTTTTATCTGCCGAAGATATGACCAGGATTTTTCGCCTACGTCCAACTTAGCACCTTTGGCTTTAACTCCTTTATCTGCCAGGCGCCATTCAGAATGCTTAAAGCTCCTGTACACCTTGATTAATTAGCTGCGCTTGCCCTCGCTCCACAGGTATCTGCAGTTTGCCACACCACCCTCTGTTCACACCAGGAGTCAACATGCGCTAAATATTACGCCACTTCACCCCAAAACTGATTTGTTTAAGTATAGTTTTTTTCCCTTCACTATGTAGCTCTGGAACTTGCTACCCGGCGATACCCACGGGCTCCCTTTGGAGCAGTTGCTGAGTGCAATATCACATGCGTGTTAAGTAGATATTTGCATGTTCTTTTTGCTTTCTGTGCTCTTGCTTTGTTAATTCTTTATCTTGTGTAGCACTATGAACCACAAATTTGTGCCATATGCTCATGTTTTTGTTTCTGCTTGTTATCACCTGATCATTTGTATGTTCACTCCTGCAATAGCCTTAATAGGGGCTGCAGTATGTATAAATAAATAAATAATAAATAAATAAATAAATAGCATGGCAGCGCCTATATAACTTGTTCTGTGGCACAACCTCCTCTATGTTCTTAGGTGAGTAGGTGCTTAAGTGTGCTGAACATGTTACTTTGACGCAGTGGTGGAGACGTGATAAAGAACAGAGGAGCCCCCTTTTCTCTTGGTGTTCTGTCTCTTTTCACGTCTTCCGCATTACGCTAGAAGTAATGTGGCTATAGGCGGTGTGTTCGTGCTGTGAACGTGCTTTTTTTTATACATCCGTTGCACAGCATCCGTCGCTGCTCAGTTTCATTGACCACACAGCGTAGTGGACGGTGCAGTGAAGTCCGTAGTTTACCAGATTCAGGTGGAGAGCCCACGATGTTTACATTCCGGCAAAATAACGAGCGGTAGAGCGTGAAGCAAGTGGGGTGCAGCGTTGATCCACGTGGATTGAAAGTGTAAGCCTTTCAATGACAGCAGACAACGTTGCCCGAGGAGCAAACACAGATGCCTTCGGAAAGACTCCACGAACATCGCACATGAAAAGAAAAGAGCGCTTGCAGTGGTAGTTTTAAGTGAATAGGAATGTTCAATGTTTCCACTTTCTTGCCATCGTACTGTAATGATTATATGGTATCCCAGCCTGTGTTTCACTGGTTTCGCGATAAGTGGAATTTGGCCACTGCGCGCAAGACAAAGCGGCCAATTCGCGGTAAGTACTGATCGGTACTGCTGTGCTTTAGTTCGCACTCTACCGTATCAGTGTCTTGTTTGTGCGACTATCATTGACGTGTTTGTGAGACACATCGTGAACCGCAGAGCAGAAGGCTTAGAGGATTTGTAATCTCAAACTTCCCGCAAGCAATATGTCTCGAGCACAAACTTTCAAACGAGGAGTAAAAAATAATCAGGGCGCAGCGTTAAAACCACCATAGCACGAAATCATAAGCACCACCATCGAGGAAATGAAACTACACGCTTAGACACGGCTTTGATTGTGCCTTTGCAGAGCGAAAACAGCTGACAGGGGTGGCGGGCGCCGTGCAAGCCAGGGCCACTGAGGTGACAACGCCAGTGTTGCGTGCCGCGTTGAGCAGCCTAAGAAAAGCGCGCGCACAGGTGACGATCCAGTGTTTTGCATTGTCGCTCCCAGATGGCGCGACAGTAAGCTCATTCCTGCAAGGTCGGCCAAGTGCGTGTCCATGTTTCCGTACGCATTTTAGAAGTGTGGCATTTTGGGCTATAGTTGGTATTACATGACTATAGCTATAGCGCGAAAGCAGAACGACGACAAAGAGACAAGTAAGACAGGAGCGCATCCTTCTTGTCCTTCTTGTCTCTTTGTCGCCGTTCTGTTCTCGTGCTATAACTAACTATCTTCGGTACGCAGTTTGGCAACTAATATGATTGAGTAACTCTGAGCGAAATAAGTTGAGAGCGAGAAGAAAAACAAAGCAACAGAGAGGAAGCAACCACAGCACCGTCTAGCGACCAGATACCGTACCACCTGGAGAAGCCGCTCGTGCGCAGCCGAAAAGCCACGCGCACCTACGGAGGCATTGCGCGCCACCTCCGCTTTGTTGTGCGTGGCCTGCCTGTGCCTGACTGTGTAAAGATATTCATGGCTCATCAGGTGTCCAGAAAACGTGCCTACTGCCGAAGAGGAAGCAGTGCATCTCGAGACTAGACGTGTCGGTTGACGGGGATTACTAGCCGCGTATGCTTCGCTGTGCCAAGCTTTGCGTGGCTTAGTGTAAACTACCGGCACTTTTTGTTTCTTCTTGATGAACACAATGGTGCTGAGTTTTTCTACTTACGTGAATGCTGTACGGCATGGCGTGACCCGTCTGTCCAAACATCAGGTCTCTTTTTACTTGCAGCGTGAAGAGCCCCGTGATGCCAAGATGTAGAAAGGACTTCTGTAGCACATCGAACAAGTCGAGGCTGTCGTCCACCTCCAGCATTGGCCACCGCACCAGACCGATTTCTTGAAGCACAGCTCTTATCCTTTCTACTACCCAAGAAATATTCGTGCCTGTTACCTCTGGGGAGAACGAACGTATACTGCGTCAGATTATCAATCATTGCAGGTGGCGCACATGCAACGTGTAAGACATTCAGCTCAAAGAACGGCGGTAAGTGAGAGTCTAGCGTGCATCATGTGAAGCACAAATATTTTCTGACGTTTTTTTCTACTATTTTTTCAGATGGAAGCATTTCATGTATAAAAGAAACGAGACCACGAGAAAACAAGAAATATTCGCAAAGTGCTGTTTAGATATAACTGTATCAGTACGGCATAGACAACCAATAGAGAATAATATAGTTATCAGACTGAAAAAAATCCAGAAGCACCTACTGTTTCATTACTAAGATGAATGAAAGGACTTCAGTTGTTAAGAGTATCAGAAAAGAAGGACAAGGTAGAGAAATGATACATATTTTAAACACTGCAAACTGGTAAAAAAAGCCGCCCGCGGCTTCCCATTAGGTGAACTCGCCTAAATCCGTCGCACAGCGCTGAGGGTATCACGTCAATGAAGCATAGTTGGGTATGGTTTGGGAATGTCTAACTGTTATTTGATCGTTATTTTTCCTATTTATTAAATAAAGGAAAAGCGTTGCTTGCAACGAGTGGTGGGACGCTGATGTTGAGTTGTTCCCCATTACTGGTATACTGTAAGGGTACCGTTGCTTCCATCGCATCTACTCGAGTCATGCAAAGCGTGAAGTAAAGCGAGAGTGAGGACTCCTTTGACTAAATTCCAAAGGCGCGATTCAGTGCCTACTTATACGTGGTGGCACCAGTGAATGGTTTAGCAGCGCGAGCAGTCGGTTTTTACTAGCAGACGCTGACGGCATCGGCCTTGCGGGACGAGTGGGGGTGTCGACGACACCGCCAACGCTGGATAGGTGAGAGTAGGTGTGACTCTAGAATTCTCCGCATTTAAAAAAGTGAAAATCTGGTAGAGTGGCTACATTTTCGGTAACGCCACTACTTTTTCTATGAGCGTGCTTTTATGATTTTCTAGGTACGGTCGATACCATGTTCGTGCCAGGCTTCCACAAATGCGCTGCGACTTAATTTATGAATTTTTTCTCACATGCCAGTAATGACGTAACTTACCGGGTTTGCACTTCTTGTAGAAACTACGCATGAAGTTGTAGTCGGCCGAGCGCGGCTCTTCATCTTTAAAGTCAAAATTGACAAGAACATCTGAAAGAAGCGCCGCATGTGTGAAGTTGTAAATTGACCCGCAATCTGGAATACGTAAAACTTAGGTCTTAAGTATTAGGGCTTAAAGAAAAGAGTTTTGCGGACACATTCCGGGATTAAAAAATGAATTAAACTAATATTCTTCTTCACCGCGTGCGGAAAGCGCTCCATGGAAAGTGATTTCACCCAATAATATTCACTGTCTCGCCACAATATACGTAAAGCTTTCGGCGATCTTACCATGGCTCAGCCTAAATGACGTTTCTCCATTTCTCCTAGGCAAAATAACGAAGCTGCGTTCCTGCTCAGTCAATAGCACAGGTGACTAAAAATTTGTTCCTGTCTAGCTGGTTCTCCACCCGATTGCTTCCTCGAAATTTGCATTGACATAGCAGACAGATGACAATAAATGCCTTCACAGGTCAAGTAAACACCGCAACTATTATGTGAGAGAACCTCTCAGCATTCTTGTGCACATGATGTGGGCAAGCTGCTCCTATAGTGAACCGGAAACTCCAAGGGCTTCCGATACGACGTAATTGACCTGTACCAGGGTACGTCACAGCGGGACGTCACCGGTGCGCGTGCAAAGTGGCAGTTGGCAAAACACTCCCGCCGGTGGTTGAGTGGGGTGCAGTCGCTCAGTGCTTGGGGCAATTTTTTTAAAGCTTAACCTTCATCTCGCAGTGGCTACATTAGCTGTGGCATGCGTCAGAGAACATCTAGGTGTGTGATAAAGTGCGCGATGAAATATTCGTCAAGCTGGCTGGCTGTTTATCTACGAGAAGGGAACACACGTGGTGGCCTGTGCGAGGAACAGCGTCATCTTCTTCGAAAACGTGTAGTGTTGACTGCGGCGTGTAGTGTGCGTTGAAAGGCATCGACAATATTGGTTCATCTTTACGGACGGTGAAACTGGGTATATTGTGCGTGGTGTGTGCAGTGTGAATAATGCGATGCGTCCTGTTTGTGCAAAACACTGGTATTCGTTTTGGGCTGGTTTCAGTAACCGATTGTCGATGGAACTTTACGATCTGACATTGTAGTCAAGGTAAAAATACATTTGGCGTGGTCATCTGTTAGTGGGTACATCTCATCGTATGCGCGGAGTGCAGATAAGTAAAAGTACATGATCTCCGGGTGATATGTACGACTACGCATGAGCTATAAGCATGTTGTAGCGTTGCCAAGTCTGCATAAATGCTTAAGCACGGCTATAATTTGTAATAACGGATACCTGATACGTGTTATTGGAAACAGCGGAGGTTTTGGTTTCTTATCTACTTTTACTTTTACGGCTGGATCCTTATGAAGTGAAAATGCGCGTTAGAAGTTTGTGTATTAGGCTTACAGAAGCGATAGGTACGAAAACACGTTACAGGTGTCAAATGCAGCAAAGTAACTGTGCCAAATAATGTTATATATTCTTAAGATGTTGGGTTTTACATCACATGCATTTTCACTGGGTTATCGAGAAACGCAGTGGCAGAACTTCACTTTAATTTTCACGAGGATATGTTAACCTCCGCCTAACTCACGGCAAGAAGTGTTTTTTTTTTTCAATCATCTTCGATGAGACTTTTGGGCAATGAGTGAGAATTTTATCCGTGACTTTGCGCACAGCAGCTCAAAACCATGCTGCTGCCAAACCTGTACCTCGTTTAAAACTGCATTGCACATGCCACGATAGAAATTGAGTAAGTTTACATTCATGCCATGCAAATATTTCTCAAAGTGCCAGTAATCGTGTACATTCGAAACGTTCGCTTTCGAGAAAGATCAGATTTTTTTTTTATGGCTGCCATATGCGTAGGTGAAGCCCACTGCGTACTAGTCACATCTCTCAGTACTCTAAACAAAGTTTTTCCATCCAACAAAGACGAGAAAATTCCCACACTATGAGCAGTGACCCTTCCGCGACCCCCTTTTTTCAAAAGCTGTGACTTTAGAACACAGCATTGTAGAAGTTTCTGTCGAAAGAATGCAGACACGCAGTTCTGCTATGCATAAAGATGCCGCCGGAGGAACTTTCTTGGCAACCAGCACCTGCTCCGAGAGAGGGTGTAGGGGGCGGGGTGCCCGCAGTGACATCACACTGTTTACAAACAGGGAAAGGTCTATTGGAATTTCGAAATGGTCTTTATTGCCATGCCAATGACACGGATACATTCTACAGAAATTCGCCGTTGGCGTCGCCGTCGTGTTTGGATTGATTGATTTGTGGGGTTTAACGTCCCAAAACCACGATATGATTATGAGAGACGTCGTAGTGGAGGGCTCCGGGAATTTGGACCACCTGGGGTTCTTTAACGTGCACCCAAATCTGAGCACACGGGCCTACAACATTTCCGCCTCCATCGGAAATGCAGCCACCACAGCCGGGATTCGAACCCGCGCCCTGCGGGTCAGCAGCCGAGTACCTTAGCCACTAGACGACCGCGGCGGGGCGCCGTCGTATTTGGAAAAAACTTTAAATGAACAATGACTCCAAGTACATCGTGTGTTTTGCCCACGGTTAAATGCGTGAGTGGCGGGGGGGGGGGGGGGGCGACAAACACAGTAGCAGAGATGAGATGAGCACGCTCATCCACAATGCACGGAGGGTACATAAGAACGCGCGATGCAGGCCTTCCGCCGATTGCCACGTAAGTACAGAGGAAATGCACCGTGCGTCTTGAAGGAGCATGAGGTAACGTCAGAGGCAGGGGACCGTGTTGTCTCGCTCGAGCAGCTGCCCAACAGAGTCAACATTTAGTTCAAGGGCACTGCCGCGATCGCTGGCGTGCACCCTATCTGGACAAGCATCAGAAAACGACTTGATCGTCCACGTGCTGTTCTCTCCACGCGAAGAGACAGCGCCAAAACGTGCTTCTATCTCTGAAGTGGCCGTCTTCTTCACACTATCGTTTTCAAGAGTTACGTGAGATTGAATCCTAAAAAGCTGGCTGTCTGCATTAGTAGAATATTTTAACTTGTCTCTATCGCAATGGTTCGTCGCCCTGATGATGACACTGATTTTTGTTTTTCTACCAAGTTGCTACTCTTGACGGATTCCCACTGAACGCTCGAATGCAACATGTTCATCGATTGAGGTTAACACGCAGGGATTGAGAACTATTTTTTGAGCAGGCAGGATGTAAAAGCAAACGAGGCACCATTTGTAGCCTGATTAAAAGAATGGAAGTACGAAGAATCGGAGTGAGTTCGATGCCGTATATGGTCGTTTCGTCCTTATCGTTGATTCGTCGTGTTGCAAAAAAAGCTTCTGGGACAACGAGAAAAAGATCGCTTGGTGTTTATTGAAGTGTTACTTCCGCAGGACATCAAAGTGAGCATCCGTATTCATTAACCCAGCAAGATGCGTTGACTACAAACGATATAACGTAACACCAGAGTCCTTGTAAAACGTATTTGCGATGCCACCTAGGGCTTTCAAACGAACGTTTTCTTGTTTGAGCACCTTATGACGTGAATGCACAAACTCAGGAAATGGCGAATGAACCAACCGAAGTAGTTCAGTGTGTTGGCGTTGAAACCCATCCGTTACGTAGTCATATGTACGCTGTACGGTGGTTATTCGAGTTATTCACAGAAATTATGGACAGCTCGGATGTGACAACCGAAAGCCTTAAAATTCACATTGTACAATGAAATTATCCAGAAGAAATATTTGAAATCAGGACACCATTAGCCATCACCGAGAAGTTACGTGAAGAGGTCTGTTTCAGGTCTGAACGCTCCCACCTTGCAAGTGTTTGGCTGCGTTGTCGAACTGAACCAACCACGGATCGCTGATGTGACGTCGTCTGGAGGCCAAGCTAGCAGGCTGCCGAGCACCAGTGCACGCAAAGCCCTCGAAGTCGTCGCAGGGATCCACGCTGTAGTTGATGCTCGAAAGGAACTCAGACGCTAAGAAATAGCGGCTTCACAATGTGAAACTGCACTTCCGAAGGACATCTAATTTGTTCAGCTGTGGGCTTCCCGGTAACGTTCATGTGAAAATAACAGCAGCGCTGTAAAATTTCACTAATTTTTGCAAAGTTTGCTATTTTACGGGCTGTTAGAAGCACAAACTTTACCGCGGCTACTTGGCTACTCTATGGTCAATTTCAAAAAAAAAATTATACACTTGCACTTAACGTGAAAGTTGTCGGAAGTGCGTAACAGTGAACGGGAAGCTTGTCGGAAGTGTGCAGCAGTGCCCTTCGCCGACGCTGGCTTTAGAAACGGCCAGCTTGTCGCACGTTCATGTCCAAAAAGGAAACCATTTCTTAGACCATCTTATTTTCCCTCACGTTTCTGTCTCTTGACACCCACATTACGTGTCCTCACGTCCTTGTCCCACGTCTTGCGACTATACATTGCTTACAAGGCGATGCTTTTAATATGGACGGCCTCGTGGCTAGCGCGCTGGCGGCGCACATGTGTATTAAAGACGATAGTCTTGTTTGGAGACCTTTGACGCAAAAATTTTGGTCTCTCTGTCTGCCGGTGGATTTGTCAGTTTGTCCGTCGAAACGATTCCCGAAACGGCCAAAATCCAACCCCATCCGCAGCGCCTATCCTCAAGTTTCAGAGTTCATACTTGTGTGATTGTCAATTAAAAGACAATTATGGCGCATATCTGACGGCACAATAACAACAAGTCCGTATTCTGCAAGTGTCTTCTTATAGTGGAAAAGGCATATTTAAGTTAGTCTGAGGACCGCAGCGTTTATTACGCTGCGCTGGCAATGCGACGCTTGCACGAAAAGGTGAGTGTTTCCAACGCTTTGCTAAGACGACACGGTGGCGGCACCTACCCGTCGCCTTGCGTTCTACTCACTATCGCCTCCAAGACGGGCGTGCACGCCACGCGCTTCGTTTTCCGAAATAACTGCCAGATAGCGCTCACGTCTCACGTGTGACGTGCTTCGATGCACTAGTTCTCCTCCACTGCACTCATCGAGGCACTCTAACGCAGCTCCTCCAGAATACTATTCCCCGATTTTCTCGTGCAGAACCTTCAATAAACGTTTTGTTCACTCTCTGCAGACGCAAGACTATCGTCTTTCGATATTTGCAGCGAAACATGCAGATCCAGGACCATTTTTTAATGAGATCATTTCGGATACCCAGGTGATATGTGGAGATTTAGTATGACACTAAATGAACAGAACTACAAATGGGTAGAGTAGTGAAATTGGCTTCTTTTTTCAGGGTTACCATACGAACAACTGAGAGTAAATAATAAACACAAAATCAGCAAAAACGTTACTGATTTCGAAGCCCAGCCAAATGTTTTAGCGGCACGTGGCGCTTGATGTCAGGAACACGGCGCGAACTTGGCCCTTTCTCATGTGCACTATATTCATGTACAGTTTCGTCCTCGAGCGCTTTCAAGTGGCCGGCACTATGTGTATTACGTTATTTAGTAGAAAAGGCCATGCCAACAGTATGTTGTGGATGCCACTCCGGGCATCCACAACATACTGGTGGTATGGCCTTTTCCCGCGCGCCCCACATCGCCCCCAATAAGGCGCTTTTCTCTCTATTTCTAGCGTGAATCGCTCTCTCCGCTGTTTTTGCCGCTGCCACCGCTTGCCGCACAAGCTAACCACCAATGACCGCATTCTTTATTTTCCTCTTCGCCATCCCACGGGCGTCGTCATAGCAAATGAAACATTTTTCTCCTCTGCTGTGCCACCTCTCTCCGTCTGTCGGGGAGAAGCGATAAGCTGGCGGGCGCTCGTTTCGACAGGTCCATTCTTATCTCGTGACACATCGCGCCGGCAATGTGGACAGCATGCCGAGTGACATGCCGTCCACATTTCAGTCGGTGCCTCCGCTTGGCAAGCATTCCGCTAGTGTGCACATACGCAGTATATCTAACTTTATCGCGCCAATGAATCACACCGCAAGTGAGCGAACGCTTTGCGTGCGTTAATGTTCATGTTGCATAATTACGTAGCTTCCTGCCCCCTTTTCATTCACTCCGGGGCAGCTTCCAGTGAGTTCTCAAGAACGAAAAAAAAAGAAAGCACCTAAAGCATGTGACTACGCGCAACCCCACTAGTAATTAACGGATTCGAAAAACTTTTGAAGATAATGGAGTCATAGAGCAATAATTACGGATACCGAGGTCTTTACATTATTATTGGGAATAATGTTTAAGGATGCCTTGGAAAACTACCATGACTATTAAGACTACGGATATAAAGCCAGTGCATCGTCGGCTTACCGTAGGTCAGACAGCATGGCTTCGTGCAAAAATCGTACTCGGGACTTTCGTGCCTAACGTGAAGTGCTGCGAAATAGAGGATACTTTTTGTTAAATCATCATCATAGCATTGTCACACATATCTACCGACTGGGATTCAATTATACTCAAAACAGCCCTACTAGCCAACCCACCCGGGTCACCCGCGTGGCAGGCGAGTATTCTACCACTAAACCACCAACGCCATTACTAGCCAACCCAAATAAACCGTAAATATATTCAGAATATATTCAATTCTAACGCAAAAATGTGCGTCTGCATTGATGAAAGTGTTGTCTCTCACCCACTCAAGCTGGTTCAAAGATATCTTTCGCTATAACCACTGCTTGATAGATACACGAGCACTTTGCAGAAACGACATTGTTTTAGACGCACCGCAATACCTACGTTAGAGACGTATGTGTTTCAAAAACACGTTTATAATTAATCTTTCATTTCGTACAGTCTGGAGTACAGGATGGGAAACTTGATCCAATTATTTCCCTCTGTTTAGTTTCGTTTTAGCTTGCAGTGATTATTACAGAGTATCACTATTGCATATTTACGAACACTGAAATGCGGTAGCCTCGTCATGAGCGCTAAAACGTCGACGCCACCATTTTGCTCTTCTCGTCTTCGCTCGCTCGTACCAAGGCCGATGAATAATGATGATCTCAATTATGCTGCACATGACAGACATAACTATCGTTTTCATCGATGAAAAAACACGCAACAAAATGTCGCTTCTTAAGCAAAAAAAATATTAAAGAACAATAAAGACAAAAACATACAACATGTTTATGCAAAATTGTTTTGTCCCTCATTCATGCCTACGAGAGACCACGTGTGTTCGCTTATATATGCCTGACTTCCGTAATAACTATAGGCACAGATACAATTAGTGGCGTGCGATGGCGCTAACGTCATTCGCGAGCTGTTAGATGAGGAAATAAAGCAAGAAACGTATAGCGTACTTGGCAAATAAGACGAGTACGTGTGGCGTGGCCCTTTCATTTATCGCAATATCAGTTTACTTTGGCGCGAACAGAAATTATTCTGTGTTCTAACGCCTATTTCTCTAGTGAGTCATCTCCCCTTTAGAACCATGCGGTAAAGTTCAACGAGACTTGATATTCGGCGACATGGTGCTCATATTTTAGGAACATCACAACCTAAAAACAGACATCGACATAGATACAGAGAAACAGCAAGGGCGCGAACTTTCATGTACGTTTATGCACTGAGAATTTTCAAGTTAAGCGCAGGCAGACTCATTCGGCTCACTACTGCACATATATGAAAGCCTGTTAAAACCAGACAGCTATATAGAGAATAATTAAAAGAATGTCAGGCACGGAAAACAGGTGAAGTCTGCGTGATATATTTGAGAAGCTTGCAAAAGCACGGACTGAATATCTTGAGCATCTTTTTTGTGAAGTTTTCATGTTACGCGACCGTGCGTTTCAATTACTGTGCACGTTTGTTTTCTCGGTGTCAATTTGCGGGAGAAGCTTCAAATAAAGACAGATAAAAATTTGCGCTGGTCTTGCATCTCTCAATATATGTGAATGTCTTCTTTGCGATTCAATGTCCCCAAAATTATTGAAGTTACATAGCAGTAAAGCAGAAAAGAAACATCACTCACCCTTTTTGTGCATAACCACGAGGTCGCAGAGCCAAGTTGTGGTGATGCACAACATAATGATGACGAACCATATGGCCGCCCAGAAGATTTGCTCTAATGGAGTGTGCATGTCCCATACTTTTTCTATGGCGAAATCAAATCTACATAATTGGAGATATAACAGAGATAAATACAAAAAAAAAGTTAGATAGATAGATAGATAGATAGATAGATAGATAGATAGATAGATAGATAGATAGATAGATAGATAGATAGATAGATAGATAGATAGATAGATAGATAGATAGATAGATAGATATGAATGCATGGCTGCTGGAAAGTACTTACCTATTAGGAACTAGTTATAACTTTTAATTGCTTCACTTGTTTTATAAAAAAGAAAGCCTTTTACATCTAGCGCTTTCACACTTGGCCTCGATGAAAACAAAAGCGACTAAACTCACCGGAAATGCACTCGCTGCGCCGCCTAATCGTTTTGCTGGCCTATCATGCCTCTAGACTGTCGTTCCACCAGGCAGAAATCAGGAGCGTCCTCTCGAGGATGATCAGACGCTCCATTGTTGGGCTGTGCTAGCCTCAGTGTTAATACGTTAGCAAAAAACGAACACAAACCACTTCGCGTGTTTCCTGCCTCGGTGACTAAACATAACCGTCCGTGACATAATAAAACTGATTTGTTTTCGCGAGACCCGAAATTTTCATGAAGAGTGAGCCAACTCGCATTTTGGATGATAGTCCGCAGAGTACGCATGTCAGCTTCGCAAGAATTTCTGAAGCCACGTGGTTGGTCACGGTATCATCTCGTCTTTGCAGTCTAAAATTACATACCTTCTAACACCATTATCGAAACCATACTAATGCATCATGACAGTGAGTACACTATATAAAGTTGGTTTAATTTTCTATTATCTTGTTTATAAATTTGCAATATGCTACCAGGATCTCATTTACCCCGTCACGGTGGTCTGTCTAGTGGCTAAGGTACTCGGCTGCTGACCCGCAGGTCGCGGGTTCGAATCCCGGCTGTGGCGGCTGCATTTCCGATGGAGGCGGAAATGTTGTAGGCCCGTGTACTCAGATTTGGGTGCACGTTAAAGAACCCCAGGTGGTCAAAATTTCCGGAGCCCTCCACTACGGCGTCTCTCATAATCATATGATGGTTTTGGGACGTTAAACCCCACAAATCAATCAATCAGTATCTCATTTTGTATTTTCACGTTATGTAACAATGAAGTTGTGATGCAATGTTGATTTGTGGTAAATTTTTGTCTTTAGATTTTGCTTCTTTTGCAATAATACATCCCAAATATTTGTTAGATATCAAGATGCTCTGTGGCCTGCGTCCAAGCAGTATTGAGGAGCAGAGGTCCTTTGGCAGGTTTTATTTGCTCCGAGAAGCTCGAGTGGCGCCGCCTGGCGGATGACGTCACGGCATGAACTCCTCGATGCCAGCCGCGGCGCGTCTATGCTCGCGTCGTGCTCTGTTCCGCGGTTTGCGACCGATTTTTTG
Source organism: Rhipicephalus microplus (assembly GCF_043290135.1). NCBI lineage: Eukaryota > Metazoa > Arthropoda > Arachnida > Ixodida > Ixodidae > Rhipicephalus > Rhipicephalus microplus. The sequence continues at coordinate 143,196,322 of NC_134702.1, forward strand.
CTTGCCTCAAGCAACAAAGGTAACAGAATTGGTAATGTTCAAGGTAAAACAATAAAAATTTGACTTTTCCTTCTGCACAATCACGCGCTGGGTCGTGTAGCAATGTCAAAGAAGTAAAAAAACGTCTCTGTCGCGCTGCTAACCCTGATTATGAATTCCATTCGTAGCGACGACAGCCGCATTCCGACAGGTGTGAAAATCAAGAAAACGCTTCTGTTCTTCTGTTTGGATACAACAAATTCATTGGTGCGCGATCATGTGATTTTGCGAAGGAATGAAACACAATATCTACATTATTAAGTGTAAATGTGAATAGGTGATTCGTTTCGCAGTCAGCGATATCAGGGCTTCCACTCCATTAAAATAATTTGTACCGGAGGAATCCACGTATATACGGACAGCGCTTTCACAGGCCTGTGCGTCAAGCACCGAGCTCACGTTAAGTATCGAGTCTCACAACATATATCGGAATAAGCTCGCCCTTGAATTCCACTACCGCTGTTGTGTGTTTTCCTCGTGTACTTGCTCACTGAACTGTTCTTTTATTTTCACGTTTCTCCCACAATGCATTTGAAGCTTTACTTGACCGTAATTATTCAGGTTAAGTGTCGTGGAGGTTAGGTACGGAAATTCCTATTGCGGTCGGATTCTGTCTTCGTGCAGAATCGTAGCAGCGGTGCGGTGGCGTTCCGAACTACCAGTTTAGATAGCTAGCCTCATATGTTGAATTTTCTTGCAATTGATTACCTATTGGCAGACAAGACGTGTGAGACTGGTCGTCGCCTCATGGAGGTGAAGGTTGTTATTACATGGGCCCAGAAGCCTATACACTCTCAGTCAGGTGTAGGATAACGAACGGCACATAGGCGGCGTGCTCCTGCGTACTGACTAAAATAGTGTCTATAGGAAGCCCAGCAATAAAAAATACCAGTGACATCTGCGTGGCGCGGAAGTCATGCATACAGCTGGTAAGTGCAGGCGCAAGAAGAAAAAAAAGAAAAAAAAATTGGCCCCGTATCTGCATGTTAACCTGCAAATGTAGTCGAAATACGATAGTGTTGTATGTGGAGAGAGTGAACAAAACATTCATTTGATATTCTGCGCCAGAAAATCGGTGAATGGTATTCTGGAGGCGCTGCCCCGCCACGGTGGTCTAATGGCTAAGGTACTCGGCTGCTGACCCGCAGGTCGCGGGATCAAATCCCGGCTGTGGCGGCTGCATTTCTGATGGAGGTGGAACTGTTTTAGTCCCGTGTACTCAGATTTGGGTGCACGTTAAAGAACCCCAGTTGGTCAAAATTTCCGGAGCCCTCCACTACGGCGTCTCTCATAATCATATGGTGGTTTTGGGACGTTAAACCCCACAAATCAATCAATCTGGTGGCGCTGTGTCAAAGTGCCTCGAGCCTGCAGCGGAGGCAAAGGAGCGCATCAAGTCACGTCACACGTGAGACATGAGTGCCATCTGGCAGTTCTCTTGCAAAACGTTGCGCGTTCGAGACGGGCGTGCTCGCCCGTCTCAGAGTTGATAAGGTGTAAACGCAAGGCGACGGGTAGGTGCCACCACCGTGTAGCCTTAGCAAAGCGTTGGAAACTCTCGCCTTTTCGTGCAAGCGTTGCATGGTCAGTGCAGCGTGATAGACGCTACGGTCCTTAGAATTACTTATGTGTGCCTTTTGTAGTAAGAGACGCACATGCAGATCATATACGTGCTGTTATGGTACCTCAGATATGCGCAATAATTGCTTTTAGGGGCGAAGCTCCTTATGGCGTTTCTTGGGCGTCCCTCGTATGTAACCACCAGTGGCACATACCCGAAATAGGTATAACACTTGACCTCCAAGGTGGTGCCAGTGAGAGATTTCTTCTGTGCGTTGTTTAACAATAAAAAATAGTGCTCAATGTACATGCCAATGGCTGCTAATGGGGAATAAGAGACATGAGCATTCGGCTTTTAGTCAACGCGCACGCTGCGATCTCCATTAGCAGCCATTGGCATGTACATTGAGCACTATCGGACAAGAAAGGGATGCTACATTATACTCGCTAGGTGTAACCTCCTTAGCTTTAGAAAGGTTTAGCGAGCGTTGAGCCGCAGTGCCATGAATACAATGAACTTGTATATACCATGAATGAACTCAAGGTGGTTAAAAATGAGAAGTAGATACGAAGCGCAAGCCGTAAGAAAGTAAAAAGCCGAATTCCCCTGTCTCTCATTTCTCATTAGCAGCCATTGGCATGTAAATTGAGCCCTATATGACAGGGAAAGGTTGCTACGTTATACTCGCTGGGCGTAACCTCCTTGGTTTTCGAAAGGTTTAGCGAGCGTTTGGTCGCAGTGCCATGAATACAGTGAACTAGAATATACCATGAACTCGAGGTGGTTAAAGGTGGGAAGTGGACCCAAAGCGCAGGCCGTAAGAAAGTGTGCGTGTGCCACTTCTCGTTTAGTCCTTGGAATGTCCGCTGGATGGCGGTGCTTCTATATGGGGAATATATGATAAAAAGATGCGAGATGGTGGGACTTGGAGTGTTGAATAGATGAACGAACGGACACACAAACAGATGCATGGATGGACGCATGAACGGACGCAGGGGCGGATGCATGAAAGAACGCAGGGACGGGCGCACAAACAGACGCATGGACGGTCACACAGACGGACGCATGGACGGACGAATACTTCGCCCCACTCTCCATCATTCACTCCGTGGATATGCTGCCCTTTTTTTGTCGAACATCGCACAAGTATGAACGCTAAATTTTGAGCAACACTGGTGGGCGCCGCGGATGGCGTCGGCTGTTGGAGTGTCATTTGGCATCTTTGGTGCCGTTTAGGGTACTATTAGGTTGGACAAACAGACAAATGTACAGACAGACAGACCAAACTTTTGGCGTCGAAGGTCCCAAAAAATACTATCGTCTTCAAAAGGGGAGCCGCCGTCTCCGTCGCGCCAGCCTGGCGCCAAGAGCCGGTATCAAATTACGCAGGACCGTTCAGCCACAAGCGCAAGCGCGCAAAAAAATTAAAGAAACGCCCCCCTCCCCTCCGCCGCCGCCACGCCAGCTGGGCGCCCGGCGCTGCCTTCACGTTCACCGTCGCCTGCATGCCGTGGCATTTGTGCGTCGCCGTTTCGTCCCTGTGTCTTGTGATGGCCGTTTTTCTACAGGATGGGCTGGGACGGAAACAGTTTTCAGTGTTATATGGCCCACTTTATTCAAGATATCATACATCTCTCTGCATTCGGGCGTACACTGGGATGTGCAGACCCATTGTTACTCTTTTTACTTCAATAAATGAGTACAAACAGCTTTCCGTTCACCAGTTGTCGAGGTATGACACTGTGTCATGCACTAAAAAAAAGAGTGCTAGTGCATGCACGACAGGTTACTGAAACACTGGCCTACGTATGTTGATGCTCAAGTTCTACGAAACAAGTTGAACTGATGATTTTAGCAAAGCATGGCGAAAAACGGCAGCATATCCACGAAGTGAGTGATGGAGAGTGGGGCGAAGCATCCGTCCGTCAATTTGTTTGTGCTTCCGTCCGTCCATGCGTCTGTCTGTGTGACCGTCCGTGCGTCCATTTGCTCATCCATGTGTGCGTATGTTCGTGCGTCCGCGCGTCCAACTGTGCGTCCGTCCCTGCGTTCGTCCATGTATCCGCCCCTGCGTCCGTCCATGTGTTCATCCGTCGGTGAGCCATCCGTGAGTCCGTCCATGCATCTGTCTGTGTGTCTATTCGTCCATCTAGTCAACACTCCAAGTACCATTATTTCGCATCGTTTCATCATATATTCCGCATATAGAAGCACCGCCATCCGGCGGACATTTCAAGGACTAAATGAGAGGTGGCACACGCACATTTCCTTACGCTTTGCGCTTCGTGTCTACTTCCCACCTTTAACCACCTCAAGTTCATGGTATATACTAGTTCACTGTATTCATGGCACTGCGGCCCAACGCTCGCTAAACCTTTCTAAAACCAATGAGGTTATGCCCAGCGAGTATAACGTAGAAACCCTTTCTTGTCAGGTTGTGCTCAATATACATGCGAATGGCTGCTAAGGGGGAATGAGAGACAGGAGGATTCGGCTTTTAGTTAACGCGCACGCTGCGAATTTTTTATTGTTCAACAACGCACAGAAGAAATCTCTCACTGGCACCACCTTGGAGGTCAAAGTGTAAGACTTGTTACGCACTACGACTACTACTACGACTACGACTACGAGGGACGAACGGGTGCCGCTATAAGGAGCTAAAAGAAACAAACCAGAGACCACGAGACACAAAAAGATCAATATTGAAAATCGATTGGTCGATGCTTGATTAGTGGTTGCGTAATTTGATGATCAACGTCAAGTACAGAAGTCAGGTGCAAAAGTCAGCAGAAGCAACCGCCGTGGTGGTCTAGTGGCTAAGGTACTCGGATGCTGACCCGAAGGTCATGGGTTCGATTCCCGGCTGCGGCGGCTGCATTTCCGATGGAGGCGGAATTGTTGTAGGCGTGTGTGCTCAGATTTGGGGGCGCGATAAAGAACCCCAGGTGGTCGAAATGTCCGGAGCCCTCCACTACGGCGTCTCTCATAATCATATGGTGGTTTTGGGAAGTTAAACTCCACATATCAATCAATCAATCGAAGTCAGCAAGAAAGCGTTTGCTCACTCTTTTGAATATTAATCACAGCTCTCATATTCCAGCATGGATATGTAACAGTGAACCACGACCAAGAAAACGAGTGTACTGCTATGGAAAGAATGTACCAGCTACAGAAATCCCCACTTTCTAAAAAGCAACTGCTAGCAGTAACAATAAATGTTTTGAAGTTTTTTTCTGCACCGTTTCTCGACCCCAACTGCACGCTGACGTTCGCAAACGACCTGTGCAGAGGCAATATTTATTTGGAGGGAGACTTGCCTGTCCGTCGCTAATTTGTGTGCGTCACACTTGACCTTGGCGCGCATTTCGGCAGTCACTTGAACAGCGGTGTGATGCTGAATAAAGGTAAGAGTAGCCACTCCCCATAAATAGGTTCAGTTATTGACTGAAAATGAGTAAAAACCACTCTATATAGCGAAATAATGCACATAAATTTTAATTGCAAAAATAAGTAATCGTTGAAATGGCGAAAGGTGCTGCTGCCCCAGCTTGCAGTTAGTGGCAGTTCGCGCGTACGAAATGCAAATGTTAGAGTTGGCACGCTAATATACCCATGCAACATTTACGTGCGAAAGCGTATTGTCTTCAAACAGCTGAAATAGGCTGCTCTCACTGACACGCGTGTACCTCCCGACACAAATCAGCGAAATTTCTCACAGCACAGGCACGTGCTAGAATCATATGCAAGTTTAGACAGGCGAACACAGCTTCGTCCACGAATTTCGGTGAGCGTAACACCCGCAGTTTACGGGGAAGCACTAAAACGAAGCACAAACATGCATTCATCGGTCTTGCGGAACGGCGCACCATGAACCGAAGTTGGAGCCGAAAGCGCTCTCAGTGGTTGTCTCGAGTTCATGAAGTGCTCTAAACTATTCGCTGATCAAACGCATGCACATGGCAGAAAAACATTTCAAGGTTCTGAAGAAGGTTAACAAAAATGCACTTGGTAGATATATACCCCTCAAAAAGACTCGCCTTCATGCGTTGGCGCTGTGGTGAAACTGGTAAGACATCTGCTTCACGTGCATGTGGTCCTGAGTTTATTATGCAAATCACAGCCCTAGAATTAATGTCGAAAATGTAAGTACGTGGGATACTTATGTTCTTCTAATTACCTGTAGTCGTAATTTCCGCTGCGTTCTCGGCGAGAAACCGCTCTCAAAAGCGTAAAATAATGCTTTTTTTTCCGCCATTGCATCAGGGCCGGGCCGCCTCCAGAAATGTCACACCTAACCACAGGCCATATCTCGCGAGAAAAAATTTAACCTAAAATCCCGGCTAATTTTTGTCCCGGTTATTCTGAAGGCCCCTTCAAATCGGGCCGGTTTCTCTGGGACAGGGCTACGGAGCCACGTAGAAGCAGTGATAATGGAGCAATAATAATTTGAACTTATTTCATGCCTGCGGGCGTGTAGTCTAGCCAGGATTTGACTAAGAGTGTAGGCTCGATTTTATTTTTCGAGGGAAGGGCACCCCCTTGAAATGGTAATTTTTCTCTTTACATGGGGAAATATTTTGGGGGTAGAGCACAAGCCCGGGGCACCATCCCCTGGTCTCGCCGTGCATGAGCCACGTCGGTGAGTGCACCATCGAAAAAAAAAAATGTTCTGCAGCAGCGTACATAACTGGGCGAGTTGGTTAAGCTCCACGATCTTAACGCAAGACAACTTGTGTTCTTCTTTGTGTTCCCTTTGCGCTGGCTTTTTTAGATCATGAAGAAAAAAAAAGTTCATTCAGACTTTCTGACGTTGGTGTTGGAAGCGTTGCTATCGGCGGTACTCCCACGTGAAGCTCCCATTAAATGTTTGTGACGCGGTGGTAGAACACTTCAGCATTTCACCTATATTGGGGTATACGACTACATAATCTCGGGCAACTGTTGACAAGAAACCTGTTCATATGATCCCAGTAAATGGAAAGTATCTCATTATTTTTGAAATCATTTTGTGTGTGGCAGTGCTGTTTTTTTTATTTGACAAATATGTTAGGTGAGGGCTTACGACAGTCATATCTATGTAATGTCTCCTGCTGGAGCAAGTGCAGTTCTGTGAAACCATTTATATTATTTCCCGATGCGGCATTGCTTGCACGGTAAAGCGCAATGTATTAAGTGAATTGAAAACGTCCCAGTTTTATTTCTGATGCTTCGGCATAGATAGGTTCTATTCCCGGAGTCTGTGCCTCGGTAAAATCACGTTAGTACCACTTATCATATCTTAACACCCATTCCGTGGTGTACGCAATAAAAACAAAGAACGTCTTCTCCTGTATCACCATTTTCACAGTAAATCTTCCGTTCGAACGGTAGTCTGCCGATCCCAAGCTAAATTATGGAAACTTCTTACAGCTTCAAAAGCTTTCACTAGTTGTGAAACCTTGCGTTTTGAATCTTGAGAAATTTGCGTCACGAAATAGAGGAGTAATCACAACGTATAGCTACAGAGCTTTTACGCGGTGGGCGTAGAAAAAAGCAACAAGTCCCCGCTGGGGCGTCTGTGCAAGCAGGCGTTCGGTGTGTATTGACACCACAGACCCGAGCTATCAGGGGGGGGGTCGATTTTTTTTTCACGCCCAGCCGTGCGTGGCTTTGCCATGTCCGGGGAAAAGGGGATCCTGATCTGAAGCTGACGCCGAGTGATAAGACCTCCAAGCCCCCCGGCAGAGACAACACACCCCTGTGGCCCCGGGTTCACGTAGATGGCACCCCTGGGCTGATTCACCCAGGGGAAACCGGCAGTCACCTTTTCCTATCTCTCTCTCCCTACAACTTTGTCTTTACCTCTCACTTTTTATCTGTCGTGTCTTCTACTCTCGTCCGTTTACTTCCAAACATCCTGGTGGCGAGGGTTCACCGTGTGTAATTGCTCAAAGTTGGGTAGTTATATATGGTTGTAGCGGCGATGCATGGCTGGCGTCTTTAAGTGTTCTACCTTGCAACGTCCCATTGTTGGGCTCGGTGGTGGGTGGCCAACATCGCTGCCGAACATTATATTCTATGCATGGCACACTTTTTCCCTATTCCTTAATCGCTGCCCGAAAAGATGGCGCACCTAAGAAAAGGTTCTACTTTTCAAACCAGAACAATCTTTCCCGAAGTATCATGGAGTACTTATCCAAAAAGAAAATAAGACAGTCCGATCAATATCCCCTTTTCTTGTATCGAAAACCCTCATGGAAGCAATTGACTCGCGATATAATGTAACCAGGATGGGAACCGGCGACCTTTTTTAGAGGTCCGCGACAAGCTTCAGTATGGCAATCTGTCGAACTTGTAGCATTCGGGGACGTCCCATTATCAGTTTGCCCACATAGATCCATGAACACAATCCGTGGCGTCATTTATGATGATTCTCTTTTCTATCTCTCAGAAAACGAACAATGAGAAAGCTGGCAAGACCAGAATGTGTTCAAAGTACGGAGAATTATTATACGACGAAGCAAAAAATAAGCACCCACCAAACACATAATTATCTCATTCGGTACTAGTGACTTACCAGAATAAATTGAAACCCGCTACTGTAAGCTCCGTGTAAGGCCATATATCCTCAATCCTCGTGGATGTTTCCAGTGTCAACGTTTCGCGCACGGACCGCAGAGTTGCAGAGGGTGCGCCACTTGCGCAGGGTGTGCATCCATTCAACACATATCTGACGACTGCACCTCAGAAGCAACTCATCGTTCGAACTGTGAAGGAAATCACCCTGCCTACTGACAATCATGGCGCACATGAAAAAAGAGAAACAAATTGTAGAACTTGAGGCAAATTCACTCTGTTATTCCAACAGGCGCGGAAACGTTTATCACAGCACAAGCCCTCTTATCCCATCCTTTGCAGATATAATGCGCCGGGGCGCCGCGCCGCATGTTTCTGGACTCGCGAATGTCACACAGAGTGTGTCCGCAGTCAGGCCACACTCGGCCCCCGGCAGAAGCAGCTGTACTTCTCCGCCATCTGACAAACAGGGTCGGCAGACCCCCTGTGTCTGCTGAACCTGGGAGAACTGCAAGCGTACTTAAGTCCGAAAGTTCTGTGAACGTGCTTTCCGAGCAGGCACCATCCACCACCTCACAAGAGGTGATGAATACAAGTACGACTACTCCGGAGCTTCAGATGCCGAAGGATAGGCGGAACCCTTTGGACCGCACTAAGAAAAAAAAATGCTGAATGACGTAGCCCCAAAAAGGACCTGTTACCTAAGGCAACACTTTTATACACACAGTAGCAGGCACTATTAAAATGACATAAGTACTACAGTGGAATGTCAGAGGACTGTTGAGAACCTCGACGATACCCAGGAGTTCTTGCACGAACATACACCAAAAGTGCTGTGTGTACAAGAAACGAGCTTGAAATCAAAACACACTGACTTTCTACGCGATTAATTTTTCTTTCGAAAAGACCGAGATGATGCTGTCGCTTCATCCGGTGGTGTTGCCGTAATAGTTAGTCGAGGAATAGGCTGCACACATTTACCACTTCCAACGTCTCTTGAAGCAGTAGCTGTTCGAGCTGCCATTTTCAATAAACTGGTAACAATTTGCAGTATTTACATACGTTCATAACATCAAGTGAACAAACATGAATTCCAATCACTAATAGATGAACTCCCAGAACAATATCTCGCCTGAGGGGACAAGAATGCTCATAGTAGCCTATGGGGTGACTCTCGCTGTGATGCGTGAGGCCGCCAAATTGAACAGTTCATTTTCTCTTCTGGTGCCTGTCTCCTAAATTGAAAGGACCCAACATACTATAGCTTCGCTAACAACACCTACTCATCGATAGACCTCAGCACTGTCTCTCTATCACTCCTACTTTTATTCACATGGAAAGTCATAAATAATCCATACGGAAGTGACCATTTTTCTATAATTTTGAGTACAACAATAGATGAAAAGGTCCTCCACAGGCTCCTAGAAGACAGAATTACAGGCAGACTCGGAAACGTTTCGGAATGCTAGCAACTTAAGGTGGTCTGATATGTGTTGCTTAAGCGTATAGACGCAGCTGTAGACAATCTTACAGCTTTTCTAATTGATGCTGCAACAAAGTGTATCCCACAAACAAGACTTGGCCTAAAACGACGCGTCCGTTAGTGGAATAGTGAGTGTCGAGATTCACGTAAAAGACAAAACCAAGCGTGGAAGTTGCTTCGGGACTCACCAACTCTCAAAAATTTCGACCGTTTCAAGATGATTAAGCCTCAAGGTAGAAGAGTGCGCCAGAGGCTAGGCGGGAGAGCTGGCAGAACTTTTTACCAGGTATTAATTCTTATACAGATGAAGCTAAAGTTTGAAACATGGTTGGTAAAGGAGCAGAAAGACAAGCACATTCACTCACACTTGCAAACACGCCGGGCGACTGCTTGGAAGACCAGGCGAACACTTCGAGTAGGTCTCGAGCTCGAGGTTGTCGCACTATACCACAGGGTTTCAACAATACAAAGTCAGACTAGAAAAAGAGAAACTACGGAACAAATACGCAACCCACGAGGCATACAATGCACCTTTCTGTTCAGCTGAGCTACAGGACTCACTAAACTGCTGCAACAAGTCTGCCCTAGGCTCCGACCGTGTGTCATATGAAATGCTAAAACACCTGAACAGTACCATCCGAACGTGTTCCCTGATTGAGGGATCTGGGAAGCGTATACCTTTTATAATGAGCCACCCGGCTCATTCGAAGGAGCGCCATGTAGAGGAACGCCAGATTCGAAAGCTCGCCTTGTAAGGAAGAGCTCGTCATGTACGAGAGCTCATTTTGTATATAATGCAAATAAACCCTGATCAAGTCTCTCTTCCTCCTGCCTCAACAACTTCCTTCCGGACCTCCGGTGCCTGCAAACCCCGGTCGCAACAATAGTCAACGTCTGTCTCTACAGTCTGAGCACAAGTTTCTGGGTGTAATATTAGACACAAAACTAACCTTCATACCCCACATCAAGTATTTAAGAAACAGGTTCCTAAAAACAATGAGTATTTTGAAACTGTTGTCACGCACTACGTGGGGTAGTAGAGGAAATGCCTGATGAATCTGTATAGAAGCCTTATGCGCACGCGCCTCGATTGCGGTGCTTTGACCAACCAGTCTGTGACAACATCAGCTTTAAAGATGCTTGGCCCAGTCCACCATCTAGGCATTCGCCTTTCTATGGGTGTTTTTCGCTGTAGCTTCGTAGAAAGCCTGTATGCAGAGTCAAACGAATGGTCGCTCCATCTGCAGAGATGCTATACGTCTTTTGCATACTATCTCAGGGTGAACGGAGACGAGGAACGTCCCACTCACTCCAAAATAATTGATCTGTCCAATTGTATTTTATTCCACAATCGTTCTTTGCTGAGACAGCCGTGCTCACTCCGTGTCAGGAGGCTCGCTGAGGAAACAACCAAGCCACTTCTAGAATACTGTTTGATAGCTCCAGCATTATATCCGCCACCGTGGCAATGGCAGGTTATAGACTGCGATCTATCTTTGGTGTAGGTCACTAAACACAATAAGTCGCTGAATTCACTCTCAGAATACATAAATGTAATTCTAGTGTTTTGCGATAAAGTTCCACTCTAACCTTCTCGACTGGAATGGGATGTAGGCATCGTGACTCTCTAAAGAGTAATATTTTGAGGCCATGACGCTTTGACTAGCCCCCTCAATATGTGTCCGAAGCAATGCACGGATCCAAAACTTACATTTCAGCCGATGTCTTATGTTTCGAAGGGTATAAATGAGCTAATATTCTATGGCGAAGATATTGCCACGTAATGTGTTGGGATAAACACACATAACGCGTTGAACACATCTGGCGTTAAAAAAATTAAAGTATGGTCTCAGAGACGAGCACACTAGCAGAAGTGGTCTGGGAGGCTGTGTAATATTCCTAGTCACTACAAAATAGAATTCGAGACATGTTTTCTGTGGTCTTCAATCTCTGCAGCTGCGAAGATTTCCGATGATCGTTTGGAGTGCTGCGAACCTAAATCAGCCACAGGAGCCTACGGCAGTCCTCTCTCCGAACTTTATATGTTACTGGATGGTGTGGTGCTGAGCCTCCAGTGTTCTTTAGTGAGACACGCCGACGCGGCAGCTGCTGCAGTAGGATGTTACCGCATCCAGGACCCCAGTTATGCCCAAATAAAGGGGTTGCCTAAATACTGCCTTCAAGTTCCTGCGGTACAAGCCAACACTACGTGACATCTGTAGGAGTTGCTGATGTCCGATCTCTTGTTATGACCGTAATCTCTATTGAAGTCTTTCGGCCTTTGTGAACTGAACGAAAATATTTCGACGCAATCCAAGCAAGGATATGCCGTCAAGACGGGTTAGTTTCCTGTCAGCAAAACGTGAAAAAGGGGTCCAAGACCGGTCTGCACAAGGAAAACGCACAAGCCAAGAAAGACCATTGTGAGCTCCACTCTATGCAAGGCTTTACAGGGAAACAAGAAAGCAGCTGGGTTATTTTCGAGGTCACCGAGGATCTGGAAAGATTTGAACCAGCGTGGTATTTGCAGTTTGGGCTGAAAGCTAAAACCAAACTGGCTGTGGCTGCACCTTGCGACGAGAATCGGAGCCCCGGATATTCGCAGCTAAGTCATAGCTTCTAGCAAAGAAGGAGGACTAGAATGTGTGGTAGAGCGAAAGGATAATGCACTATCTGCTGCAGCCCTTGCGTGAGCCCACCTCGACGGCGAGGGATTAGTGGACCATTCCTTCTTCCCCCTTTCTCCATAAGGCCGGCTGAATAGAGTAGCATGTTTTGACGATATGCTGGCGCACCACTACATTGTCCTACCCGAACGCAGCCAGGCAAGTTGGACACGTGTACCGGGAGCGGGTTTTTTGAATCTCACCCAACTGCTAGAAGAGTTCTTCGAAAGTAAGGTTATCTAGATCATCGGACGTGCAGGAAATCTTGGTGACGTGTGCGAAACGTCGGTGCAGTATGTTTGTGACCATATTTGGGCATCGTGTAGACTGTGCCCTTTCGACGTGCATTGTGTGGTGTCTTTCTCTGCCTTCGTGAGTGTAGCCCCTATTGATTGATTGATTTGTGGGGTTTAACGTCCCAAAACCACTATATGATTATGAGAGACGCCGTAGTGGAGGGCTCCCGAAATTTTGACCACCTGGGGTTCTTTAACGTGCGCCCAAATCTGAGCACACGGGCCTACAACATTTCCGCCTCCATCGGAAATGCAGCCGCCGCAGCCGGCAATCGAACCCGCGACCTGCGGGTCAGCAGCCGAGTACCTTAGCCACTAGACCACCGCGGCGGGGCTGGGTGTAGCCCCTAGACCATGGAGCACCGTATTGGCTGAAGCAGTGGACAATGCGCCCAAGGTTGGCAACGAGGCGCTATATAAACGGAAGACTTTTGTATATTATGAGTTTTACAGTTCAACGGTTCTCATGTACAGTGTTTGACGTCTACTTGATCACCTCTTTTTGAATTCTCAGTTACTAACCATGTAAGTAAATTGTTGTTTTACGAGCGCCTCATCTGACTTGTTCAACGATGGGTCCTAGGACGGGGGCCCGCTACCAAACTGAGACCCGCAGGACTCGGAGTCGCAACACCCTATTGACACCTCCGGGAAGCAGTCGCAGCAATTCCCATCGCAAGCTTAACGTTGACCATGCTACTGTGCAGCGAGCAAGCCGCTGTTTGCTGAACTGACCTCCGTAGGTAAATATTATGTGAGGTTTAACGTCCCAAAGCCACCATATGATTACGAGAGACGCCGTAGTGGAGGAATCCAAAAATTTTGACAACCTGGGGTTCTTGAACGTGCACCCAACTTTGTTGAGCACACGGACCTACAGCATTTTCGCCTCCATCGAAATGCACGTGCCGCAGCAGCTGAGTACCTTAGCCACTAGACCACGGAAACGGGGCATTACCTCCAGAGTGCTGTGGAACTCGGCGTCCTCGCAATATATATGACGAAAACTGCAGCAACTAACACAATCGACACCGCTACGACGCCAATTGTGCTCTAGTAGCCATGAGACAGACAGACAGACGGACAAAGAACTTCATTGAGTACCCACGAGAGGTGCTGAATTTTTACGGCTCACCAACAGAAGCCGCCCAGCAATGACTCTCAATATTAGGAAGGCTAGCCACTCTCCACAAATTAGAAGATCATGGCCAGCTGAGGCGAGTTTTTTGTCCTTCGAAGAGACCGTCAAAGCATGGTTCGAAAGCGGCAAAGCATCACTGTCTACCTGGTATTTCTTTAAGCAGCATTGTTTCCTGACGTCATTTCGCAGCGAAAATGACAACGAGCGCGCAAAGGTGCTGCTTCAGACGCGCATGCCTTGCGAACCTGTGCTGATGTACAGTGGCAATCTTTTTGAGGGTGAAAACAGGAGCGCGTGGCTTTCTATATCACCAGCGCCGTCAGGCGGCAGCCACAATATCTGAGTGCATGCTCGAAGAAGTAAGGCGTCTTTGCCGCACATGATGTCATCGCAGCGCGCGTGTGTCGTCTGCTTCCTGTTTTTTTCTATAGAAACCAAACATTGACAGGAACAACAATTTTGATGCTTTCAATACCGAGCAATGTGCTCCTTTGTTTGTTAATATTTTAAACCTGTGTTTAGTTTATTTTTTTCTACTGTGCTCCTGTCGTGCAATGGACAGGCAAAGGAACACTAGCATCCAAACTTTTGATTTGTGCAAGTTAAGCAAAACATTCATCCGTTTAGAAGTATAGTATTAGTAAGCCGGAATGAGTTTCTATTTCATGTTGTTAATATTTCATCATTTAACCATTTGGGAGAACGCCTGCTGCCATCCTACAGGGCAGTGGTGCGAAGAGCGCTGGCACAAAGCCATAGTGCACTCCAATGTTCGCCTATTCTTGTCGAACGGGTGCCCACAGCTCATCTCCAGTCATTAGATGCACTGGTTTTCGTACCACCCCTGCTTTGACGTAGTCCCATATATTTTCGCAGAAGTTCATGTGAGCATCTTTGGCCGGCCAGGAAAGCAAGCCAATTCTGCGGTTTTTCACATGTTCCTTGACAACTTTTCCGGTGTGAACCTTCGCTAGGTCATGTTGAAACAAAGTCGCCATCGGGAAAGGCGCTGTGGACGTATTGTCCAAAATTTTTGTCCACAGGCGCTGCGACGGAAACGCACATTCTATACGATGCAGAGTCTTGAGAACATGCCTCGATATCACGTCCCACACGTTCACGCAATTTCAGCCACACATAAACTTCATCATCATCAGCCTGACTACGTCCACTGCAGGACAAAGGCCTCTCCCATGTTCCGCCAGTTAACCCGGTCCTGTGCTTGCTGCTGCCAATTTATACCCGCAAACTTCTTAATCTCATCTGCCCACTTAACCTTCTGTCTCCCCCTAACCCGCTTCCCTTCTCTGGGAATCCAGTCAGTTACCCTTAAAGACCAGCGGTTATCCTGTCTACGCGCTACATGCCCTGCCCATGTCCATTTCTTCTTCTTGATTTCAGCTATGATATCCTTAACCCCCGTTTGTTCCCTAATCCACTCTGCTCTGTTCTTGTCTCTTAAGGTTACACCTACCATTTTTCTTTCCATTGCTCGCTGCGTCGTCCTCAATTTAAGCTGAACCCTCTTTGTAAGTCTCCAGCTTTCTGCTCCGTAGCTAAGTACCGGCAAGATACAGCTGTTATATACCTTCCTCTTGAGGGATAGTGTCAATCTACCTGTCATAATTTGGGAGTGCTTGCCGAATGTGCTCCACCCCATTCTTATTCTTCTAGTTACTTCAATCTCGTGGTTTGGCTTTGCAGTTATTACCTGCCCTAAGTAGACATAGTCTTTTACAACTTCAAGTGCACTATTACCGATCTCGAAGCGCTGCTCCTTGCCGAGGTTGTTGTACATTACTTTCGTTTTCTGCAGATTTATTTTAAGACCCACCTTTCTGCTCTCCTTGTCTAACTCCGTAATCATGAGTTGCAATTCGTCCCCCGAGTTACTCAGCAATGCAATGTCATCGGCGAAGCGCAGGTTACTAAGGTATTCTCCATTGACTCTTATCCCTAACTGTTCCCATTCTAGGCTTCTGAAAACCTCCTGTAAGCACGCGGTAAATAGCATTGGGGAAATCGTGTCCCCCTGCCTTACACCCTTCTTGATTGGTATTCTGTTGCTTTCTTTATGAAGCACTATGGTACCAGTTGATCCCCTGTAGATTTCTTCCAGAATGTTTATATATACTTCATCTACGCCCTGATTTCGCAGTGTTTGCATGACGGCTGATATTTCTACAGAATCAAACGCCTTCTCGTAATTTATGAAGGCTATGTATAGTGGTTGGTTATACTCTGAGCATTTCTCTATTACCGGATTGATAGTATGAATGTAGTCAATTGTTGAGTAGCCTGTCCGAAATCCTGCTTGTTCCTTTGGTTGATTGAATTCTAATGTTTTCTTTACTCTGTTAGCAATTACCTTTGTAAATAGCTTGTATACTACAGAGAGCAAGCTGATCGGCCTGTAATTCTTCAAGTCCTTGTCATCTCCTTTCTTATGTATTAAGATGATGTTAGCGTTCTTCCAAGACTCTGGTACTCTTCCCGTCAGGAGACACCTCGTAAACAGGGTGGCTAGTTTTTCTAACACAATCTGTCTTCCATCTTTCAGCAGATCTGATGTTACCTGATCCTCACCAGCAACTTTGCCCCTTTGCATGCTCTCCAAAGCTTTTCTGACTTCTTCTATCATTACTGGTGGGGTGTAATCTGGGTTACTGCTAGTTCGTATAGTATTAAGGTCGTGGTTGTCTCGGCTACTGTACAGATCTCTGTAAAACTCCTCCGCTATTTTAACTATCCTATCCATATTGGTAGTTATTTTGCCTTCTTTGTCCCTTAGTGCATACATCCGACTTTTGCCTATCCCAAGTTTCCTCTTCAATGCTTTGACACTTCCTCCGTTTTTCAGAGCGTGTTCTATTCTCTCCATGTTATACCTTCTTAGATCGCATACCTTACGTCTATTAATCAACTTCGAAAGCTCTGCCAGTTCTATTTTGTCTGTTGTACTTGACACTTTCATGATTTGACGCTTCTTATTTAGGTTCTTCGTTTCCTGGGAAAGCTTGCCAATGTCCAGTCTAACTACCCTGCCTCCAACTTCTACTGCACACTCCGTAGTGATACTCGTCAGATTATCATTCATTGTATCTACGCTAAGGTTGGTTTCCTCACTAAGAGCTGAGTGCCTGTTCTGCAGCGACACTCTGAATTCCTGTACTTTCCCTCTCAGTGCTAGCTGATTGATTGACCTCTTGCGTATCAGTTTCTGTCGTTCCTTCTTCAAGTCTAGGCAAATTCGAGACCGTACCATTCTATGGTCACTGCATCGTACCTTGCCAACCACTTCCACATCCTGCACGATTCCAGGGTGTGCACTCATTATAAAGTCTATTTCGTTCTTATTTTCGCCATTAGGGCTCCTCCATGTCCACTTGCGGTTTTCTCGTTTTCGGTAGAAGGCATTCAAAATCCGTAAATTATTGCTTTCTGCGAATTCTACTAGTAGCTCTCCTCTGGCGTTTCTAGTGCCGATGCCATAATCTCCTACTGCCTGGTCTCCAGCCTGCTTCTTCCCTACCTTTGCATTAAAGTCGCCCATCACAATAGTATACTGTGTTTTTACCTTACTCATTGCCGATTCCACGTCTTCATAGAAGCTTTCAACTGAAGCGTCATCATGGCTGGATGTAGGCGTGTAAGCCTGTACTACCTTGATTTTGTATCTTTTATTCAGTTTAATTACGATACCTACCACCCTTTCAAGAATGCTATAGTATTCCTCTATGTTGCCAGCTATGTTTCTGTGAATTAGGAACCTCCCACATGCTTACGTCAAATAACTCACGGCCCTCAGTCCCTAGCAGCTGCGAAGCAACTGACCATGCCGGCGGTCAGATCTGCAACGCAGCAGAGGGTGCTAAGAATCTCTGGATCCGGACAGGCCACCATTGGAACCTGAACTTGGCAACGTTTAACGCTAGAACCTTATCTAGTGAGGGAAGTCTAGCTGTACTATTCGAGGAGCTAGAGGGTGTTAAATGGGATATAATAGGGCTCAGTGAGGTTAGGAGGACAGATGAGGCCTATACGGTGCTACACATAACTTACTCGTAACTAAACAAAACATTCGATCTGCCACTCGTACGCACGCAAGAACACCGGCACGCCACACAGAGTCGACCGACAAGACCACAGAAGAGGCCGGGGGCATAGTGATGTGCACGTTTTAACACGGGCCAGAGACGAACTGACGAAGTGCGTCCGGATCGCCCGGGGAGAGCCCGAGTGAGAGGCCAAACCAATGAGCCATGACCTCGAAGGCGAGCGAGCAGGGGCACAAGATAAAAATTGCGCTCGTGGAAGCCACCCAGGAGGGCCCTGAGTGCCACACAAAGGCCCGAAGCAAGGCCGGTCAAGATGCTACTCCTGGTTGTGATGTCAGGTTCCCGGGAGGTCGATGAAGCGGGCTCAGTCATCGTGCTCCTGGGGACGGCGGCGGGAACCAGTGGTGGCGAAAAAGCGTGCGGTGTCTGCGTTGCCGTCGAGCACTTATTGACGACGGTAGGGGCTGGCTGAAGTGTGCATGAGGGCGAGGCCATCGTCGTTGTAGTGGGGACGACGGGCGCACTCGTTGTTGCATGAGAGGCGGCCTCCGAGGTCGTGTCACCGGTACCGACGAGCTCATCTGGGAAAGAGAGTCCCTAGATTATGGTAGCGATGCTGCCAGGGGTCCTATTGTGCTCCAGGGCTTGGCGGCGAGTCACGGTGCCGTCAGTTGAGGCCATGATGACCACGGCTTTCCGCTGGAGCTGCCTGGATGGGCAGCCTAGCTCGGTTGCGGGAGCTTTCCTCCGACAGTTTATGCAACGAGGGTGTGCTGCACAGAATATTGGGGCGTGCTTGAGGCCGCAGCGCAAACACCGTTCGTATCGTGCCCAGGTGGCGGATGCGTGCCCGAAGCGGCCACAACGGGAGCACTGCAGAAACTGGGGCTGGCGAGGTCGAACAGGGCACCCTTCCTTATAAAGCAATATTTCCGGCTTGACGATGGTCCCTGCGCAGGTGAGGGTGAGGCAGTTGCCTCTGTCGACACCAGACACGAGGGCACAGGTGACGCAATGTTGTTGGTGAGGTCATCGAAGGGGATCGTTGAGTCCACTTCCAAGAACCATGCCAACGCAGGTGTTCAGGTCGTGTAGTTTGGCCCGAACCTTGGTTTCGCGCATTATGTCAACCTTGAGTAGGAAGGTCAGATCAGCGGTAAGGTGGCTTTCTACCGCAACGAGGTTCCGCAGGAAATTCACCGGCACGTGCTGGGTGGCTGGGAACCCCGAGAAGAAAGCGTCGATCGCATCCATCGACGCAGCCAGCAAATGGACCTTCTTCCCGACAGGCCGAAAGACAATGGTGACCACACATGTATTCGGAGGAAGGCCGCCAACGACGTAGGGACCATCGGAGCACGGAGACGTGCTTGGGGGCAGGCGTGCACCGGAGGTGGGGTGGCGGCCGCAGTGGTAAAGACAAGATAAGGAAGCGCTACTTGCGAGGGGGGTATCCGTTGCAGGTAGCCGTGGCCGTGGCAGGAGACAAGCAGGCTCCGGTTTGCACCTTCGCTTCGCTCAAAGCCGGGGAGAGAGTCGCAGTGTGATGGCTGCTGTCCTTTTGCAGCTGAATTTGCTTAGAGCCCCGGCTTGAATTGAGCCAGCTGCTGCTGGGTTGGCACCAATGACAATGCCGAGGATACCACGACGGCGTTTCGCTGCGGCGTTTTCTTCCGGTTGCCTCTCAAAGGCTCTGTTTGTAGCCCTAAAAAAGCTGCGCGCTAAAAGCATGCGGCGAGGATCGGGGTAAGGACGGGAGCGTGAAAACATGCGTACTTTTCGGTTGAAGTTTCGCTCGGCTCTGCTGGTTCTCCAAGATTGCATGTGTTATTGGCCGTGACAAGTTGTAAAAGTTGATTCGCTCGAGAAGATCACTCGACTCCAGTCATCTGCCGTCCATGGGCGTGTGATTCGGCAGAGTGGAGAAGGATTTTCTTGTTTAAAGCATTGAAAAGTGGCTTTCTTTCAGGTACTGGATTTCGCAGCTCAGCACTTCGGAACCGTCGCCGGACGTAGCAAGGGATACGCAGACTTGCTTTTTGAACGTCGCATTTCTGTCGCCAGAGGTATCGCTAACTTCAGAAACGTATGCTCAAAAGTGCTGTTCACAAACTTTGCTGCAGAAAAAAAAGCACATGAACAATTGCCTGACCTTCGCTTTCCGGGAACGTTTCACTAAAATCAGCTAATCATGCGTCTTGACAACTCGTCAGCGGAACACGTGGCCGAATCATCAGTTGCGGAGCCTGTTTTCTACATAAGCCTTCCGCTACCAATGCACAGACATGAACAGCTGAAAGGAAAGCTAAAATCGCTAAGCACCAAATCATAACAGAAGAAATAGTGCAACCTGTTGATCGAAGCGCTTATTTAGTCTCATCACGACAGCTGCACAATATAGGAAAGCAAGTAAATAAAATTGCCGCGCCCGAAACAAAGAACGAAGACGATGTGCGTCCCAACAGTCTCGTGAAAAGGGACACTGAAGAAGACGACATGCTTTTGCTTAGCTCTCTTGCTTTTGGATCCCGCATAAAAACAGACGCCGTCGGTTCTCGAACTCAACGTCTCGGTGAACTGCTTACGTTGAACCGTGACACTGGTGGAAGTGCTGGGTAGCAAGCCTGCCGATGCTCAACACCTCATCTGGGAGCTCTCCATCAAGTCCCGACACGCAGCTACTTGTTACCACACCAGTGCACCGCTTCAGTCGGCGGTTGCTAGGCCTCTCTCCTGAGCTGTCCTCCTTCGATGAACATTCTACCAGGCATTACGTACCTATACCATTGGCCTCCGCCAGCCAGCCACAAGTGGTCCAAGGGATACAAGGCAGCCCCGTTTCCAATCCAGCCCTGGTAACACTTCTTCAGCCACTTGTGCCTGGTCACTTCAGTGGTGCCCCACATGAAGATGTTGAAGATTAGCTTGAGCATTACGAACGTGTTGCTGACATCAACCAGTGAAATTCTCGACAGAAGCTTGCCCGCACGTACTTCACTCTCGATGACAGCGCTCACACGTGGCTTGAGAATCGAGAAGGCTGTATACCGACATGGGATGAGTTTCGTCAGCAGCTGATTGACATCTTTGCTAGCGTCGACCGTAGAGAGCGGGCTCAGCAGTTGCTCGAGTTAAGGCTTCCTAAACCTAACGAAACTGGCAATGTTTGCTGCAGACGTGACGCGTCTATGTCGTCGGGCTGATCCCAATATGTCCGAGGAAAAGAAGTTGCGCTACCTTATACGTGGCGTGAAAGAACAACAGTTCGCTGGACTTGTGCGCAATGCCCCAACTACAGTGGCCGATTTTGTAAGAGAAGCCACTGCCATTGAGCATGCTCTGCACCAAAGATCGAGGCAGTGTGATCGCTCATCCACTACCACCCTAGTCAACGCCGCTTCAGTGATTCTGGACAATCAGGGCTCTACGTGACCTGATCAGAGATATTGTCCGAGAAGAAATTCAGAATCTTTGGGCTCCTTCAGTGGATACAGCAGTGACCGCCATTGCCGCAGTCGTTCGTGACGAACTTAGGCACGCTTTTTAAGCAGCTGATCTCGGTCGCTAGCAGCGTCGAGTTACGCCGACGCTGTCCGTCGTCCACCACCCGTCCTGCCTATTACGTCATACTACCAGCCACCTACAGCCGCACAGCCGAAAGCCGCAAAGGAGGCTTTCAGACTTCGGCCCATATCTCCGATGTCTTCATGCCACCAGTCACCACTTGCAGACCTTACCCACCACCACAAGGGGACATGGGACGCCCATGATTTCGCAGAACGGACGCTTGGCGCACTGTCGATCGGTGCCCACTCTGCTTCATCTGTAGTGGTGCCGGTCACATAGCTCGCTATTTTTGGTAGCGCGACACATCGCTTCACCCGTCTCGGCCAGGGTACGATGATCGCCGTGCCAACGCTGACTACATTGTTCGCCATAACGACCCCGGTTTTCGAGGACCTTCAACAACGTGGTCTTCTTATCACGAGTCGCTTCCTAATCGCCAGCCCAATTCTGCCCACAGGTCACGCTCTCCATCCCCTGCTCAGACATCATCACCGAATTGACGCACTTTTTCTGAGCTTCGGAGAACAAGGTCGCCCAGCCCTTACCAGGGAAACTAAAGGCAGCGACCTCTCGGGGTAAGGTCGCAGCCCAACCACAAGACGATAAAAAGTCCCCAGTACTGCCGCTACAGAACAACTCGACGCCGACGAATAATAACAACGACGAAATGGTGAGCACCGACCTCAACGTAATTATTGATGGAGAGCAAGTGACAGCCTTAGTCGATACGGGTGCTGATTTTTCCATAATAAGTCACAAGCTGGCTGATCATCTTAGAAAAGTAAAAATGCCATGGACAGGACCACATATAAGAGCAGCGGGTGGTCAATTGGTGCTCCCTACTGAAAGATGCACAACAAGAACCAGAATAGGAGATTATTCTTTCGTCGCGACTTTCATCGTTTTCCCAAAGTGCTGCAAAGACCTAATTATAGAAATGGAATTTCTCAGGCAGCATGGCTCAATACTCAACATCCCTGACCGCGTGGTTTTGTTTTACGAGAGTGCTCTTCTGACTGATCCAGCATCACCAGAGCACAAATGCTTTCGTCTCAAAGACCACAATATAGTCGTGCCGCCTCAATCATGTATCCTCGTTTCGGTAGCATGTGACGTACCGTTCGACGGTTAAGGAGTCGCCGACCAACTAACCTCGCTACTTTTCACTCGCGGGATTTCCGTAGCACGAGGAATAGTCAATGTCACCGACGACCGAACAAACTTGCTGCTGACCAATTTCACCTCAGAGCGACAACACCTTCCAAAAGGCCCAACGTTGGTACATTTTGACGAGATCGCAGATGTTTGTGACTGCTTTTTAGCACTCGAAGCAACACCTACACAAGACCCACATGACCTAGCACCTAACCTTGACGGCAGCCCTACTTTAACTCAGCTACAGCAGGAACGCCTGCTTGTGCTGCTAGCCGAGTACCACGACTGTTTTGCGTCGACCTCGAAAGTTGGCCGGACGTCCTTGACCAAGCACCAAATCATCAACGAGGACACGGCTAGACCAATCCATCAAAATCCGTACCGCGTGGGTTCAAAAGAACGAGAAGCGATTGAACAGCAGGTAAGAAAAATGCTTGAAGACGATGTCATTCAACCGTCGAAAAGCCCTCGGGCATCACCTGCTGTTCTAGTTAATAAGGACGGCAGCCTGCGTTTCTGTGTGGACTATCGAAAGCTAAATCAGGTTACAAAAAAAGACGTGCACCCGCTTCCCCGCATAGATGATTCGATCGACAGGCTTCGAAACGCACGTTATTTCTCTTCCATGGACTTAAAGAGCGGATATTGGCAAATCGAAGTCGGCCCCAGGGATCGTGAAAAAGCCGCTTTCGTGACGCCAGACGGACTACGAATTCAAGAATTTACCATTCGGCTTGTACTCCGCGCCTGCTACTTTCCAGCGTCTCATGGACACCATTCTCTCTGGGCTTAAATGGAGAACCTGCCTAATATACCTTAACAACGTCATTGTGTTTTCTGAAAAGTTTGACGAGCACCTTGCAGGATTGCGAATGGTCTTGCAGGCCATACGGGCCGCAGGTCTGACGCTCAAGCCGGAGAAATATCACTTTTGCTTTGAGGAACTGCAGTTTCTTGGCCATGTCGCCAGTTACGCAGGAGTTTGTCCAGATCCCGAGAATGTTGCCGCCATCGCACAGTTTCCAACACCATCAGATAAAAAGGCAGTTAGGCATTTTCTGAGTCTCTGTGCATATTATCGGCGGTTTATTTCAGATTTTGCGCGCATTGCGTCGCCTTTAACTCATCTCACGAGGGATGACGTTGAATTTGTTTGGGGTGACGACCAGGAAGGTGCTTTAAATGACTTGCGGCAACGTCTACTCACGACCCCTGTGCTTGCCCATTTTGATGAGACAGCGCCTACAGTGCTCCATACTGACGCCAGCAATGTTGGCGTCGGAGCTGTGCTTGTGCAGCGCCAGGACGACGAGGAAAGAGTGATCGCTTACGCAAGCAGAACTATGTCACGCACAGAAGCAAATTACTCGACCACTGAAAAGGAATGCTCGCTTTCGTGTGGGCAGTTATGAAATTTCGCCCATACTTGTGCGGCCGCCCATTTAAGGTTATCAGTGACCACCATTTGTTGTGTTGGTTAGCTAGTCTGAAAGATCCTTCCGGGCGATTGGCACGCTGTTGTCTTAGACTACAGGTGTTTGATATAACGATGGTGTAAAAGTCGCAAAAACGACACACGGACGCTGACTGCCTATCTCGATCACCAATAGAGTCGGCTACTTCTTTTGATGAAGAGACAGCGTTCCTCGGAATCTTCGACACGTCAACCATCGCAGATCACCAGCATGACGATCCTGAGCTACTTGGCTTGATTAATTATTTAGAAGGACGAAGCTAGAATGCGCCCAAAGCCTTTGCAAGAGGAATATTTCTGTTCTGTTCGCGAAACAATGTCCTTTACAAAATGAACTTCTCGTCAGACGGGTCCACCTACCTGCTTGTCGTTCCTACCACTCTTCGTTTTGAGGTATTGCAAGCGTGCCACAACAAAGTAACACCTGGACATTTATAAAAATTGATTTGCTCCACAAACCTAAAGGAAAACAAGGAAGACAGGAAAGAGCGCAGTTTTCCTTGTTTTCCTTCCAGTTTGTGCAGCAAATCAATTTTCAAGTATGAACCAACTAGTCTGCAAAAAAAGTATTGCTTGGACATTTAGGCTACACGCGCACACTGGGCAGGGTTCGGGGGAGGTACCACTGGCCTAGACTCCCCGCTGCCGTGAAGCATCGCTGCCGTGAAGCATCATGTTCGGACCTGCCTCTATTGCCAGCGGCGCAAGTCATATTCGACAAAACCAGCCTGTTCGCTACACTCTGTCCAGATCCCGACAACGCCATTTGACCAGATCAGAATGGACTTTTTGGGCCCACTTCCCACCTCCGGTGTTGGTAACCGCTGGGTTATAGTGGCGACCGACTACCTCACTCGCTACGCCGTGACAAAAGTCATTCAGAGAGGCACAGCGGAGGAGGTGGCCTGGTTCTTTATAGAGAACATTGTGCTGAGACACGGTGTGCCATCGATCGTTATAACAGATCGCGGAACCGCATTCACGGCCACACTTTTAGATCATGTGTTGGTGCTCAGCGGTACTATTCATCGCAAGTCGAAAGCTTACTATCCACAAACCAACGGGTTGACCGAGCGACACAAAAAGACTCTGGAAGACATGCTTTCAATGTATGTGGACATCGAACACAAAAACTGGGATGATATTCTCCCTTACATAACGTTTGAATACAATACTGCTAAACAAGAAACCACACGGATGATCCCATTCAGCCTTGTTCACGGACGAGAAGAACGATGTTGGACGCAATGCTGCCACACGAATGCGATGACAATGAAACGAGTGCTGACGCGTTTACTCAACGCGCAGAGGA
Source organism: Rhipicephalus microplus (assembly GCF_043290135.1). Classification (NCBI taxonomy): domain Eukaryota; kingdom Metazoa; phylum Arthropoda; class Arachnida; order Ixodida; family Ixodidae; genus Rhipicephalus; species Rhipicephalus microplus. The sequence continues at coordinate 143,221,629 of NC_134702.1, forward strand.
AGCCAGGCAGCTCGCACGTCTGCGAATATACCACCAGCAAGAGTACGACGCAGGCCGCTATAACCTACGTCATACACCTGTAACGTACAAAACCGGGGACAGGATATGGATGTGGACGCCTGTACGAAAACAGGGACTATCCGAAAAGTTGCTCAGAAGGTACTTCGAACCTTATTGAGTGCAGTGACGACTAAGTGACGTTACCTACGAAGTAGTTCCGGATAGCCCAAACTGTACAAGGCATCGCCAAAACCGACCTGAACTTGTGCTCGTAGTGCGAATTAAGCCATCCGTCAGCGAGTGGCTCTGCGAGGCACCGTCGCTTCTACAAAGTGACTTTATGTGCGAATCACTAGCTCAGCTATAGCATCGGGGCGATGCTTTTTTAAGAGGGGGCGCAAATGCCACTCCCGAAACAAAGAACGAAGACGATGTGCGCGCCAACACTCTCGTGAAAAGGGACACTGAAGAAGACGACGTGCTTTTGTTTAGCTCTCTTGCTTTTGGCTCCTGCATAAAAACACACACCGTCGGTTCTCGTACTCAACGTCTCGGTGAACTGCTTACGTTGAACGGCGACAATATGTTGTATGATGACATCATCCAGCCGTCGCAAAGGCGCTGGACATCACTGGCTGTGTTAGTCAAAAAAAGAAGAGAGAACACTGAGATTCTTTGTCCATTACAGCTGGCTGAACAACCGTCTCAAAGAAGGTTGTTTATCCGCTACCACGTATCGACACCCTCGACCGCATTTGTCGCGCCAAATACTTCACATTGATGGACCTAAAGAGCTGATATTGGAACGTCGAAATTGATGAAACAACATAAAAAAAAACTGCGTTCATTACGCTGATGGCCTTTATAAATACAAAATATTGCCATTTGTACTTTGCACAGCCTCACCCACATTCTAGAAAGTTATGGACACTGTGTTACTTGGTCTGAAGAGGCAAACGTCGCTCGTATGCTTAGATGACGTTGTTATCGTCGCAAGAAACACTTAAGCCGGCTGAATACCTTACACACGACTCAAATCTTTTGGATTGACACTGAAACTAGAGAAGTGATAGTTTGCTTACGAATAAATGCTATTCATCGACCACGTTGTCACTAAAGAATGTGTGAAACTTTATCCACAGAAAATAGTCACCCATTGCTGGTTTTCCGCGGCCTCAGGACAAGGAAGCAGTCCGAAGGTTTTTGGGGTTGTGCGCACATAAGAGACGGTTCGTCCCGAATTTCTTCGGAATCGCTCAACTTCGCACACATTTACCGAATTGAGACGTTGAATTTACGTGGGGAACTGCACAAGGAGACGCATTTGCCGAACTTCAAAGCCGATTTCAATCACCATCGGTGCTCACGGAATGCGATGGATCCACTGAAACAGAGATCCACACCGCTGCAAACATGCATCATTGGATTCGGCGCAGTGCTCTTCGATAGAAAAGTGCGCATGAAAGCGTTATTGCCCACACTAGCCGGTCTTTCACCAAAGGTGAATCCAATTGTTCAGGAACAGAGAAGGAATGTCTTGCAATTATCTGGGCAAAGGCGAAATTCTACCCCTACTTAAACGGGCGTCCTTTCAACGTGGTCACAGATCATCACGGGCTCTGCTGTCTTCCAAGCCTTATCACCTAGTGCACTGGAACTTGGAGCTTCAAGCATTCGATATGCAGGTTGTTTACAAATCTGGGCGCAAGCACGCCTACGCCGATTGTCTCTCACGCTCTCCCATCGACGTTGCCCCAAAGGACGCAGATGACAATGCTTTTCTCGGAGCGATCCGTGAAGATTGCTTTGCCGAACAACATTGATGTGACCCTCATACTCATCACTCCATTCAGTAGTTGAAAGGGAACACATCTGTTCCCAAAGCGTGCAGCCACAGACTCTCCTCATTTTGTCTGAACATTTTCCCCAAAGACTGCCAATGTCCTATAGTTGTCGTGCCACCGCAACTTCGTGCAGAAACACTGCGTGCGTGTCATGACGAACCAGTGACGGGTCACTTGGGATACAGCCCCACACTGGTGAGAATTCAGAATATATACTACTGGCCCTAACTGCAATCCGACACTATGCTGTAATTTAAGACCTGTAGAGACTGCCAAAGACGCAAGAGGGCCTCGTTGAACCTGCTAGGCAGCTTAAGACGATTGAGCGACCATGAAGGCCTTTTCAACAAATTGTAATATACCTGTTGGGACCATTCTTGATGTCCGCAGAAGGCAACAAAAGGATCGTCGTGGCAACAGATTATTTGACTCGTTTCGTCGAAACAAAAGCTCTAGCACAGGGGTGAGCCACAGCAGTCGCGAAGTTTTTCGTCGAAAACATCACCCTGTGGCACTGTGCGCCCGAGGTGCTCATAACTGACAAAGGCACGGCGTTCATAGTGTAAGTTAAACAAGCCACCGAAAGACGACGGCATACCACTCTAAGACAAATTGCCTTACTGTGTCATAGACAAAACCATCGCCGACAGGCTATCGATGTACGTAGACATCGAACATAATTTGTTGTATAGCTTGCTACCATGCGTCGCCTACAACACCGCAGTACAGGAAACGATCCAAATGATGTCATTCAAACTACTTTATGAAAAAGAACGTACCACGACGTCAAGCTTCCGAACGTGACCGACGAGGGAAACTTGGACGTCTCTCTCTACCTACAGTAATTCATACAACTTGTACAAGAGGCTAGACAATTAGCTTGTCGCCGTATCAAAGCAGAGCAGTAAGCCTACGCCCGACGATACAATCTTCGCCGACGTGACCAGCAATACCAACCAGGTGACCGCGTATGGACGCTTGTTCAAAAGCGAAGACTCCGTAAAAAACTTTTGCGCCTTTACTTCCGATCTTATAAAACTGTACAGTGTTTAGGTCCTCCGGACTACTGAGTTGTGCCCGATAACATGAACGCTACGCAATGACGTCACCCGCACTTTGAAGTGGTGCACACTGTCCGTTTGACAACTTCCTTTGTACGCTAGCACTAACACATTATTTCACATCTTGTATTTATCATGATTTGTGCTGTTGTTTGCATCGTTTTGCTCGCAGCCACGGCAATAATTTCATTTAAACATCGAGATGACGTCTTTAGAAAGGTGAGGAATTCTATGTGATGTCTTTCAGTGTGACGCGATAGAAGTGGGCGCTTGTAATTTATGCTAATCATCTTTACAAACCCAAATGTAGTTGCCTAGTATCATCCCGTAGGAATGATGGTATCATTTGATTGATTGATATGCGGAGTTTAGCATCCCAAAAAACCATATGATTATAAAAAATGTCATAGTGGATGGCTCAGGAAATTTAGATGATCTGGGGTTCTTCAACATGCACCCAAACATGAGCATATGGACCAACAGCATTTTCGCCTCTATCGGAAATGCAGGCGCCGCTGCGGGAAGTCAATCCCGCGACCTGTGGCCACAGCAGCCGTGTACCTTATCCACTAAACCACAGCGGTGAGGATGAATCATACATGGTAACATGTTCTGTTCTGCTCTCGTATTGGTATGGTGCAAGCCGGCTCACTGCGAGGTAGAAACAACGTGTGGCGCCACGCCTCGAGTGTTCTTTCATGTGACTCGCCGACACGGCAGCTGTGCCTTGAAGATGTTACCGCCAACCATCTGGTGCCCCAGTTCTGACCCAATAAAATGGTTGCCCCAAGACTGCCTTCAAGTTTCTGTGGAACAAATCATAACAGCACGTGACTCTACTTTTTCATTGTTAAGAATAAAGCACTCTTTGTTCAATAATAACCAGTGGTTACTTACTACAAGAGATGGCCGAGTTTGTAGACCTCAGACAACTTTTGGTCGACAACCTTTGTAGACCAATGTATCCCGAGAAAAAGTTGTGTTTGCCTTGACTTTTAAAGACTATACTGACAGGTTCAAAAATGCTCGTGGTACTGGAGCGGTGAGGCTCCGAGCAAGCGCTGCTGCGACGCCTCTTCGTATCCAATCACGTGACGTGACGCTGCGCCTACCAAACATGCTCTTCTGGGATTCAAGTTCATTACGACACGCTGAATGACCTTGGCGTAATAGAACATTCACTCTAAAGGTTATCAAAAATTATGCTAAGATAGGAACTTGCTTTACACTCTTCCTTTATATAAAATTACAGGGTGAAGCATTTGGTGGTACAAAACACATATAGCATAAAAACGGCAGGTAAGAAATTTTGAAGAAGGATATATTCCGCGTTTATGTCGTAGAGCTATTGTCTTTTAACGAATGCACTCCCATCGCACCAAACATCCCTGTATCTGAATGCATAACTTTTTAGCATGAGGTTCCAACAACGATTACTGATCTATTAATTGCCCTGTTCTTTCTGTATGCGCTCATAATGAGCTCCGGTGAACCTTGAGGCGTACTCATATCCGAATACCACATTAGGGATTGCTACACGTCTGCAGGGGGTTGTCTGCGTGGCACCTAGAAAGGACACGTTGCTCAACTCTTAATGTGAGCTATGAACTACCCAGAAGAAGGCAAGGTCCATCATCCGGCTGGTATGTGGGAGTACAGGGAGTAACGTTTCTTGCAGTTTTAGGGAGTGTCACTTCTAAATCACCAAGACATATTTGGAGAAGCGAAAATGTCTGAATATGCGAACAGCCTGCCTCCTGCACACGTCGCATGTGTTGTTTCAGTGGAACACCCTAAGCTAAGATGACTCCGCCTACATGCATGGTGATCAAGTTTTGTGGCGATTTGTTTTCTCGGTTAAGCTTGCTGTCATACATCACAAAACCAGTGTTCTTTGGAAAGCTTTTTTAGTTCGAGGAATCACGCATCGCTAGCTCTTCCAAAAGAGCTGGTCGTTTCCTATATGTGCTTTAAGGCAGTAAATCCAAGTGATACCACATGAATATTGCTAAATAGGAACTCATGCGTCATGATTCAACATGTTAGTAACTTGCGCAGTGTTTTCCGGTCTGCCGCTGTTGCTAGATTTGTGTTATGTACCCTGCAATATTTCAAAATTTTCCGTGTTACTTGAAGGAAGACCTTCGGTGCAGAAACATATGACCGTTGAGCAAAATTCTACCGCGTCGCTTTTAGGTACTCACTTCGACCAGGCTTTGGTAATTCTGTCGATGCGATATTTGGCAGCGTTGACGCCAGCCGCTTTGACGTCATAAAGAGACGTGTGGCTTCCGTGTGAACTTTTGCTTTTTTTTCTTGCTAGCTGAGAGTTCGTACTTGTCGCAGAATCAGTACGCTTTCTTCGCCGAACAGTAGTCGTTGGGAGCAGTGGTCCCGTTGCTGCAACCTGTGGGAATAAACAAATGATTGCAGAAAACTTAATTCTGCGCTTTTCAACTGTGATGGAGGCCAACTAATCATTGATTATCGTAATGAATTGGTGGTACGAAAAAAACATATGGTGAATGTAATATCGCGGTGATGTACATGAAGGATAAATTTGGTGCGATTCCAGGAAGACGGAAGTGTCGAAGTACTCGTTGTAAAAGGCATTGCTTGATGGACGTGATTGGCTTGAAATAATTTTTATATCAGCTGAACGTATTTACCAGAAATCACTGTCCTTCCGGGAAATTTATGGTCTTTTGCTGCACTAAATATTTTATCTTGCATATGTACTGTACGCGAAGAAAGGGTGGCGTAAAAGCGACATACCTGCATAGCGAAAAACAGTCAGCGTTGCCTGTGTCGTCGTCTTCTTCATTGTCTATAGTCAGTGGCAACCTAATGATAGCCAAAAAATTAGGATCTACATCTATAACCTAACAATAAACATTAGCTCCACTTACGAGGCCGCATTGCAGTGATGTTCCATGTCTCCGCGTTCCAAAACGAGTAGTTCCCAAACAATGGCAATAATTTTTAAGCATACAGCCATTGTTATTGAAATAAGGGAAACAAAGCTCGGTAAAAAACACTAAGAAGGCACATCGTTCAGCATCAGCTCAGCCATTATATCTGTTGTCTAAATCGCAGCCCCCCCCGCGCTAATCTCGGAGTCTATGAAGAAGCAATGTACATCTCTCGAAGGCGATGTTTCTGTGTGGTACCTATGGTGGTACTAAAACAAAGAATGTCATAATTGACATAATGTTTAAAATTAGGAAATTGTTCTTAGCGCTTTCACAAAATAAAACAGGGGTATCATCCTCGTTTCATGAGGTCACAGGCATTTTTATTTGCCTTTTGCGAAACTCTCGCTGCGTGGTTTCTTCCCTGTTTTTTTGTAACTATAGCTACTATGACTATAGAAGAGCAGATTGAAGGAGTGATCTGAGATTGACTTCGTGAATTTTTATTCTTGTGTTGCCGTAAATACCGAATGTTCGTCTCACGTCATCCTGCTTGTCTTCGTGGTATTCACCTTTTCATAAACACCTCCCTGGGCGCCACCATAGCCCTTCTTCGGCTGTGCAAATTGGCACGTCCCCTCGAAAATGCACTGACAACGCGGCGCCCTTAGCCTTTGTACTCTCGCGCACAGCCCATCATGGCGGTGTTTTTTTCCTTCCTGTGAAAAGGTGTTAGGAGGAGAAAAAAATTTATTGACTAAAAAATGGTAGCATATCCACGGAGTGAACGATGGATAGTGGGGCGAAGCATCCGTCTGTCTATTCGTTCTTGGTCCCGTCCATCCATGCGCGTGTCTGCGTGGCCACCCGTGCGCCCATCCGCCCGTCCGTGCGCCCGTCCGTCCGTGCGAGCAGAGATGGCCGCACAGATGAACGTGCGTGCTTCCGCACGTTCATCTGTGCGGCCATCTCTGCTTTCTTCCATGCATCCACCCATGCGTCCATCCGTCCGTGCAGCCATCCGTGCGTCCGTACATGCATCTGTCTGTGCGTCCGCTCGTCCACCTATTCAACACTCCAAGTAACACCATCTCGCATCTTTTCATCATATATTCCTCATAGAAGCACCGCAATACAGCGGACATTCCAAGGACCGAACGAGAGGAAGCACACGCTTACTTTCTTTCGGCTTGCGCTTCGTGTCTACTTCCCACCTTTAATCACCTCGAGTTTATGGTATATACTAGTTCACTGTATTCATGGCACTGCGGCCCAACGCTCGCTAAACCTTTCTAAAACCTAGGAGATTACGCCCAGTGAGTATAAAGTAGCAACCCTTTCTTGTCTTGTGTGCGTTGTTGAACAATAAAAAATTCGCAGCTTGCGCGTTAGCTAAAAGCCGAATTCTCCTGTCTCTCATTCCTTTTTAGCAGCCATTGGTATGTACATTGAGCACTATTTTTTATTGTTCAACAATGCACAGAAGAAATCTCTCACCCGCACCACCTTGGAGGTCAAAATGTTATACTTGTTACACACTACTATAACGGCTACGAGGGGCGAAGCTCCTGTAAGGAGCTTCGCCCCTAAAAAAGAAGGTAAATGCAGGCAGTTGTGGTCAGGCCCAGTCCAGGACTCCACTGGCACGAGCGGCTCGCTGGGCCTGCTCAAGCAAAGATATTTGGCTCTGCTTGGCTTCGTCCGCAAGCCATGCCTCCCACTGCCGATGCAACATGTGCGAATGGCTAGTAACGTGTGAACTGTGGAGGTGTGTGTGCCTTTTGGTGCACTCCAGTGTTATGTGGCTGAGTGTCAGTGTGTCTGAACACCATAGACATGTTTGTTTAAAATGTGTATGATGTATTCTACTTAGGTAGTACAAATTCGGAAAGCTACTGATTTGTATGCGTCTCCAATCAAATCTTTGTTGGCTATCCAAGTCTTTATGCCGAAGGTTACTCGCTTCGTTGCTCGCTTTGTTAGAGAAGGTTCTCATGTGGACAAGAAAGGGGTTCATCGTGTTTGCCTGCTGTCACTCGGTTGGTAAAGCCTCGAGCTATACGGTCTGCCATGACGTTCCCTTCAGACCTTCGTGACTAGGACACCATATATTGTGATGATCTCCTGTTATGTGCTTACTTAAAACTTTGCTCACTAGTTTAGGTAGCGTACATCGGATAAACATTTGGAATACCACCTGTGAATCGTAGAGCACCGCCACTGATTCTCCCCTGCTCTCTGAGCTTGAAGACCTGCAGCCTTCCATTGCGAATGGCTAGAAGTCTGCGCCCGTATGGCTGCTGCGGACGCGCAACTAAATCTGTCTAATGTATTATTGTTCGACGTTTTGTGTCATCGTTACTTGGGCGGCGTCGCTTCAGAAAGGATCACAATCGATGCAACTGATTCTTTATTGCTCCATCGATCACGATCGATGCAGTGATATTACATAGCACGCGTCATTTCGCTGATTGAAGTACCTCACACGCTTCTTTTTTTCGTGCAAGGTGTTCGTGCATCGAGTGTGAGACAAGCGCTTACGCAATGGGCACTTGAACCTGGCACATAATTCTGAGCCAGTGGAAATCAATTCCAATAGGATGACACAGCTACGCGAGTAGACACACTTAAAAGTACTCACACAGACACCAGTTACCCCAATTCATTTTATAGTGCATACAATGCATATTCTTCTCACCTGGTTCGTTTGCTTTCGTGCTGTGTCAGGCTAGCAGGTTCTGTTGGTTACTTTTCTTTCTCCCGTCTTGTTCGTACTTACATAATTCATGGGCGCACAACACACCTTATGTTGCGAAAAATCACCAAGATTCCCACGTGTCGACACCCGAGCAACATAAACACACACCCACATGTGGCGACGGTGATGCCATGTTTTTCCGGCGGTAAATTGCAGACGCGAACATGCAGACGCAAACATTCAATCTCACCTTATAGTGCTGCACATGAATGACCGCGACGACAATCGTCGAGAGCGGTCACCCTCAGGCGATATGCCATGGTGCATCCGAGTGACGCAGAGAATAGACGCCGTATTGCTGCTTTGCAATGGCGAAACAATGGAACGCGATGAAGCCCGGCCGCTTCAGTGCACTTCAAACGCTGCAACATCAGGAATGTCGGCATCGAATGACGGCCGGCGAGGATGATGCTCAGTGCGAGTAGATGAAATAGCTTCTCCTTGACGAAGAAAACATCACATGTAGGTAAACCGAACACACGCCTGCCGTTGTCCGTGCAGCGCCACTATGCTTCTCGTCGAGAACATCGCCATGCTAAGTATGTCATTGATTCATCATGACTGTTACGCCAGAGTAAAGAGTATAACAGCAGTTGGACGCACACACTACTAATTGACAGCGGTGCACTTCTTATTCTTAGCCGATCACCGACTATAGTCAATATTCTATGCCGTATTATGTGTCCATAAGAATAATTGGCGAAGCACAGTACAAAATGTTTGTTTAGAAAATAAAACGAAGAGTTCGGGACAGAGAAATAAACTTCGTTGTCTTGTTTGGTTTGGGTAAACGCGGAGGTAGGCGGCAACCTCATTCGATGTAGCCGTTGACTTTGATTTACTCAAGTTGACAGCCTATAGGCACCGTGCAGTCGAGTTTTTCAGTTTGACTGCAGCGCCAAAACGCAATGTCTGGCGGAGAAAAAACGAAATAGTAGTTTGGGGGTCAGTCAAAATGGAACGCGATGGCCGCGTCTCCCTGACCGCGTGAGTGGGCAGATTGCAGCAGGGAGTACACGGGGACACGTGCTAGCGTCTGTTTTCTGCGTTAACGGCCAACATCAGCGAACTTAGGTTGGGCTAGTGCCGGCAACGCAACTCCTTCTGGTCAGTGGACGGTTCACCAACTGTAGCTTGCACCCGGGGCTCAGGCTTGTCAACTGTGCCGGTCACCGGCTTTCGTTTAGCTATTCTTGAGGCATTGTCTGTAAATGGTTGTTGTTTTCTCAGACCTTAGAATGGAGTGCGTTCGGCATGCTGAAAAGTTTGTACGTTCATACATATGTGCTGGGAAACATCGCATCTAGCAGAACACCGTGAATGTCATAGACTACGTTTTCTGATATTCTGAGAAAGTGGAGAGGCTAGGGCCTCAGATTTTCGCATCTCCTCATATATGCTGGGTCAGTAATACTAAAAATACACGCTAACTACTCCATCGCTCATCGTTGACACTATCCAGACACATATATTTCCAAAGTCAGAGCAGCTTTTGGTCTATTTGTTGTTAGCACATAGTGAACCCAAGCAATTCAAGCAATGAATGGAGTAGCCAGAAAGTTTATCAAGCCTACGATATGATTCAAACACGGTGAATTCAAACACGGTGAATCAGAGTCGCGTATTGACGATCCCTGGTGATCAGACCCTGTGCGCTATTGTAACAGCACTCGAGGTCCCGTGTGCGGTGCGAGACCGCCTAGGCCAAATAACGTTGTTAACTTTCGTAATCTTTGTTACGTACAGCTGTTTGGACTGATTGATAAAGAAGCAACAAGATGATGCACCAGCATTTTTAATGACACTATCTATAATCAACGCGAGGCTTTATTGGTAACTCTATTTATCGTACCTTACAGGGTCTGCTTAAAGCATAAGGTAAGCGTGGCATGCACAGAAAAACGAGTAAAATTGATACTATAAACAGATGAACACTACAAATGAGATGCAACGTAATGTAAAATACTGTAATTTCACACGAGATGTAGTCAGTCATTAAATGCGCATCGATTGCTGAAATGGCAAACACAAATATGAGGTGTCGTTTGCCAAACGCATTTTTGTCACAGCAGCTATCGTGTCAGGAAGATTATTTTACAGTTCGACAAAAAAATAAGCTCCAACAAACGTAAACGTTAACTTGAGCCGACTTCGCCAGCGTACCGGATTGCGATATGGATAGTGAATTAGGAACGTACTAAATCCTAAAAAGTATAAGACATGGTCGCACCCCATGAGTGCTCGCAGCCTTCCGAAATCGCATCACCGGTGTTTTTGCAGCCGTGCCGAATGAGCGTGGCTTCACAGATCAACTTGTGGGTGTTTCTCTTCATTTTATAGAATACAGTGGCAAAAAAAACCGCCGGTACGCATGGCATCATTCCAAACAACACTTTCTACTGCACACGTGGCACTAATATGCAGCAGTTCCTCGCATGATCTGTGGTATAGTGTTGTTTCCAATAACAGCATCGTCTCTAGAGCCATTCGTGACGCCTAGTTGTGACTGAGGCTTCTCCGGCTGCCAAAGAACTACCGAATTGTCTCCACTCTCACTGGTGGTAGACAGGCTGTCTGGTGTACCCATGCGTGAAGCTTTTGCGGCGGAGTGGCCAAGCACTATGTTCATACACGCCGCCGCCAGTACTAGTAGTACAGACACCAGCACGCAGGAGGCCATAGCCATTTCACGCGAAAAGGTGTCCCGGCGCGGCAAAGGCTCCTGCGGCGCATGAACGTAATTTTTCACTATATTGAGGTCACCAGAAGCATCGGCTCTTGGGACGACCTCAGTGCCGGGTGTCCACATGGAACAGCGCGTGAAAACTGGTGGCTTATACAAGGTCACTTCCTTGACCTTGTTGGCGGCAGCGACGGCAGCGTTTCCCAGTTGGAGACCGCCTAACACCGGCAAAGGCTCGTCAATTCCCTCACTGGCTGGAGTTGGTGTCGCTGAAGCCGTAAGGGACGCTGAACGTGCATACTGAGGACTCGCAATTGGTTTCTCCGCTTTGCTTTTTCGACTTCGTGCTGGCGAAATGCGGGCAGGTGAAACATTTGGCCCCGCAGTTTTGCGCGAAAAAGCGACGCCATAGGTTGGCGGGGGACGACTCACCTGAGAGATATTCGGCGAAGACCTGGTGTCAGGCGGCTCACGAAGCAATTTTTTGCTTTTCTGTACCTTCATGCCGCCTGGATTGACCATGGATGACATGTCCGAGACGTTCCCGTGACGCGGCTTCGCAAATAGGGGGCTTTGGGGTGTCTTGGAGTTAGCGTATGAGGTATCGTCAAGCGAATAAAAGGTGGACTCCCTTACGTCGTTGCCCAGCTCTGGCGACGCCTCCGAATTCTCGGAGAGTGCGAGCTGCGTAGACTTGTAGGTCTGCTTTGGTGCAATCTTCATCGCGTCTTGTGGAAAGTCAGCAGCCGACGTTCCTGGCTGCTGGGCCAGACCCGGTCGTACGGTGGCACTTTGCATTGTAGGCACCTTCGATAATATGCGTGTTGCCGCTGATACTCCGGCACTCGAACGCGTAATGGCTGATGCTGCTTGCTTAGCCACCCGTGGATCTTTATACGATGATGACCATATCCTCTTTTGATGGCGCACACCCACAAAAGCAGTGCGTGTCGGATGGTTAACAAGCAGGCGGTCAGACTATCAGAAGAAAAATTTGCGCAAATAATGGCGTATTTGGAAAAGAGAATATCAAAAATAAAAATAAAAAATAACACGGTGATCTTATTTATTTAGGTAATCAAAAACAGCTGAGAAGATATCTATTAGGCATAACCTTTGTCAGGTAGTCAAATAACAAAATTACTGCAACATTTATTAGTAATCCTGTCTCCTGAAAAGGAGCTACAAGGTATTTTCACTGTTATGAATATTGCTGAAAGAATACAAGTGGTCTATCTGGGTTTATTAAAAAGTTCGCTCAACGGAAACGCTTTCATTCAATTATGCATTCTTCAATTTGCATTCATTCAATTTATATAGACAAAACTAAAATCACGTAGGTTGAAGGGACTAAAGGCAAAATACTTCTGCTTGACTATACTCTATTTCATACATCATGTCCAATGCTGTTGGAGTAAGCGAGACTCTTCGCAGTCGATACTTCCGCGACGAAGAATGATTTCAATGCTCTTACCACCATTATTCGTGGGTCTGTTCATCCCTTGTACGTGACCGTACAAGAGAGCCCCACCATGGCGCTCTAGTGGCTGCGGTACTCGTCTGCTGACCCGCAGGTTGCGGGATCAAATCACGGCTGTGGCGGCTGCATTTCCGATGCAGGCGCGAATTTTGTGGGCCCGTGTACTCAGATTTGGGTGCACTATAAAGAACCCCAGGTGGTTGAAATTTTCGGAGCCCTCCACTACGGCGTCTCTCTTAATCAAAATGGTGGTTTTGGGACGTTAAACCCCACAAATCAATCAATCGTACAAGATATTTAATGCATATCCGTTTGTACAAGTGGAGTACAATACAATAATTCACATTTGAAAGAAATCAGCGACTTTGCAAAATTATACAAAAGTACACAAAAAATGCCAAGAGGACTCTTTATAAGAGATAATGTAATTGTGGCACAGTACAACAGAGGATGCACATATCGGCTTTTTCTTTAGACACTTCTTAGTATTACTATGTTTTAAAAGTTCATGGAGATAGAAATTGTTGTGGAGTAGATGAGGCATTTGATGAGATAGGGCTTGCTTTTCATCAGTTGTCCTGATTAACTTTGATGAGAATCGGTCAAAGCGTAAAGACTATGGAGCAACACTTGGTAGCAATGGTCCATGCAACTGCCAGTGCTGTTTCTTATTTTGTTACCGACATAAGTGGTGACTTTATAATTGTACCATTGGGCGACAGTAAACAACTGATTCTTGCCAAAAAACTTTAGTGGAAATTTTATTGTGGCATTTTACAGCATAGCCGGGTGTCGGAAACTTTTAACTGCCAATTTTAATCGCAATGCTTATTCTAACAATATTTCAGATGCGCGAAGTTATACCATATATTTGTTAATGACTTGCCTGATTCATTTCGCATCAAAGCATTCATAAGCCTTAAAGCTGTCGTGTAAGTCGTGTCGTGTAAAATGCGTGCCCTGATATTCCTTGGAAAAGCCGCTACCCGAGCAAGCACCCCCGTCGAATTCAACTGCTGGTATCCAGTTTCGACGCTGTTTCGAGAAAACGCCTGCTTTTTTTCTCATCTAATTGTTTTTTTTATTTCGTGAGATAGTACACACAGACACCGGAGCCGGTGGACAACTACCTCATTACTGTCATGATCTAATCAGAGCTTTCGCTTTAAACATTCCAGTGAAAAATAAATGACGTGTAATTGTAATTTTCGATTCCATGTGAACTAACGATTTCCGCATATGTACACGGGATTCGGCAGATATTTAGCGGCTGAAAACATTCCACTTGGAGCACATTGTACTGTAGAAGCACATTGCGATGATTCTAAAGGAGCACTGACAGTATGCGCATAAATTTTGACTCACCGTTGGATTGGTTCTAAAATATGTTTCTTCATTTCAATGCGGCTGGCTTTCTTTGCAGAATGATGTCATCGCCGCGCATACACACATATCATATATATATATATATATATATATATATATATATATATATATATATATATATATATATATATATATATATATATATATTGTCACGACGCAGACACAGCAGGAGTTCGATATAGAAGAGCTCACTTTAATTAAAAATGAAAGGCGCTCGGAAAGAGGACCGGGCAAGAGCTTCGTCTTCTTCTCTGGCTGTGCGAGCTCTCCTCTGCAGATTGAATGCGGCATTTGCCTCCCTCCAGGAAGAGCATCGACCCGATGCTCGGCTACAGAATACGCGGTGTATCTATAGTTGACGTATTACGCAACTGGCTCACTGCAATATGGCTTCATCCGCACAACGTGTACGATTTCAGATTTTTGAGCTCGCGAAGAACTGTCAGGGATTACCTCATAATTCACGTCACTTAGGCGCCGTATAACATTGTAGGGACCAAAGTACTTCTTCAGTAACTTTTCACAAAGGCCGCGTCGGCGAATAGGGCTCCAGACCCACACTTTCTCGCCTGGTTGATAAGTGACGTATCGGTGTCGCAGGTTATAACGTTGTGCGTCGTAACTCTGCTGTCGGGCGAATCGCACGCGTGCTAGCTGCCGTGCCTCTTCAGCTCTTTGGGTAAAGGCTTGAACATCCGTGTCTGTATCCTCGCAGTCGTGCAGCAGCATGGCATCAAGCATCGTCGTCACTTCACGGCCATAAAGAAGACTAAATGGCGTGCTCCGTGTAGTTTCCTGCTGCGCCGTATTATAGGCAAACGTCACGTATAGTAGAACGTGGTCCCAATTTTTATGATCCACATCGATGTACATACTAAGCATATCAGCAATTGTCTTGTTGAGGCGTTCTGTTAAGCCGTTGGTTTGTGGGTGGTAGGAGGTAGTTTTTCGATGCGCTGTTCCACTCAACTCAAGCACTGACTTGAGGAGCATAGCCGTGAAAGCGGTACCTCTGTCTGTTATTGTAGTTCTAGGAGCGCCATGCCTCAGAAGGATATTTTCAATGAAAAATTGTGCCGCTTCTACTGCGGTTTCACTTGATAAAGCCTTTGTTTCTGCGTAGCGAGTAAGATAGTCCGTAGCGACAATTACCCACTTATTTCCAGTATGCAAAGTCGGAAATGGTCCAAGGAGATCCATTCCGATTTGTGCAAAAGGCATGGTGGGCCCTTGAACTGGTTGCAACAATCCGGCTGGTTTTAAAGGTGGCGATTTTCGTCGTTGACAATCGAGGCACGTGCGGACGTAATGCTTTACAGTGCCTGGAAGCTTCGGCCAGTAGTACTTTTGTTGGATTCTGGCCAATGTGCGCGTGTATCCGAGGTGGCCGGAGGTTGGCTCATCGTGGCAAGCGCTCAGGATCTCATCGCGAATGGATGTCGGGACGACAAGTAAGTGGGCATTTCCGCTGGGGGCAAAGTTCTTCTTGTATAGGACACCACTGCGCAAGCAGAATGATGGCAGGCTCCTTGCAAATATCTTGGGAACGCTTGTAGACTGGCCGTTAAGAAAATTAATAAGAGGGAGCAACTCACTATCTTCCTTCTGCTTAGACGAAATGGTGACCGTGTCGACCACTCCTAAAAATGCCATGTCATCATCTTCTGAGACATCATCTTGCTTTATAGGTGACCTGGATAAGCAATCAGCATCAGAGTGCTGTCGTCCCGACTTATAGACGACCGTCATATCGAATTCTTGTAGGCGTAAGCTCCAGCGCGCTAGCCGACCGGATGGGTCCTTCAAGTTGGTCAGCCAGCAAAGAGAGTGGTGGTCGCTGACTACGTGGAAGGGACGGCCGTAGAGGTATGGGCGAAACTTCAGAACTGCCCATACTACAGCAAGACATTCCTTTTCCGTTGTGGAATAATGGGACTCGGCACGGGAAAGCGTCCTACTTGCATATGCAATCACTCTCTCGGCTGAGTCTTGCCACTGGACGAGTACAGCGCCTAAACCTATGTTGCTGGCATCAGTGTGGATCATGGTTGGAGCGTCCTCGTCAAAGTGAGCAAGCACAGGGGGTGTCTGCAGGCGCTGTCGTAGACCGTCAAATGCTGCTTGTTCTTCTTCGCCCCATAAAAATGGAACATCGTCTCTCGTTATGCGTGTTAAGGGCGACGCTATGTGCGAGAAATTGGCGATAAATCTGCGGTAATAGGCGCAAAGGCCAAGAAAACGTCTTACGGTCTTCTTTTCTGTTGGCACCGGAAATTTTCGGACGGCGTTGATCTTGTCGGGGTCCGGACGAACACCTTCATGGCTCACCACATGTCCTAAGAATCGCAGTTCCTTGAAACCGAAATGACATTTCTCAGGTTTCAGCGATAAGCCAGCGGACCGTATTGCTCGAAATACTAATTGCAGCCGTCTTAGATGTTCCTCGAATGTTGGTGAGAAAACAATGATGTCGTCGAGGTATACCAGACACGTCTGCCACTTAAGGCCTGATAGGACGGTATCCATCAGCCTCTGAAATGTTGCTGGGGCTGAGCACAATCCGAAGGGCAAGACTTTAAACTCGTAAAGCCCGTCAGGCGTAACAAAAGCAGTCTTTTCTCTGTCCCGCTCATCGACCTCGATTTGCCAATAACCGCTTTTCAGGTCCATCGACGAGAAGAAGCGTGCATGCCTCAGCCTGTCAAGTGAATCGTCAATACGCGGTAGTGGATATACGTCTTTCTTTGTCACGCGGTTCAGCTTGCGGTAGTCCACACAGAAGCGTAAGCTGCCGTCTTTCTTCTTAACTAGCACTACCGGTGATGCCCAAGGGCTTTTTGACGGCTGAATGATGTCATCATTGAGCATTTTCTGGACTTGTTCTTGGACTGCTTCGCGTTCTTTCGGTGCCACGCGGTATAGGTTTTGTCGAATTGGTCTTGCCGTCTCTTCCGTTATAATTCGGTGCTTTGTCAGTGGCGTTTGATTTACCCTCGAGGTCGACGAAAAACAATATTCAAAGTGGCCGAGAATATCTAGAAGACTTTGCCTCTGCGCTGGCGATAAATCTGTGCTCACGTCGACAGGCAGTGGTGTTGAAGCGGCCGGTGTCTCTGCCTGTTGTACCTCGAAGCACTCGCGGAATTCTACAATTTCTTCGAAGTATGCAACTGTGGTACCCTCTGCAATGTGTCGACGCTCGTTGCTGAAGTTTGTCAACAGGACCTCTGCTTGCCCAGACACTACACTGACGAGACTTCTGGCAATAGCGATTCCTCGAGAGAGTAAAAGCGTCGATATTTGTTCCGCGACACCTTCTCCACTATGCTGCGTGTTACACGTGACAGAGACGAGGCGGCATGACAACGGTGGCACGGTCACGTCGTCAATCACGCGCATGGGCTAGCGCTGCAGCACTCCGCTATGGTCCGCTGAGAAGGTCAGTACACCGTCCAGTATATTTATAATGGCACCGTACTCCCGCAGGAAATCCATACCCAAGATGGCCTGTTTACAACACTCAGCAAGAATAACGAAGGTTGCCACGAATGATGGATCCCCAATCTTGATTCGTGCAGTGCACTTTCCGGTAGGTGTCAGCAGCTGGCCTCCGGCTCCTCTAATTTGCGGCCCCGTCCATTCCATTTTTACCTTCTTCAGTTGGTCGGCCAGATTCGCACTCATTATTGAAAAGTCCGCACCAGTGTCGACCAGTGCGGTCACGTCGTGACCGTCAATTGAAAGTGTAATGTCGGCGGTGACAATCTCGTCTTTCGTCGGTTCATTCGAAATGTGCGGCACTTCATGCGGCGGTAATGGGGGATTTTCAAATCTTCAGCAATTCGCAACCTTCCCCCCTAAGGTCGCTGCTTTTAGTTTCCCCGGCGTGGACTGGGAGACCTTCCTCTCGCCATGTCCGTGGTGCTACCCCTATTAGATCGGGGAAAATGACCTGGGGAAGGTGAGCGTGACCGGAACCCAGGAGAAACGTCTCGCGGGATCGTCGCGCTCATTTCAACGTTGCGTCTTCCGTCAAAATATCGCCGAGGGGTAGTGGACGGAAATCCTTGATACCCAGCAACGCGATAAGGACAATACCGCACGATGTGGCCTGCTTCCCCACAATGGAAGCACAGGGGCCTGTGTTCAGGGGTACGCCATATGTCGGTTTTGCGGAGTGGGGGTCGCATCGGCGTCGACGTTTCCCTGTAGTACCAAGGCACTGTCGGTGGCTGTTGCTGGTGGTACTGTTGAGGTGGCGGCACGTTAGATCTAGGCTGTCGACGGAGAATATCTGCATATGTTGGCCTAACCATTTCAGTGTTCGGCTCGGGAAGTGAGAGCGCTTGCCTTATTTCTTGGCGAACAACTTCTGTGACCGACGCAATCGCGCAGTCATTCGATGTGGCAGCGAGCTTCTTCACCTCTTCTTGTACAATTTCGCGTATCAGGTCACGCAAAGAACGCTCGTCAGGTGTCACGGTGGTCACGGCGGTTGCGCTGATTTGTCCGCTGTTGTTTGGACGGTCGTACTGGCGGTACCGTAGCTGTAGTGCGCGTTCTATGGCGGTCGCCTCCTTCGAAAATTCGTCGACGCTTGAAGGTGGGTTCCGTACGAGACCAGCAAACAGCTGCTCTTTAACACCACGCATGAGGTGGCTGATCTTTCTGTTCTCGGACATATCGGGATCGGCTCGATGAAAGAGACGAGCCGTGTCCTCAACAAACATTGCAACAGACTCGTTGGGCTTTTGTATCCGTGATTGAAGGAGTCGTTGTGCCTGCTCCCGCCTTTCGGTGTTTGCGAAGGTGTCCAGGAACTTCCGCCGGAACTCGTCCCACGTTGACCACACGCGATTCGTGAACCACGTGCGAGCCCCGTCTTGAAGAGGAAAATACACGTACCCCAACTTCTGTGCGGCGTTCCACCCGTTAACGTTGGCTGTGCGCTCGAACTCCTCAAGCCAGTCATCTGCGTCCTCATATGTGTTGCCATGAAAGTCCACAGGAGTTTTAGGGGTGAAAACAGTCACCTGTGTCGTGCTTGGGCTCGTCATGGTGGGGCAACTGCTTCCCGACGCGGTCATGTTTTCCGTCCAAGGACCGAACTCTGGGCTCAGGCCTAACAGGCGGCGGCTGGCGCGGTGAACGGGTGTTTCGACGAGCGGAAGTCTTTGTGGACTAGATCCCGGGCTGTTGGAAGGTGTCCTGGACATGTACCCAGCTCCTCCACCAGTGTCACGACGCAGACACAGCAGGAGTTCGATATAGAAGAGCTCACTTTAATTCAAAATGAAAGGCGCTCGGAAAGAGGACCGGGCAAGAGCTTCGTCTTCTTCTCTGGCTGTGCGAGCTCTCCTCTGCAGGTTGAATGCGGCAATATATATATATATATATATATAAACACACAGTTAAAAGTGAAGCTTGATGGTAAACAATAAATGGTGAAATCCGTCAAGTAACAAAAATTATGTTATGGACGCTTACGCACTGCTAAGAAATAAAAAGGCCTTCAAAGATTGCCGGGAGTACGTTGAGCGCATTTCCTTCACAGAATGCAAATGCCTTATTGGCAGCTGTTGTAGAAATAAAAAGTGAAAAAGCACACTCAAATCGCGCCAACGCTGTCAAAAGATACGTTGTAAACAGGATGAGCGAAGTGTTGAACTGACTCAGCCTGCACACTTAAACGTTCCCTACGGCGTTTTAGGGAGACATTCACTTGCGCAATTTTATAATCGTTAAATATTTGCGTCGCGAGTTGTTTCAAAGCAACGTACGTCGTTGCGGTGTTATTATTGATTACAGACTCTTCTTCAATACAGGACTCTCCCATCACTGCAGAAAGCATTTCAAAAATCGCTAAAGAGATCGTAGAAGCGATCCATGAAAGTAAGGTTTGATAAAATACCATGAACATACCACACCTTAGATCCTGTCAGCAGGTTTTATTGTTAGGTCAGAAGGTCCATATTAAGAAAACTTTCACCGCTTCTTTTCCTTCTGCAATATCGAGTATTGAAATAATATTTACATAACACTGGTGTAGCTTCCCAGCCACTTCGTGGCCTTTAGTCATTAAAGAGTTCGGGGGCTCTTGAATATCCCGATATTTACCGATGTATTTGCTTCGGTCACCAACAGTGCTGCATAATAACGGTGTAATGATCAAATAACGCAGATAAATTCAATTATGCGCCTTCATGCACTTGTGCAATAGGTATGCAGTAGTTATGAATGGTCACGCTTGTGTTCATTATTACACTTTGCAGATTATTGTTCTACGTAGGTGTGTGCAATATATTCGAAACACTTTGTGGGTGCTTCGATATCTGTCGCAGTATGTGATGATTCATTGCGCAGCAGTTGCTTCGCAACTCCTCTTGATAGGTGCCTAGAGTGAGTTCTCAAACGAGCTCTTCAATTCCGCTATTGGCTTAGCTCCGCATTCGACGTTTCTTGATTGATATGCAGGGTTGAACATCCCAAAACCACCTTGTGATTATGCGAGACGCCGTAGAGGAGGGCTCCGGAAATTTAGACCACCTGGGGTTCTTGAACGTTGAGCACACACAAATCTGAGCACACTGGCCTCCGGCATTTTCGCCTCCTTCGAAAATGCAGCCGACGCAACTGAGATTCGACCCCGCGACCTAAAGGCCAGCAGCCGAGCACTTTAGCCACTAGACTACCGCGACGGGGCCATTAGGCATTCCTGGCCTGCCGTTATTTCTAATGGACGACGCCACCGACGGTCACTTTTCGCGCTTATCTAATACATCGTGTTGATGCCGACACTGGACGCCACGGACATTTCACTCCTGGTGTATCGAAGGCTTTTGATCAATAAGGTTTTAGCTTGAAAAGGGGCCTTTGAAACTACACTGCAAGTCACTGATAATCTTGCAGATCACAAGTGGCTGACGGGGGGAAGGGGAGATTGTACGACTGGCCCACAAATGGCGGTGCACAAAAAAAAAATCACAGCATATCCACGGAGTGGATGATGAGGGGGGCGAAGCAACCGTCAGCCCGTCCGTACTTTCGTCCGTCTATTCGTTCTTGCTTCCTTCCATCCGCGCGACCATCCGTGCGTCCATCCATGCATCCGTCCATCTGTCCATGCGTCCGTTCATGAGTCCTTCCATCCAGTCTCTCTGTCTGTCTGTCTACCTGTTCGTGCGTTCATCCGTCCGTACGTCTATCCATCTGTCCATCCATCTGCTAGTCTGTCCGTCCGTCCATGCGTCAATCTATTGAACACTCTCAGTACCGTTATCTCCCATCTCGCATCCCATGTGGCATATACGCGCTCTAGAGTAAAGTCCCTGAAAAATAAACTAAAGTAGCGCCATTCGTGTCAATGTGCAGACTCCTCTCCCCTCGCGTGCATTGCAGATAGTAAACGACGCTAGTTGAGGGGCTGTATAGCTCCTGGCCGCAAAGATGAGCTTGTGCTCATGTTTCCGTTAAAGCGCATCTGGGCGCTGCGGTTCTAGGTGATGCACCGAAAGAGTGATTGAGAAAGAAAAATAATATAAAAAAGTAACGTTCAATACGACAATTTGACGTGTATATAAGCAAGTGGCATGCAGTTGCAAAAGACATCACCGCAAGCAGGCAATACTCAACACGATAGCCCACCGTTTGCATGCAGACGCGCTCAACGGTGTCGCTCTCAATGGCAGCGTCACTGCTGTCCATGTGATAAACTCGGCGGTGCTAAGAATCTGCAGCATGACGCACTAGCCTTTGTGAAGGCATCGCTAACGCCATTTTGTTTGTCCACTTTCGCGATGTTTGTTTGTGGCTAGGCGTGCGTGCGTGGTATTGTTGTGTAGCCGGAGTTCGACCGCGCGTGAGTGTGTGCACGGTAATCCTGCACGTTTCGGGATGCCGACCTGCTATGCCAGCGGTTGCAAAAGCAGGTACAGCAGAGGAAAGAAGCTATTTTCGCTTCCGCGAGGAAAAGACAATGCCGCTCAGCTAGAAGTGTGGCTCCAGCGTATCGGAAGGACTGACTTGGACCCTGTATCGTCGCGGCTTTGTGAGGTGAGTACCGGCGAGCTAAACTCTATCATTTCGCTTGTATTCGTGTTTACAGTGTTGCGGTACTGTCAAGCTCGAGCATCACACAAAGAGAGTAACTGCGTCGATGGTAAACGTGCATGTCAGTTGAAACGCGCGCCACGTTTAGTGCCGTGTAAACGTTGCGTCTCTAGCTTGATTCATGCCGACCGCGGCGGCTGCATTTTCGATTGAGGCGGCGATTGAGGCGATTGAGGCGCGTGCTTTGGCATTCGTAGTTTCCTCGTGGACACTCTAGAGGTGCTGCTGTGGCTGCTGGGAGTGGAGGTAGAGGCGAAGGGGTGCGGTTGGCTCTACTTTAGTTTATTTTTCAGGGACTTTACTCTAGAGCGGGTATGTGCCACCTGTGGCTACGTGCTGCTACAAACATACATACAAGGGATGGACAGACCCACGCCTTAGAAAGCTTCCCCCTAAAACTATGCTAAATTGGGCGGAAACTGGCAACAGCGTGCCCGATTACCCACCGATTTCAGCTTAGTTTTTAGGGTGCTTTTTTTACGTCTCCCTTCTAAAAAATGTGGTCATGTAGGCTCCCTACATTGGAATTCTTGAAGGTGTGTACGCTTAAACTTGCAAAAACACGATGTTTCGCACACTTCTTGAACTCCATGATTCGGGTAGGGAGCTGTCGTGCAGCAACCACACGGCATGCTTACAACGATCAGGGCATCAATCGCAAAGTACAGGCGTGTAGGTTGAGTACATCTGCAGGCCACTGAGAAACGCGACTCTTTATAGCAATGCCGTGAGCCACTCCCACGTGCTCTTCAATGCAATAGAAGTGCGCAGTGTCGGCACTAGCGACCAGGAACGTCGCCAGAAGTTTTTTTACATGGAGGAAGGTGGGTTGAACAACACTTTATGCATGTTCGTGCGTGCGTTTGCACAAGTATGCATCCCATGCATCATCAAAATCATGATGATCATCATCAGCAGCAGCAGCAGCCTCACTACGCCCACTGCAGGGTAAAAGCCTCTCTCATGATCCGTCAATCAACCCGGTCTTGTGCTTCTCGTTGCCACGTCATACCCGCAAACTTCTTAATCTCATCGACCCACCTAAATCTGTGTCTCCCCTTCGTGCGTTTGCCTTCTCTGCCAGTCAGTTACCTTTAATGACCACCGGTTATCCTGCCTAAGTGCTACGTGTCCGGTCATATCCATTTCTTGTTCTTGATTTCAACAATGATATCCTTAACCCCGGATTGTTCTCTGACCCATTCTGCTCTCTTCTTGTCTCTTAAGGTTACACCTATCATTTTCCTTTCCATCGCTCGCTGCGTAGTCCTCAATTTATGCTGAACCCTCATTGTATGCCTCCTGGTTTCTGCTCCATAGGTAAGTACTGGCAAGATGCAACTGGTATTTACCTTCCCTATTGAGGGAGAGTGGTAATCTACCAGTCATAATTTGAGAGTGCTTGCCAAAAGTGCTCTACCCTATTCTTAATCTTTTACTTACTTCAATCTCGTGATTTGGTTCCGCGCTGATTCCCTGTCCTAGGCATACATACGCCTTACCAACTTCCAGAGCATCTCCACGTGTCCCAAAGTGTTGTTTTCTGCCGAGATTTTTACACATTACTGTAGTTTTGTGCCTATTGATTTTCAGACCTACTCTTCTGCTTTGCGTGTCCAGTTCAGTAATCATGAACTGTAATTCATCCCATGAGTTACTCCTCAAGGCAATGCCATCAGCGAATCGCAGGTTACTAAGGTACTCTCCATTAAGTCTTATTCATAACTCCTCTCAGTCTACGATCCAGAATACCTCCTGTAAACACGCGGTGAATAGCAATAAAGAGATTGTGTCTCCCTGCCTTACACCCTTCATTATTCGGATGCTTTCACCTTCTCTATAGAGAACTATGGTGGCTGTGGATTCTCTGCAGATTTTTTTTCAGTATGTTTATGTAGGGTTCTCCGATTCCCTGATTTCCGAGTGCTTGCTTTACTGCTGATGTCTCGACTGAGTCAAACGCCTTCTCGTAATCTATGAAAGCTATGTAAAGGGGTTGGTTGTATTCAATGCATTTGTCTATCACCCGATTGATAATATTGCCACAAGGCAGTAGTGGCATTGGGGCATAAAGCGGTAGAGGGTCTCTGCTTGGAAGGAAAGACTACGAAGTGGGTAGAGACTGCGAAGGAGTAGAAGAAGAAGCTCTTGCTGTCGCGGAGGCTGCGGTGTTGTTCGTGCAACGTGGCTGAACGTTGAAGCTTGCTCTCGGGGTGTGGCCAAGAATTAAGTAGGTGTGTTTGGTTAATTGATCTATCATTGTTCCTTATACTGCAATAGTTGTTTGATAAATGTTTTTGTGCAGTTCAGACAAGACAAGATGCCTTTATTTTTGCCAGGGCCAGGTACTTTTCTTTGGTCAGATTCTACAGATCCGAAGGAGGTGCCAGTGGATATTTTCTTGCGCAACGGAATATCATCAGTTCCAGTGGCTCTAGTCCCGACTAATGACGGAATCATTCGGATGAAAAAACCGAAAAGCATTCAGGCGCAATTAAGGTCAGTGACGGCCCATTTCCAGTCCATAACGGAGGTCCGCCAGTTCGGCAGAGGAGGCATACTGTGCTTTTCGCCAGACCAGTCCTGTGTCCTAGATCTACTGAAGTGCTCAATGTTGGCATCCCAGCCGGTGAGCGCGTTCATACCTTCACATTTAGCATGTACCCGTGGTCTAGTGCGTGGCGTCGATGCCAACATGCCATCCTTCGAAGTACTAGAGCTGTTTTCGCCAGCAGGTGCTATTTCAGCTTATCGGTGTGGCTGGGTGGTGGATAAGAACAAAATACCAACTGAGTCTATAATTGTGACCTTTGCGGGATCAGTCCGACCATCAGAAATTAAGGCTTGGCCTTTGATTTACAGAGTAGAGCCGCTCTCTGCTCGTCCGCTCCAATGCAAAAAGTGTTGGCGTTATGGTCACACAATGAAAGGTTGTAGGTCAGCGATCAGGTGTAAGGTATGCGAGGAAGGTCACAATTCTAGTGACTGTCAGAGTGATAAAGAAAACTGTTGCCTATGTAACGAAGCTCATGCGGCCGCTAGCTCTAGTTGTTCGGCAAAAGTACGTGAACTGCAAATTCTAGAGTAAGTAGAACGAAGACGGTGTTCGCGTAAGGAAGCAGCACTTGAAATACAAGCACGAACACAAGGCTACGCTGGTGTAACAGCTCGTAATATGCCAACAATGGAAGCTCTCTCTGTCCCTATTGCGGAAGCGATTGAGAAGGCAGTGGAGAAGGCAACGCAGTGCTTCGCTGGGAATCTTTGTGAGTCCTTGGCCCAGATTCTATCACACCAGATGGCTAAAATGTTGGGTACAGCGGAAAGCAACCTCAGTGCACGACGTAACATTAGTGACTCCTCGGAGTTTGCAAAGGAGTATGACTCTGATACGCCACAGCAGGCTACGGAAGCTCTTCACATTCGTGGCTCCCCTGAAATTTCAAAGGAGTATGGCTCCGATACGCCACAGCAACCTACGGTAGCTACAGATTCAGTAGAGGAAGGTAGCGTATCTCAATGCGAGCTTACCAGGAAAGTGGAGGACTCAGACGAATTGGAGATGGATCCCCGATCGCTAATGCGCTCGAGATCCCCTTTATACAAAAAAGGCATCGCATCTGTCAATTCAAAAACCAAAAAGTACCAGAAGAACACCCTGTCTAAAACTGATTTTCTTCAAGAAAATATTCTAAAACAGGCCATTGCTGAGGCTATTTTAGAGCAACAATAGGGTCACTTAAAATCCTTCATTGTAATTGCCGATCGATTCACTCTGCAACAACTGATCTTATATTTTTGGCATCAAAATTTTCTCCAGATATTATTGCACTACAAGAAACTTAGCTTTAAATGCATCAGTCTTTTCAAATAAATAGATTCATATCTTTCCGTCTAGACCGTCCATCGAAAGGTGGAGGTTTGGCATTTTTCATTAATCATAGAATACGTCTCAAAGCGAAAATTGCGTATAAGCTCATGTCACCTGACAGTGAAATTCTCGCCTTAGAAATAACCTTACCAGGCTGCATGGCTTTTTTGGTGGTGAATGCATACTTTCCTAAAGGTGTAATAGGTACCCGATGTTTAGACGCTGCAGTGACTTCTAGTTATCAAAATAAAATTCTAATCGGCGATTTCCATTCTCATCATACGTGCTGGGGTTTCCGAACTGATCGATGCTGTAAGAGATTGTGGGAGTGGACAGCGGATAATAACTTGTGTTGTCTGAATTCAAGAACACCCACTTACATTAGTGATAGGTCTCGTTCAGCCTTAGATTTAAGCTTTATGAGTTCATCACTCATTAGTTTGTCGTGGAGTGCGTGCGATTGTGCAACTAACAGCGATCATTTGCCTATGTGTTTCGAGATTGCTTGCCAGGTTATAATGTCAGACTCTCAGACTTGAGTGTTTATTAATTACACCAAATTTAGCAAAGATTTAAAATATGCTTTAGCAACTCATTCTAAAGAGCAAGAAGATATAAAGCCATGAGAATAAGTGCACTGATCAAAAGAACACATAAAAAGGCAGAATTTGTTGTGGAATCCGCAAAGAGCACAACCCACAGTCCGTGGTGGAACTCGGACTGTGCCCGGAATTTCGGACGAAGAAAGGTAGCTTGGAAAAAAACTTTCGTATAACCAGTGCCCCATAACTGGTCTGATTACAAGTATCACGCTGCAAGTTTTAAACGCACAGTCTCTTTAGCTAAGGAGCAATATGATAGAAAACATTATGATCACCTTTCAAAAGCTTGTAACAAAAAGGCGCTGTTCAGGTTCATGAGATCACGTAAAATGATGCCATCTCCAACTAATATAGGGTTTGAACTTATGTCCTTGGAAGAAACAAGGAAATCTTTAGAAACCATGGCTAAAGGCCCGGAGTGTAGATTTACATAAACTAAGCCTTACGATCCACGAAAACCAGCGTTAACGATTGAAGTTACTGAAGCTACAGAGGAAGAGTTAGCACAAGTGATACAAGGTTTGCCCTCGTCAGCTCCTGGTCCGGATGGAATCACAACTGCTATGATAAAAATGTTATTCAAATTATCAACATGTGACCTACTCAACACTGTAAATTATTCGTTAAAGTATGCCTGGATTCTGTATGAGTGGAAATTAGCTGAAATAGTGCTGATAAAAAAGACAAGGATTCGGATATGTCATAGAAAACATTCGACCCATTCCCCTTACACCTAATATGGTGAAGCTCATCGAAAGAGTGTTCAATAAAAAAATTCTAATATGAATGGAGGAAAATTTGATATTAAATCCAAATCAAATTGGCTTCAGAACAGATTGTTCAATCTGGTGTGCACACGCAGATTTAGAAAGCCGCATTCAGCTTGCTCGCAAAAAAAGACAACATGCGGCACTAGTGACATTGGATATAGCTAAGGCATACGATAGTGTAGAACATTCAGTTTTATTATACATATTAGAGAGCCACGATCTCCCATAATATATACTTGCGTGGGTGAGAGAATGTTCGAGAGGAAGAAACTTCTATTGTTTTAAGGATGGTTGCGCATCGTCAAAGTGCAAACAAACACGCGGTGTCCCCCAAGGCATTGTATTATCGCCAGTGCTATTTAACATCTTAATGAGCACTATACCGCATTGCCAGGACGTGAAGGTGTTTGTATATGCTGATGATATTGCATTTTTCACGGCACATAGTGACATATATTCTTTATATCAAAAGCTACAGAGCTATGTCAATATGCTGGAGAGATGGCTAGATGCAGTCTGCATGACCTTAAATGTAAATGAGAGTGCAGTATTGATATTCCCGTTATCCGATCCCATCTCACTTCAATATGCTATAAACAAGAGCCCATTCCGCAGGTGGAATCTCTTAAATATTTGGGAGAATTTATAATGCCACCCTAAACCTATTATTTAATTATTATTACTCCCTACATAGAAAGCATGGCATCTAAAGCACAACGCGCCTTAGGAATTCTTCGTAGACTGAGCAGCCGCCGATATGGTCTACGCAGAAGCACAATGGTGATGATCTATAAATTGTATATGCGACCAATCCTAGAATTCGGGTGCGTATTGTTCTCAGGTGGCCCTGCTTATAAAATAAAGCCTCTGCTTATGCTGGAATGAGAAGCCTTAAGATTGTGTCTAGGACTTCCGAGGTTTGTAACAATGTTTTGTATCAGGAAGCACGATTACCTACATTGCCTTGCCGTTTTCGCATCCTAACGATTCAGACGTTTCTGAAATTTTATAGCTATGCGCCAAGACGATCAGAATATGATTTTATAAATGACCCAGACAGCTTTTTTTTGCCCATTGGCCACGCTTTCGAACACCTCAAATTGCTTTTGTCCAGAAACAAACTAGATAGGTTAAATGTAAAAATTCGAGATGTGATTGTGGCGCAGGTTATAAATCAAATTCTTAAGATAAAATTCGATGAGATTTTTCCTGTAAGCCCAAATTACAATCCTATAGGGTCTTAAATAGCCGACTGCAGGATCATCTTGCACACGCAGAAAAGCATAATAATATAGCCACAGATGCTTCAGTAATGGATGAAAAGACAGGTGTAGGTATATACTCCCATTCGCTTGACTGGTCTTTTTCATTAGGATTACCGGATTTCACCCCAGTTTTTGAAGCTGAGCTGTTGGCAATAGTTCTAGCGCTGCGAAAACTACCTTTGAATGCCGCTAACCCGATCATATTCACGGATTCCCTGTCAGTATGTACATCGATTACGGCGTCAACAAAATCGATGGCCTTAAAGACGCTCCTTATGCTAGTTCCTCCTCAGCTGCTGCTACTGAAATTAGTATAGGTACCCGGTCATTGCCACTTAGAAGTAAATGAAATCGCCAACTCTCTAGCACGAGCAGCATTGGAAGAGCCAGTACTATCAGTCCTTCCCGAAGTGGCCACTATAACTGCGACAAGATACAGAAAGCTTGCGCTCAGTGCAGACGCTATGGAAGCATTATTGTCAACACCAGAATTTAATCACTTGAGATTTCCATGGAAAATTCATTCGTGTCCTACAAGACAGTTCGAAACCATAATAACGAGATTTCGATGTCGTGTCCCCCCGTTAAATTT
The DNA here is from genome assembly GCF_043290135.1 of Rhipicephalus microplus. Lineage (NCBI taxonomy): Eukaryota > Metazoa > Arthropoda > Arachnida > Ixodida > Ixodidae > Rhipicephalus > Rhipicephalus microplus. The sequence continues at coordinate 143,250,962 of NC_134702.1, forward strand.
CTATTCATATAGGGCTGGTCTGGCGATATCACCACTATGCAACTTTTGTTCGGAATTGGAAACAATAGAGCACCATTTTTTATCATGTCGCCGATACAAATTGCTCAGGAAAACATTCTGAGTCCACCCATTCGCTAGCCTGGACTGAATTTCACTATAGAAAACATACTTTCCTTCGGTGCTTACGACCTGGGCTTCAGCCACGAGAACGTCTTCTATGCAGTTTGCAAGCACCTTGATGAAAGTAAAACCATTAGGCTTTTAATTGCGTGATTATTCTTCGTGCAAAAAATTCCAATAAACATAAGAACATTGTTTAACCATGCTGATTCTTATTCAAGGTAATGAATAATTGTCTTATCTGAACGAGTGACAAACAACTATTGCACTCCTTTCATTCTGCCTAGGGTGTCTTTTCTTTTTTTCTTTTTTCTGGTGGGTGGCTTCGATATTGAAAAAAAAAGTCTTACTTAATTAAGTCATCGATTCTTGGCCGATCCCCCTGAGTGGGTAAAAGCTATGGCTTTGGACTCATCATCATCATAATCATCTGCTCCCAGCCCGCCAGCGTGTCAGCCACTGCCATCGCATGTAAACATCGTAAATATCCACAAATATACGTTTCCTTGTAAGATTATGAATATGGTCTATTGTGGAGTAGCCTGTACGAAATCTTGCTTGGTCTTTTGGCTGGTTGAACTCTAATAGCGTCTAAATTCTAATATCTTTTATTTTTGAAAATATCTTGTAGAGAATGAAGAGTAAGCTGAATGACTTGTGGTTTTGCAAGTCCTTGACGTCTTCTTTCTCATGAATTAAGATGATATTGGCGTTCTTCCAAGATTCTGGTACCCTTACCGTCAAGAGACACTTTGTATAGAATGTGGCTAATTTTCTAACACAATATTTCCGCCATCTTTCACGAGGTTCATTGTTACTTTATCCTCTCTTGCGGCTTTGGCTCTTTGCATTCCTTCTAGGGCTTCCCTTACTTCTTCTCTCGTTACTGGTAGGATGTCGAACTCTCATGGACTATTATAGTTTCTCCCAATACCATCCTGGTTCTTTTGGCTTCTGTACAGCTCTTTGTAAAACTCCTCCGCCTTCTAGACTACTTTATCCATATTAGTTTTGACATTGTCTTCCTTGTTTCTCAACACATACATTCGATTTTTGCCTATGCACAATTCTGCGTTTGCAGCTTTTAGTCTTCTGCCGCTTTTTAGAGCCTGCTCCATTCTTTTTATGTTATACATCCTCATGTTGACTACTTTGCGCCTATTGATTAACTTCGAATACTCCACTAGCTCTATTTTGTCGGTTGCGCTTGAGGCTTTCATTGTTCGTCGTTACTTAATAAAGTTTTTTTCGTCTCCTGAGATAGTTTGTCAGTTTGCAACTGAACCTCCAAAACTTCAATTGCACACTCTTTCATGACACTAGCAATATTATCGTTCATTGTGTCAACGCTAACATCGGTTATCTCATTTAGTGCCTCGAATCAATTCTGAAGCAAAACTCTGAATTCCTGTATTTTTCCTCTCACCACCAGTTGATTATTTGGCTTCTTGCGTATCAGTTTCTGCCTTTGCTTTTTTAAAAATCTAAGTGTATAGAATCTATTACCATTCTATGGTCACTGCATCTAATCTTGCCAACTACTTCTGTATACATCTTGTATAATGTCTAACTACTTCTGTATACGTCTTGTATAATGTCTAAGTGTGCACACAGAATGCAGTCAATTTCATTTTTAGTTTCGCCATTAGGAGTTCGCCACGTCCTCTTACAGTTAGCCCGTTTTTTGAGGAAGGTATTCATAATCTGTAAATTATTGCGTTCTTCGAATTCTTTTAATAACTACCCTCTGGCATTTCTAGAGCAGATGTCATATTCCCCCACTGCATGGTCTGCGGCCTGTTTCTTGCCTACTTTAGCATTACAGTCGCTCATACTGTCTCTTTGCTTTATTATTGGCTGACTATACGTCTTCGTAAAAGTGTTTGACCAAAAGATCATCATGGCTCGATGTAGGCGCGTAGGCGTGTACCACATTCATCTTGTATCTTTTGTTAAAATAATTATGATATGCTCCACCCTCTCACTGATGCTATAGTATTCTTCTATGCCAGCAATATTCTTGTGTATGAGAAACCCCACTCCTAGATCTTTTCTGTCAACTAATACATGGTAGCATCGGACGTGTTCATTCTTCAGCACTGTGTAGGTCTCACGTGTCCTCCCAAGTCCGCTGAGCCCTATTACATCCCATTTAACACACTTTATTTCCTATAGTAGCACACCTAGACTAGCCTCACTAGATAGCATTTTAGTGTTGAAAGTAGCCATGTTCTGATTCCAGCAATTAACCTTTGGCCCTCAGTCTTCAGCAGCTGCGAAGCAACTGTCCAAGGTGGTGGTCAGACCTGTCACACGGCGGAGGGTGCTAACGATTCCTGGGTATGGACAGGCCGCCATTGGAATCTGCACATGGCACAAGTATGCAAGCAAAACTAAAAAAAAATCGGGCATGCCTTGAACTTCCCCAACCCCCCTCTATGTCCCTGATGACGTCAGCAACCTGCGGCCCACGGGTCGGTGCAATGCGGTCCAACGCATGACGTCTGAACTTTACCCCGTCAGGTCGTCACCTTTTAGCTTGAGGCCAACATTGCACCTCTGATAATAATGTGTATATTGATTTTATTTTTTGTTATTTGCATCATTGTGACTTTTGTGCTGAACATAAACATGCTGTCTATATTTCTATTCCAGTTTATTCACAATTTTCTTCAATTATCTCAATTTGTTTTCCTTAAAGAGGTTCCGCTGCATAACATCAGGCCCATTTCAATGACATTTCCAACAGGCAGGCGGTAATGCAATGATCCCACCTTCAAGTACATTCAAATCGCATCAACAATATTTTACTGACATGCCAAAATAATCAAACGAAGCTGGGAGCTATATATGGCTTGACAGAACACTTGCGGCAGAATGTTGTTCCTGCACACCATAATAAATTTCAGGCCATAGCCTTCTACACATTGTATTATGCTACAAAACTGAACACTAAAAAAACCGCACTCATCTCCCATGGAGGAACTCGAGTAAATGCGTCGCAGAGTGGTGGAGCTATCGTGTAGATGCTGCGTAACTGGGCATGGTTTGGGAATGAATACTGTTATTTTGTCTTATTGTTAACATTTTTGAACAATGAAAAAGCGTGGCCTTCAAAATGTGGTGGTATGCTGATGTTGGCTTGTGCCCCACTACTCGCTGGAGGTACTGTTGGTTCCATCGCATGTACTTATGGTACATGTACTCGAGTTATGCAAAGCGTCAAGTCGATCAAAAGCCAAGTGAAGACGCCTTTGACTGAATTCTGATCGCGCGATCGAGTGCTTAAATGTGCCAGACATCGAGCGGTCGATACAGCTCATGTCGGACAAGTACGATGAGATGTTGACAAGGCTTGCCGCACAAGAAAAAGATACGAAAGAAATACGGAAAAGACTTGAACGCCTTGAACAGGACACCTGCGCTAGTGATGATGCTTCAAAAAAACTTGAGGCCGATTTAAATGAGCTCGAGTGGAGAAGCCGCAAGTTTAACTTGGAAATACATGGTGTAAGCGTCTCTGAAGGTGAAAATTTGCTTGCAAAGGTAAATTCTGTTGCCAGCATGATTGACGTTTGTGCACTGGACGCAGCAGACGTCGCTGCCATTCACCGCCTCCCATGCAAATTTGGCAAAACACCAGGTATAATCGTTCGGTATGTCAGACAATCTGTTAGAGACGAATGGCTGCATAACCGGTCAAAACTGAGAGAAAAGAAATCAAGCCTGTTCATCCAAGAGAACTTGACCAGCCAAAGTCGGCAACTGCTTCGAGAGGCTAAGGAATGGGCGAGGGAAAATCGGTACAAATACGCATGGCACAAGAACGGGAAAATCCTGCTGCGCAAATCTGACGGCGATTCCGTGTTAGTAGTGCGTCACAGGACCGACTTTTCCGTCTAAGCCTGCTAGTTGCTGACTGTATCTAGATTATTTCATTCCTCAAAATGGCTAGTCAAAGTCCCTTTCTTCCACACGAGCTAGACGCTTTTGTGACAAGTCATCACGCACATTCCTTGAAGTGCCTTCATCTAAACGTTCGTTCACTCTATAACAAGGAAGAAGATATAAATGACTTCATCAATGGTTTTCATTTTCTGTTTTATGCAGTAATGCTTAGTGAAACTTGGTGCAGGGATGATCGTGATTTGTTCAAATTTCCGTCTTATCAATCGTATTGTGTAAACAGAACTAATCGCCGAGGCGGTGGCGTTATGCTGTTGCTAAGAGAGCACGTAAACTGCGAGCTGCTTTCCAACTTTTGTATCTGTTGTGATGATTTTGAAATAATAACAGCTCGTGTGAATGACTGTATGTTTTCCGTTTGCTATAGACCACCAAGTGGAAATCTTCCTAGTTTCTTTTGTTTCTATGAACAGCTGTTATCATTTGTTTCAGAAACTGGCGATTATTTGGTGTCTGCTGGTGATTTTAATATCGACCTGTTGACCATTTCTGCACCACAAAAGGCCATGTTAACCATGCTGACTTCTAACGGATGCGAAAACTTAATCTATGTACCGACAAGGGTAACTACTGAAAGCGAAACACTGTTAGATTTATTTATTACTAATATCGATTCTACAAAAGCCAACAGTGGTGTAATAACGTGGGACCTTAGTGACCACCTCCCAATATTTGCTCTACTAAGAAAGCAAAATTTCGCGATAAATGAAAAGCATCAGTACATTTCTTTTCAAAATATTACACAAACAGGTTTGGATAATTTTAGAGCTGAATTGCTACTTAGCGATATTCCGCAAATTCTGAAAATAGACGACGTTGACATTGCATACAGTAAACTTATTGATGAAATTTCTCGTGTGTATAAGCGTCACTTCCCACAAAAAAAGTTTAAATTGGGTAAAAAAATAAGAAAACCATGGATAACCCCTGAATTGTTACAAAAAATTAAGTGTAAAAATGCGCTTTATCACAAGTTCATTAAAAGTAAGGAACCAAGCATATTGAAAGAATACAAGTCGCTTAGAAACAAACTAAACAAAGAACTAAGGTCACACAGGAAATGCTATTTTCAAGCTGAGTTTGATAGCTGCTCGAAAAAACCCGATATGTTATGGAAAAAGCTTAATACTGTCTTAAATCGCCGTAAATCGTCTCCACGTGTAGAAAAGCTATTTCTTGGTGGCCACGAAGTATGGGGCGATGATTTGGCGAATACATTTAATGATTATTTTGTGAGCAATTCTAATTCTTGTGCATCTGCTGATATTACAAAATTTATGCCTGATAGCAATCCATCTTCCTTTTTCCTTCGCCCATTTACAGAGTCTGAAGTACTGTCAGTTTTTCTTTCGCTTAAAAATAGCTCAAGTTGTGACGTTGAGGGCATGCAGGTTCGTCCAATCAAGTATGTGCTTGATTTAATTTGTCCATATCTTACCTACATCTTTAATCTGTCTTTGGCGAGCGCTATCTTTCCCAGGAGGATGCAGATCGCAAGAGTTTCTGTGCTTTTTAAGAAAGGTGACATAAACGATATCAAAAATTATAGACCTATTTCGATATTACCAGTATTATCCAAAGGGCTGGAGAAACTTATACACGTGCAAATGTCTAATTTTTTCGATAAGCACAATCTTATATCTACAGCCCAATTTGGATTTAGAAAACACCTTTCTACTGAGTTAGCCTTGCTACAACAAAAAGAATTCATTTTAACACAATTTGAAAGCAAGAATCTTGTGCTCGGCCTTTACATTGATTTCAGTAAAGCATTTGATTGTATCCATCATTCCATACTACTTAAAAAACTTGAAACCTATGGTATTCGCGGGCACTGCTTAAACCTCGTGAAGTCGTATCTAGATCATCGCCATCAGTACGTCCAGATTGAGCATTACCGTTCAGACTTAAAACACATCAGCAGAGGCGTTCCTCAAGGTAGTATTCTCGGCCCATTTCTTTTTATAGTTTACATCAATGACCTAGTAAATATCTACAGTGATGCGAAATACGTTATGTACGCTGACGACGCTAGCCTATTTTTTTCGTCACCTGAACTTGGTAGCCTTCAGAATAACACCAACACTGCTCTAAGGGCGCTCCAAGAATGGTCAGCAGCAAACGTTTTGCAAATTAATACTAAAAAGACAAAAGCTGTGATTTTCAGACCAAAATCTAAGCAGATAACCTGCGATCACATCACCCTTCTTTACACAAATGAAGCAATAGAAATAGTGAGTAGTGTGAAAATACTGGGAGTTACCTTCACACAAAATATGCTTTGGGATTTACACATCGAATCAGTTTTAGGCAAGCTATCTCGTGTGGTTGGTATGATGGCGCGTCACAGATTGATATTACCTTTTAAAATAAAGCTTCTTGTTTACAATGCACTCTTTTTTTCTTCCTTGTATTATTGTTTTTTGGTATGGGGTACGACGACATATACAAATCTTGAAAGACTTCATGTACTGCAGAAAAAATTTCTACGGGCGCTTTTCAATGTACCCTACAATTCCCATACTTCAGATTTATTCTTGAAGGGAAATGTCATCCGCGTGTTTACCCTATACAATTACAAGTTAAGTATAGCGTTCAAACGAGAGATAAAAGAAAACCTAAAGTTTTTCCACGAGTTATCTCATCTTGCCAAAAACACCCATTCATACGGCACTCGTTACATAGAACAGTGGAAGGTGGTCACTGCGCGGACAAGCTATTCTATGCAGAAGCTATCATACACGCTGCCAACCCTTTTAAATTCATTTCATAAATTACACATTGAATTGAAAATAACTTCTGCACGAACACTGCGCGAGCATTTCATCAATTCATGCTAACATAGTAAATAGTGTAAAATATTGCTTTTTTTCATTCTTCCTTATTGATGTGTTTTTTTAGACATATCTGTATTCTGAGTATGTGTTTCTTGTGATTTTTTTTTCTCTTTATGTGAATGTTTGCCATCGCTGCCTGCACTGTAGGGGTGGCTGCGGGCCTCTGTCAAGTTGCTTGTGCTTTCAAGCAACTTTTACCCGCAGTCTCCTCCATCGCTGATGGAAATAAAAATTATTATTATTATTATTAAATATAGGCACCGTTCAGTCCAGTTTGCCAGTTTGACTGCAGCGCCGAATACATAGTCTAGCGGATAAAAAAGCAACCTTAAGGTGGCCTCGGTGAAAATGGAATGCAATGCTTGCGTCTCGCGGCACCCTGCATCTGTCGGCGGATATAGGCCGGGATACATGGGGGACGTGAGCACGCCTCTATTTTCTGCGTGTCCCTAATGGCGAATGTCAAAAACTTTGAGACGGCGCAGTGTGAAAAAAATGGCAGCATATCCACGGAGTGAATGATGGGGAGTGGGGCGAAGCATTCGTTCGTCCATTCGTTCTTGCTTCCGTCCGTCCCTGCGTACGTCTGTGTAACCGTCCATGCGTCTATCCACCCGTCCGTGCGTGCGTCTGTTCGTGCGTCCATCCCTGCGTTCGTCCATGCATCCGCCCCTGCGTCCATTCATGCGTCCATCCATGCATCTGTCTGTGTGTCCGTTCGTCCATCTATTCAGCACTCCAAGTACCACCATCTCGCATTTTTTCATCATATATTCTCCATATAGAAGCACCGCCATCCAGCGGACCTTTCAAGGACTAAGCGGGAGGTGGCACATGCACACTTTCTTACGGCTTGCGCTTCGGGTTTACTTCCCACCTTTAACCACCTTGAGTTCATGGTATATACTAGTTCACTGTATTCATGGCTATGCGGCCCAACACTCGCTAAACCTTTCGAAAACCAAGGAGGTTGCACCCAGCGAGTATAACGTAGCAACCGTTTCTTGTCAGATTGTGCTCAATGTACATGCCAATAGCTGCTAATGGGGATCGCAGCGTGCGCGTTACCTAAAGGCCGAATGCTCCTGTCTCTCATTCCCCCTTAACAGCCATTAACATGTGCATTGAGCACTATCTTTTATTGTTCAACAACGCACAGAAGAAATCTCTCACCGGAACCACCTTAGAGGTCAAAATCGTAAGGACCGCTATTTCGGGTATATGCCACTGGTGGTTACGTACTACGAGGGACGCACAAGCCACGCCATATAAGGAGCTTCACCCCTAAAACGCAGCTCTCTTTGGTCAGTGTGCGGTGCCCATACGGGGTGGCCAGTCAATGGCTGTGCAGCGCGAGCAGTCCGTTTTTTACTAGCAGATGCTGCCGGCGTAAGCTAAAAAGCATTCATGTGCGCGCGTCTCCGTGTTGTAGGGTGGTGTCAGAATTTGACCAACCACTTGCCGCCACCCATTAAAACACAATGTTACCAGTCCCAGTTGACATGGCAACAAGTGCCGTGTTGGTTCTTGTGGCCACGCGTTGCTGCTCCGCCACACTGCATCATGATGCATGTTGGAGCGGGTGTGCAAACTGCGGTATGAGCTGCGTTTGCCTACACCGTTGACCAAGCTTCCGCTACGGCACCATCCTCGCGCTAAGCGCACCTACAAGAACTTTGGAGTGTAAATGCCAGAGTGCTGCGCGCCGCAATGCGAATTCACCTAGGGGCTGTCCCGCTTCCGACTTGCTCTAGCCAACGGAAACGCTGCATTACACAAGTGAAGTGAGATTCCTTCGAGCCGACTACTTCTCCTCGCGTTTGTGAGGAGAGTGATAAAACAAAGACCCGTGATACCAGAGCTGAACCCGTCTATACTGAACAAAGGGTTAGCTCCGAATCCCACTTCGTTGTTCTCTTCCTCTCCTCCCAGTACTTAGGACCATGACAACTCCCCACTAGTCTATTTTTAACATCCTCTGAGGGGGACAAAATGAAGCGTCCGTCAGTAATCTTGCGGCTTCTATTACACATAGTTTTCGCACCGACCGGTTCACCACGTGGCCTGTAGCCAAACGTATGGAGCATGCTTTAGCTACACCGTCTCGTCTGGGATGCTGCGACGTCACTCTCCCCAGTTTTCAGAACGTCGGAGAAATGTTGTCTTCGTGCACTATCACAACGTCGCCCATGCGAAGCAGTGAGGAACCTTGTTCCGGGCGGCAATGCGCTGATCGCAGCTGCAGTAAGTAGGCACTTTTCCGTCTTTGCCAAAACTGCATGCTAATCCGCTTCCAGTACGGCACTGGTCATTGTAGCTCAGCGTAACATGATGTCTCTACTGTGACACCCGGCTCAGGCTTGGCGATGGCTCGCTTTCCGAGCAAAAGTGCACTGGAGTTAAAGGCTGGAATTTATTGGGGTTATCCTCCTGGTAGGTCAGAGGTCTGCTACTAATGACGGCTTTAACTTCGCATTACGTTGTCGTGAGGCCTTCTCCATCAAGGCTGCTACGCCCTAAGATCAGCTTCAAAGCGTGTCTCGTAGTTCGGATGAGACGCTCCTACCATCCACCACACCAAGGAGCTCGTTCCACAATAGTTTTCTACTGTTGCGCGCAGTGGTGGCGTACTCTTGCAACGCAGGGATGATTGATTTAAACCTCGGTGCACAAGAACAAAACGTTGGCGTTGCAAGAGTACACCACGGCTGGAACACCTCGCCGCACAACAAACTGACGAAAAGCGAGAATCGTGGTCGCTGGTGTGATGTCGGAGGTAAGTTCGAAGTAAACAGCCCGTGTCACGGTACATGAATATATTAGTATGTATGATTTATTCGAGTTGTAAGTCGTGCGAACGCAAAGTGGCCCACAATAGTCGATGCCAACAACCGAAAATTCTTGAGCCTTAGTTATTCTTTTTGGTGGCAATGCTGCTATTGGAGCATACGCTGCCTTCAGTCGTCGTTTGCGGCACGTTAAGCACCGAGAAAGCACATTTTTTACGGTCTTCTTTCCCTTCAACCTCCAGAATCTTGCCCGGAGTTCAATCAGGGTGAGTTAGATGCCACCATGAAGAGTGCGGGCATGAGCAGCTTGCACAATCAGCGTGGTCAACTTGAGTTCTGCGGGCAACAGAATGGGATGCCGGATGTCAGGGCTGGCGTTCTCGAGCCTGCCACCAACACGGAGGAGCCAATTTGTATCCAGGGAAAACGCCAGGCGAAGGGCCGATGACGCTGACAGCACCTTTTTCTGTTTCTCGAGAAATCGTATTTCGGCTCCGAAATACTAGTCTTGCACGAGTCGAAGCCAATAACTCTCAGCCTCTTCAAGTTCCCAAGTCGTGAGCGTTCCACTGCGGGGAGGGCTCCTTCTTGAAGCGTTGTGGACGAATTGCTGCACGAAAGCAGTAACGCGCAAAAGCCTATTCAGCTAGCTGAAATCTTCTGCATGCACAATTGAAGTCCTCGATGAAACAATGAATGGACAGATCATCGTGGCTGTCTCAAAGAGAGGCTCAATGTCTCTGTCGTTCGGAAGGTCAACCAGCTTAAAACTAGAAATAAGTCCTGGTGTCGAGAGCCAAGGGGGACCGTCCCACCATTTATCCGACTCCAAGAACACCTTTGCGGAGACGCCGTGGGTGAGTAGATCGGCAGGATTCTCGCTGCTGCTGCAATGCGCCCAGCTGTCGGGCTTGGTGATCTTGCATATCTCGGCCACACGAATGCTGATGAAAAGATCTCGATTCCTTGTTTTACCTCGGATACAGTGAAGGGCGACGAAGAAGTCGGTCCAAATGTGACCGGATGCCAGCTGGAGAGATGGCTCGGACCATACGTACTCAGCTAGCCGTGCTCCAATAACGCAGGCCATCAGCTCCAGTCGACGTAGGGACATTGCCTTGAGGGGAGCGACATGACTTCAGTTTATGAGCAATCGTGTGACGCATGCCCTGTTGGCAAAAGCGCCCGAACGTGGATGCACGCTCCACAAGCCTTGGGACTGGCATCGGTAAATATGTGCGGTTAAAATGCCAGCTCTACGCTGCTGTTGTGCTGAAACACGTAGTGAGGTATCTGTGCCTGGACATCTGGCAACTCGGCGCACCACGCGTTCCATGCAGCTTGTACCTCATCTGACAGCATGTCATTCCAGGAGTGCTTCTGCTTCCACAAGTCTTGGAAAATCAGCTTACTTTTCACGGTGAATCGGGAAAGATAACCAAGCGAATCATAAACTCTGGCCGCTGTTCGAAGGATCGTGCCCTTGGTGGCCGGACTCTTTGCGGCAAAGGAGGCTGCGGTCGCAAACTGTCAACGCGATCGTATCGCCTTTACATTTCCACGGCACGCCCAAAACCTTCATGAGATGGTGATCTCCTGCTTCCATCTCCATAGCCACGTTATCTTGCAGAAACAGCTACTTTAGCAGGTCGGATTGCTGCCCAGTTCCGTAACTCCGTGCATGCTTCAGTGAAAATAGCACGTGTCTTGTACACAGTGAAGACTTTGCCTTGACTGTGTACCTTCTCCAGGAGGACCACTGTCACGGGAAATTTTTCCCAACACGAATAAAAATGATGGAGTAGCGTGGCGGCAAGCAGAAAAGGACTTGATGCTGCTCCGTAAGGAACCCAAGTAATCTGCCATGTGACAGTGGGTGGGCTAAATCTTCCTTGGTTGGCAGTTGCTGAACCCATAGAAAACGTAATAAATCGTGGTCTTCTGGTCGAATGAGCTCACATTTGCTAATAGGCTTTCTTTATATCTGCCGCAAGAATCACCGGGTAGCAATAAAAGGACAACAATAGTTGCACAATGTTAACACCAAGCTTCACCTCTTTCGACAAAACTTCAATCAGGCACGGTTGTCCGACGACATGAGACGACGCGTCAAAGACAACCCGGAGCTTGGTGGTCACTGCACTTCAGCGGATCACAGCATGATGTGGTATATAATAAATATTAGGGCCTGGAATCTGCTCTTCGTCAACTATTTCTGCATAATTATCCTTGAAATAAGTAGGGGTGGCTTCATCATACTGCTTCAGCACTGGCCAGTTCCCGCGGGTTTCACGGCACCAAATGATAAAACAAGGACCCGTGATCGTAGAGCTGGACCCTTCTTTACTGAACAAAGGGAAGGAAGGAAGGAAAGAAGGAAGGAAGGAGAGATGGAGGGAGAGAGGGAGGGAGGGTCTGAAAACTGTGGCCACATGCACGCGGAGGGATTGGTTAAGAACCGGGTAGTTCTGAAGAAACGCTGGTAATTTGCTGGCTCACGTTTTTTAAACTATTAAAAAAGGCAAAAATTAAATGAGAAATAGACAATTTGACATAACGAATATAGCAAATGAAGCAGATGGTTTCACCTACAACAATAAACAATTGAATAAATAAAGCAATTCGAAAAAATCTAGTTTAGGAGTAATTATAGGTTCTACAGTCTGAATCTTTATGAAGCTTTAATAAACTCCTTCAAGGCATCGGAAACTTTCCCGTCAGAGAACCCTAGGGACAAAGCACCCAAAGAAACATTTGGAGTGGTCAAATCCAATTCTACGAGACGAAAGACGGGATCTTATGGGATTTCGCTCAATGCAGCGTATATTTTACAATATATCAGATAATGTTCTAATGTTTCAGGAACTCCACAAAACCAACAATTAGGCGAAGCAGTCAGACCAGCTCTCTGGAAATAAAAATTGAGGCTTATAGTAACACACCTCTGCCTTGTGATTTCGATTTCAGCTGCACGCGTGTCGCATATTATACTGTTCCAACGATGATTTAGGTGTTGAAATTCTTGTGTGTTTATTTTGGGTGGCAAAGAAAATGCTTCTAACATCACTTTCCTCCTAAATCTAGCCCCTATAACAAATTTAGATGCTGGAAATATGTGGATAACCGGGTCATTTAATGACGACTTAGCTAATGCGCCCACCATTTCATTGAGGAAAATTTTCTTATGGGCTGATAACCAAACCAATTTAACCATCTGTATACACGATGGAACTAGTGATTTGAAAGTACTCAGCACGTGGGAGTTCTCATTTGTAGTAAGAGAAGAACATACCGACAGCGCATCAGTTAAAATTATGGCCGAACTAGTTGATGCAGTTTATTTACAGATACTGCAATCACCATTTGGTGATTTTAGCAGGGTGGTACATGAAGTTAGTCTTGAACAAATGGCAAGTATAATGACATATAATATATACAGGTTATACAATGTGTATAGGGCAAATACAAACTTCAACTGGCAATAACATACAATAAAAAATAGGAGACTACAATTATGCAAGCATGTACACTGGTATGTAATGCGATTTAACAATTCAACTGGTTAGTGCACTTTCTAATTCCGAGGAAAACAATGCCAATGAGGGTGCTGAAACAATTGCATTAGTTTGTTCCACTCGACTATGGTGCGAGGAAAAAATGAATACTTAAAGCAATTATTGCGTGTGGGAAAGGGGGTTATGGTGAGGTCATGTCTCTGCCTGGTAGAGTAGCCAGAAGAAAAAGAAAAAATATCGGCTATGTCTACTTGATATTGGCCGTTAATTAGTTGGTACAGAAACTTAAGCCTTGAGTTACGGTATCTTAATGATAAATGTGAAAGTTGAGCTCTGCTTAATAGGTCAGTAACAGAAGTCCTCGAAAAATTATTGTAGACAAAACGAACTGCTCTATTTTGCACTTTTTCTAATTTGTTAATGTTAGTCTAAGTAAAAGGATCCCATATAATAGCGGCGTAATCTAATATTGGTAAAACAATTGATTTGTACGCTAAAAGGCGGACAGAAGGAGTGGATAGTTTGAGAGCACGACATAGAAAAAAACAGTTTGTAAGTTGCATTGGCCGTTACATGTGTAATGTGTTTGTTCCAGCAGAGATCATTCGATATGTAAAGCCCCAAGTACTTATAATTAGTGACTTCAGTCAAAAAGGTGTTGTTAGCATTGTATCTGAAATGCAAAGGTTTTTTCATGTGTGTAATTCGCATAAAAACAGTTTTATCAAAGTTAATGACCATCTGCCATTCCTCGCACCAGGAGGCTACTTTTTGAAATGCCTGATTTAACAGAAGTTGGTCGGATGTGCTATGAACCTCAAAGTACAAAACACAGTCATCTGCGTAAAGTTTCACTTTAACAGGAATTTGTTCTACAATATCATTAATGAACAAAAGAAACAGTAGAGGCCCTAGAACTGAGCCCTGGGGAACGCCAGAACCAACCATTACATATTTTGAGTTGCAGTCGCGAAAAGAAACAAGTTGTTGTCGTTTAGTTAGGTAGAAAGAGAGCCAGCTCATTAAGTTTTTGTTTTTAAGTATTTTTTCTAATTTAAAAAGTAATTTTTTGTGGGAAACCTTATCGAAGGCTTTGGCGAAGTCCATAAAAATAGCATCTAATTGTTTGCCGTGGTTAATACTTTTCGCAAAGTCATGTACGGTTTCAACTAGCTGAGTGCAGGTTGAAAAACCTTTTCTAAATCCGTGCTGATGTCTAGTTAAGAAATTGTGTTTGCTGAGAAACTCTACGATATGATTGTGTATTATATGTTCTAATATTTTGCAACATGTTGAAGTTAATGAAATTGGTCTATAGTTACCGACCTGGTTTTTGTTTCCCTTTTTGTGTAATGGTTTAATTCGGGCAGTTATCCAATCATGCGGTAGTTCACCATCGAGTAATGATTTACAGAACAGCACGTACAAATACTTTGATGTCCATTCTGCATACCTTTTTAAAAAGTCATTGGGTATGCAATCAGGGCCAGGTGATTTTTTCGTGTCTAGTTTCAGTAACATGTTTAAGATACCCCTTTCCGAGATAACAACATCAGACATGGGAGGTAAGGAGACATCAAAAGTTGGCAAGGTACCATTGTCTTCAGTGTAAACAGATCTGAAGTGTTCATTAAAAAGGTTCGCAATTGATTCATGATCACTTATCTCTCTGCCATCGTCATCAAATATTTCGCATTCATTTGACTTAGGAGAAATTATTCTCCAAAACTTCTCTGGCGATGAAGTAATGAAGCTAGGTAAGGACTCACCAAAGTAATGCTTTTTATCTGAAATAACCTTAAGTTTAATTTGAGATGTCAATTCTGCAATTCTTTCTTGACAACTGAAATCAGCACAACAAGTTTTACTTTCCTTTTTTAATTGCTTTACCTTCCTTCTCAATTTCAATGTCTCCCTAGTTATCCACGGGTTCTTGGTTCTGGGCTTTTTACACGTGGTTAAGACATAACGCTCAATGCTTTTGCTTACAATGCCCGTAAACTTAATCCAAAGATCATTTACACTATCATCACTATCGGCAAAATCATCAAAATGAAAAGAAAGGATATCGAGTATCGACTCATCATCGGCTTTACGAAAGTTATAAAAAGTAGTCACCTTGGGTTTTTCACAGACAGAAAGATTTGACACGGTTAGCACTACAGCAAGGTGATCGGAAATACCGGGGACAATGTCACAAACGCAATCATGTGTTATATTTCCAGAAACAAAGACAAGGTCTAGAATTGATTTCGAGCTGCCTTGAATCCTTGTGTAACTTTCAACTACCTGTGATAAATCATGTTGAAAAGCAATGTCTATCATGGTATCTGCGGAAGCATCGCAGTGACTAATGTATGTCATTGTTGGCCAATCAACACCTGGCAGATTAAAGTCACCTGCCAAGATTATTCGGTCACCCGGCTTTACATAATTTTCCATGTATTTTTTTTAGCTCATCGATAATATTGACTGAAGAACCAGAGGATCTGTATAAAGCACCCAATACATATCTAGTGTTACCATGATTGACCTTACAAAAGATACATTCGGCATTAGGCACATCTGGCATTTTAATTAATTTTAACCCCTTTTTAAACAGAATACATACACCTCCTTCTTTCGAGCTGCAATCCTTTCTATATGCACTGAAACCCGGTGGAAACACTTCGCTGTCATAGATCGAATCTGTTAACCATGTTTCAGTTAGGAAAGCTATGTCAGGATTCTGTGAGAGCAGAACCCCTTCTAACTCAACAGCCTTATTTACAACACTTCGGCAATTAATATTCAGAATTTTAAGCGAGGTGTCATGTGGGATGCTTTTATTATTTTAGTTATTTTTTAGTTATTTTAGTATTATTTTAGTTATTTTAGTGCTTTTAGTTATTTTGCGGAGAGGCAAAATTATATTTAAAAATTCTGCTACAAAAATGGCTACAACATCTGGAACGCGTAGAGAAAATGACCAATCTATAATGGGGGAGAACATCCTTATTCCACATTTTTTTTATTTTGTGAAGAATCTGTCGCATAGACTGTCCTTATTGGTGAATGAACCATATAATCACACACAATAAAATTTAAAGTGCGGTCTGAGATTGGTTCCGCTTGTTTGTGGGAAAATTTCACCAAGCTGTATTTTGACAGAGCTGTTGCTATCACTTATCGAAAATACGGCACTTATTTGGACATTTAAGTTGTCAAGAAAGCTCTGTATATGAAGAACTTGAGGCGTAAGAAATCTTGGCCAATATCCTCCAAAGAACAACTCAGGCTGGAAGATTGAAACTGTTTCGGAATGCCTTGCTGGGGATTCATACAGCTTTAAAAAACATTGTATTGCCACAATTTAAAACGTGAATCAAGTGATGGGAGTCTAGCTTCCATATAAAAGACTTTAATTGTTACAAATTTAGGCAGACCTAAACAAAGGCGCAAGGCTTGGTTCTAAATAATTACAAGCGGGCGAAGCTAATAAGCAGGAGTGCCAGCGTATAATATGCATCGAAATTCCAGGAGCGGCCGAACGTACATGCAGTATATTGTACTACACAAACTATTAGTATAAGTGGTACAATACAAACTATTATTATTACTATACCCTGGTACTATACAAACTATTTATTTATGGCGAAGCTGTGTTCGTAAACTCAAAACTAAATGGTCAGCCAGATTGTCCTTTGCTCGCTGTCTCCAACTTCATCGGTCACTTCCTCTTCACCTCGTGTCTCGTGCTGGTCCCGTGGCGGAGGATGGTGCTGGCTTGCAGGATGGCGTTCTGCAGGATGGATGGCTTGCAGGATGGCGTTCTATGGCGCGACTTTCTTGCTACTTGTGTGGCGGCTTTTAAAACGCAAATTGTCGCACGCGTCTTCTGCGAATGTTGAACTGTGGCAATATTGATAAAAGCGTTTGCCTTCGCATGCCAAATTCCCTATGACTAATCTTGCGTAACAAACCGACCACACGCCCCGCCGCGGTGGTCTAGTGGCTAAGGTACTCGGCTGCTGACCCGCAGGTCGCGGGTTCGATTCCCGGCGGCGGCGGCTGCATTTCCGATGGAGGCGGAAATGTTGTAGGCCCGTGTGCTCAGATTTGGGCGCACGTTAAAGAACCCCAGGTGGTCGAAATTTCCGGAGCCCTCCACTACGGCGTCTCTCATAATCACGTGGTGGTTTTGGGACGTCAAACCCCACAAATCAAAATCATCATCAAACCAACCACACGAACACCCTTTACTGATAAGTATTCGATGTGTTCCTTCCAAAACATGGAGCGATCATATAGCACATCCAGTATTTGCTCAACCTGCAGAATACACTCTAGATGATAATGAAGTGAAATATGAATGGGGTCTTTCAAAGGGAATGGCAGTGCGGAGCATTTTCGCACTTTCGAACGCAGGTGTTCAAGACACCCTTCTAGAGCTGATAAGTATGACTGTAGCACCTGATATAGATTGTGAATATTGTCGACCGCAGCAAAAAATGCCATATTATCCGCATAAGCATATGTGTGTGCATCCTTATGTTGTTGTATAGAACTCATTAGTGTAATAAATGAAACAGGAGAAAGAAGTGACCCTTGCGGAACGCCTCGTGTTTGCGCATAGGCTGACCTGAAAATGTATGATGCGTACTATGCTTGGCACTACGCCGAAAGGTCACAATGTTTCTTTCGCGTATTAGACGTAATTCACATCAGACAGCGTCCGTCCTTTCGACAACACTTTCTTGCGAAAGTATCCAACCGCGCACCGCACATCGCTGACACGGAATGGAGAATAATCACTGGCATCGCTGCTCGCCCGCTGCGTGGCAGTTTTCTGCGAAGTGTCTAATTCTTCGCTGTTCTTGCTCGTTCCAAAGTATACCTACAACACGACGCACATCGGGCATGCCGCGGGTAGTGCCCAACGGCGTTCACCGTGCGTTTCAGCGTGCGCGACGGGAACGAGGACACGTTAAAACATACCCGTAATACACCTCGCGGTGGCTCTATCCTGCTAGCTGGTTCTCAGTCAACTCGCCAGGGCGGCGCGTCGTGTAAACTTTAGGCGGGCATTGGGGAAGCGTAGGTGCGCCACTTTGGCAGCGCTGGCTTCCCATTAGCGTTCCCTCTATAACAGGGTGGTGACGTCGCTCAACCAAGCTCAAGATTTTATTATTTTTATTATTATTGGCATCATTATACCGTTTAGTCTTTAACTTGTCTAGCTGAATGAAGTGTTCTTTTTTATATGCTGTAAAATGAGCAAAGTGAACGTTCTCTACTTCATGGCGTTTCTCACCGTCTCGGTTAGCTTGCGCGGGGCTTCTTGTGTGAAAACTCCATACCTTCACATTGCTTTTCTTTACAATGCTGTACTGACTCCCATCCGCTCGTACTATAGTGGACTAGCTTGTACCCTCAAACTGGCACTACTTTCGCAACTCTGCTCTTCTAGGCTGTCACTCTCGCCTATGCTTACTTACGATGTTATTTCCTTCTCTCTGGGTGCTTGCCCCCTCTCGCATTTTGAGAGTGCTGGAACCGACATGGCTGTTGACTCAAACGATTCGACTGTAACAGCTCCGCAGTAAAATCTTCCTGGCATTTGGCCCGAACATTACCGATGTTTGTCGTCAGAAAAAGCAAACGTTTGAAGACTACGCTGATAAGCTTGCGCTTGAATTAGAATGAGGGGGTCTAAACGAAGCTATTCTTTCGCATAAACGTTGGAAAGGCTACATTTTCACTGGTATCGTTGTTTGTGCATTTTTTCAGGATTCGAGAGCCAATTTGCTAAGCTGGATATCCCCTAGGCCAACCTGGTATCACTCTCTGACTACAGTTCTGTCATGTTCTGTGGGTCTACTACGCTCGCCATTAATAGTGAGTCACCAACCATGCTCAAGCAGGATGGTGGTAAGCTTGAGGAAGTTCACACAAAAGAGTATCTGAGCAACATGGGAAATTCACGTATCGACGCACTATACAGGAATACTCAGTAACAACAGACTTCCTGATTTTTAAATAGAAATACAGCGTGAATATAAATAAACTTTTACAATGGTCCTCATCAGTCATGCATATTTCGTCTGAGAGCAACAGTTTGGCCGCATACAGATCGAAAAATATTCAATGGCAGACGAGAGCCAATGCACCAACGCTTACTTCTAAAAATTTCGGCAGATTCACGCAAGTGGGAATCTATTTCATACGAAGCATATACCTGTGTCACATTTATTGTTATTTTTGCTTGCTTTTAGCGAAGCGCTACCACGTCGATCGACATTACTGTAAGTTTAGTTGTGCCCATATCGCGGGCTTGCCAGGCATGTCGAGAACACTGACGTGCGAAGGGTAGCTCATGGTCCAGCGGAACGTTGCCACCCACTTTAAAGCACAGGGACAAGGTATATTGCAACAAATGGTGGGGCCACACGCGCACTTTCGATCGCGATCAGCGCCACTGCGAATCTGGTTTGGTGATCGCTATCAGATCTGGTCGTTGCTGGACAGTCCAAACTAATGTCTATGACCCTTGCCGCAAACGTCCGGCGAAAAAGTTGGGGGACCCTTAACCTTTTGAGACGCTATGTACACAGTCGTGTAAACCGCTAGTTGCTCTTATTCATATCAAACAGAGGCTAAGACAGAGCAAGAGATATTGTACATTAGATAATTGAACCTCCTGTATAATACATTTCTCTTCTTCAGTGTTAATTTTTCAGTGTACTGATGCATGTAATTACTTTTCTGTAGGCACTACCGCGTTTCACAAGTCGTTCGGCGTGCCACTTTCTGCAAGCAGTGTGAAAAACAGAAATTTTCCTTGCTCACAATAGACATCCCCTTGCTCACAACTTCCCCAGCTAGGTCTCACTACACCTGCGAATCGTCGTCATGTTGAATGCCTAAAATTTCTGCACATTTCAATCAGCTTTTCTCGCTTCAGCACTCTCGAATCATATCTGAAATTTTCCAAGTCCTCGTCTACGGAGAGTGACCACGCCTTTAGCATCTCAATTTTTTCACCCACGCTGACAAGTTCAAATACAACTTTTTTTTTCTCCTTCAACTATAGTAGCCTGAAATTCACTGCCCGGAAGTGTTGGTTCTCTACCACTTGAAGAATTTCTGGAAATCTGTTGAGGAATGTTCAGTTGTGTTCTTGCTTTTTTTTTATCCCACTACTGCGATAGCCTGATTGAGGCTGCAATACGTATGAATAAATTAATGCAATAAACAAGATTAGAGAAAGAAAATTGCGGTTTACTATGGCACGTAAAGCCACGACTCATGTTCCTCGTTCTCACATACATCGACTGAGAAAAGAAAGTAGATATATTTCACCTTCGAGATGTAGTTGGTGAATGCGCAAGAGTTGCGGTGAGGTCTCTTGCCACCATCGGCATTTTTCGCTCACAGAAAACTCTTTCAATGCCAGCAGTGTTTTTTCTGCTGCACGAGCTCGTTAGAGCTGTCGCATTACGATTTACTTGCTTTATTGGGCCGATATACTATGAATCACCCATGGTGCGTACACGTATACCACGAACCATGCTTAGCGTGTTTGTGTCGCGGGTGACTGTTCTAAAAGGTTTTAGGGGCGAAGCTTCTTAAGGCGTGGGTCTGTCCATCTGTTGTATGTATGTAATAGTACGCAGCCACCGGTAGCACATACCAGCTGTAGAGCGGGTATGTGTCACAGGGGGTGCGAGATGGGAGATGGCGGTACATGGAATGTTCACTATAAAAAATGCACGGACGGACAGACTAGCAGACAGATGGACGGATGGATAGACGTGCGGACGTACAGACAGATGAACGTACAAACAGACAGAGAGATGGATAGACGGACTTACGGACGGATGCACGGACAGACGGACGGACGCTAGAATGAACGCACAGATGCCCGTGCGGACGGACGGAAGCATGGACGTGTTGACAGACGACTTGTAGTTGATGATGCTTGTAGTTGATAAATCTAAAACTTGATGGCGGTACTTGTGGTTTATGATGAAAGATGCGAGATGTTATAATATGAATGATGCCACACATGGCACGTGTCATTGGTTGAAGGCAATAGTTCTGTGATATACGCAAGGGGGAGCATTGTAATGAAATTTGCTCGCTGTTGGCGCGTGCTCGGAGTCGACGGATGGTAGTAGTGGTAGTGGTTAGAAGAGGAACAAGGCAACTAATTTATGCAACCCGCGGGAAGCACGAACTAAATGCGGTAGATTCACGGTTTAGCGATTATTTTCTTCAGAGCTTCGCCCACTCGTCATCACTAATCGCGTGGTTATGCTGTGATTTTTTTAAAGAGTGTAGTATTCAAAACAAGCTGAAATGATTCATTATAAAGAGTCGCTGTGTACCCACAATGATAATTTATCTCGCGCAACCAGCACCTTTATTTGAGCACCCAGCAGATACACTTAGCGCATACACAAGCATGTCGGGGACGATCTTTCATGCGTCATATACCCGAACACGGCGCACTGCTGTAAGAAAACAAGCACAATTCTCGCCCTGTCGACATGGTATGAGATCGGTCACTTCCTGTTCTCCCTGTGATGATAATTAGAAACGACCTGCTTGACATGCTCAAAACGTTCGCTCACCACATACGATTCTGCAGCATACTTCAAATTGTGCTCAAAAGATTTCTAACGCTCCTACCAATCAGTTCCACTCGGACAGCTTGAAACACAGCTCTCGTAAGAGCGACATCAACTATTGTTACTACCACACTCGCCCTATCTTCAGATTTGAAGAAAACATGAAAACATCGATCGCTCGAAGATTATTTAAAGGGGGACGCAGTTTACCAATCGTGTTAAATGTATTCTGGCCAGCCGGAACAAAAACGTTGCTCCGAAGGACTGGAGCAAAAATTGCTCCGAATAGGGGAGATGCTAGAGTACAGGTGTTTCACTCCAACCTCAGAGAATTTTTTTTTACACTGTGTAGTTCCAAGTTGGCAGGGTGTATAGAATGGAGGGCACTGGCGAAGAAACAAAAGTCACAGCATATCCACGAGGTGAATGATAATAAGTTGGTTGAAGTGGACGAACGGACGGACGCACAGATGAACGGACGCATGGACAGAATGACAGACGCTTCGCCCCACTCATCATCATTCACTTTGTAAATATGTTATGACGCTTTTGTTATTGACATGCAATGTAATGGAACTGGCTACGACGACTACTATGACACGGGACATCCGACCCACGGCGTAAGAGGCTCCGGCCCTAGAAGGAGAGCCCGACGAACAAGCGAATGCACAAGAGTGCCATGTTCCACGCTCACAGGATTAAAGGGGTTACTTTTTCTTTCCTTTCATGGAACTAACGATGCTTTTCATTGTAGCGCCATTTCGAGAATCTCCCCTACGAGCTGCAGAAGCAGGATATAAGGTGAAGGGTGCAGGTGGTCGCCATGCGTCTAGACTATGTCTAGACTGAACGTCGCCGTTCAGCGACGACCGTGAGACCGTGACATACACCTTACAGATTACACTTTTAAAATAACTTGTCCGAGTTTCAACAGTATTTGCGTCGTATCTTCCATTTTCTCATTATGATTTTATTGGCCATGA
Organism: Rhipicephalus microplus; assembly: GCF_043290135.1. NCBI lineage: Eukaryota > Metazoa > Arthropoda > Arachnida > Ixodida > Ixodidae > Rhipicephalus > Rhipicephalus microplus. The sequence goes on from NC_134702.1 coordinate 143,273,784, forward strand.
GCAGTTCTGTTCTTTACATTTCGAATTTAGTATACTGTCTGGCATTGCGGTTGCAATCTTCATGTGTGACCCATCAAGGGTCCTTCGCGGCTGACACCACCTGTAGCACACTTGGACAGGCGGAGAGCAGAAGCATGCCTCCGTCGACAGGCATGTTGATTCCCGTGACGAAGGAGGCGTCGTCGGATGCCAGGAAGGCGATGCAGCGTGCCACCTCTTCCGGCATTCCGATACGGCCCAGCGCGTGTGCTGCGCCGGCAATTTTCTGCATCGCCTGTGTGAATTCGAAAACACGTCAAAAATGCGCCTAAACTGTGAGTGGTTAGCAGTTTCTTGACGTGGAAATAAATTCAGAACTGTACTTCTACTTCGGCCGCAACTGCGCTCCACACCGATATCAGTACGTGCGTTTTAGTAACGCTGCTGTGCCTTATCTATTATCAGGCAACAAGGCACACCAAGAAACTACAAGGAGCACGCTAAATTGGCGAGATACTTTTCGAGTACCTTATAAAAGCGTGATTTCTTTGCGAGCATTGCATGCCGCCACTGTTACCATGGCGATGAGCCCTAGAAATAGAAATTTTGTTTCCAAGTAGGAAATTTTGTTTCCAAGTAGAAATTTTGTTTCCAATAGTATTTGTTGAGTTTTGCGTAGCAACACCACTATGTGATAATGAGGATCGATGTTAAGGAGATTTTCGATAATTTAGACCACTTAGTGTCGGTTATCCTTTTGTTAAATCTACAGGTGCATGAGCTCTAGCGTATCGCATGCAGCTAAGTGCGGCCGTTATTCGATGCCACACATTAACAGGCCTGTCAAAGCAAACTTCTGCGTATTGCACTAACCGTTGTAGTCACAAACGCAGCTTGCATGGCCAGCTTTCCAACTGGAAAGTGTTGCCGCTACTGTACAACGCCTTGTCTCGGTGGTCTAGTGGCTAAGGTACTCGCCTGACCAAAAATCAAGGCCGCCACCACGAAAAGCGCGAAGCTAACGGCCGCAGCCGAGGAGGCCCCCGCCGCCATTTCCTTAGTACCACAGCCTTCCCAACTCCATCTTGTACCCACACTACAAGAGGGAAGCAAGGCTGAGCTGCAGGACTACCAAGAATCGGTCGCATCAACACCGGCAGACAGCGAGGAACAGGCCAGTACCGATTCCTCCTCGCCCACATCATCCTCCTCTTGGGAGCACAACACGCCTCCGTCCTCCTCTCCGTCCCTGTCGCCCTCCCCAAAGGGTCTGGCCCTTTTCAGAACCGGAATCTGCGCTGACGGACCAGGCCGCCAACGAGCAACACAACAGGCGTCGTTTGCAGCTCCCCCCAAGCGAGCGCGCGCTCACTCTGCGCCGCCGGCAACCACTTTCTGCCCTTGCCTGCTGGCTGTCCAAGCCTGCCGCCCCGGGCGTCAAGATGACCTGTTCGGAGAGGGGTGTGCACGTAGTGCTGTCTCTCCCCTTTTTCCAGGCGAAGGCACGCGCATGACCTCTACTGGAAGGGCAACCGAGGCAACATTGGAGTCTCTTGCGCAAGCGGGAGCCTCCCAGACCGCCACAGGAAATCCCACCCTCCTCGAGCCTTCCCCATCTTCTTCCGGTCACGCAACCCGTCCGACCCGTCCTCCAGAGAGAGCGGCCTCTCCGGTGTCTGATGGGGTGGTTTGTTTACCTCCCACCTCCTCGCCACAACAACAGCACTCTCCTCCACTCTCCCGCTCAAAGGAGAGCACGGGCGCGTCGTCTCCTACGGCCGCAGCTCCTCCGAACTCTGCCGCTAGCACCGCGCCACACCCTCCTTCTGCTTTCGGCCCCATGCGCCCACTGACGGTGGACGCCTCTACCGAAGCAGATTATGAAGAGGCCCGACGCAAGCATCAGCAGAAAAACGGATTTCCGTGCCAGGCATCAACAGCTACAAATGCCCCTTCCAGTAGGCAGCCAGCCAGTGCAGCTCCCCCAAGCAAGGGAAAGGGGCCCCGCCAGAAACCAGGTCGCCGCCAGCACCAACTCGATATTATCGAACACCTGGTCGCGAATGAGCCCCGTCGCACCTCTGCCACCATACTCTACCACCCCAAGGGCAGGAAGAACAACTTCCTCTCCCTCAGCCGCGACGCAATTGCAGCACAGCTCTCGAAGGTGCCCGGCACGAAGCGTGTGCGCATTAACTTTAGCGGCAACGTTGTTGCGGTTGACACCACACCCGGACCTGACACCTCCGCTCTCCTGGCAGTGGAAAGCATCGGGAAAGTGGCTGTCAACGCCAAGACCGCCAACAAAGGAACCTGTACCGGCGTACTTCACGGCGTTGACGCGGCTTTTGACGAGGAGGTCCTCAAAAACAACATAGAGAGCTCTGCTCCCATCCTCTCTTGTGCCCGTACCGGACGCAATGTCCTTCTCCGATTTGTGGGTAACGCACCGCCACCTGAGGTGGCGTTATTTAAGCAGACCCGCCCTGTACGTTGTCGTCGTCGCCGCCCTCTCCAGTGCGCTGGCTGTGGCGCTTTCGGACACACTCATGCGACGTGCACCAGCTCCCCACGCTGTTCGCGCTGTGGCGGCGACCACGCCCGCGCCGACTGCGTTGCACCCGGCCCCAAGTGCCTACACTGCGGCGGCCCACATCCCGCCACCGAGCCCCGATGCCCTCGCTGGCAACACGAGAGGAAGGTGCTAGAAATCATGGCCTCTGCGGACCCGCCCCTCTCTCGTCGTGAGGCCGAGAGGAACCTTAAGAGCGAGAGAAAAGCCGTGCCTGCTCGAGCACCGTGCACTGGTATTTCCTCGGTAGTGCAACCGGGCCGGACGTACAGCGCGGTTGTTTCGCCCCCGGCCGCCGAACCCTCGGCCCCCGACTGCGAGGTGCAAAAGGACATGGTGATTAGTGCCCTGGCCGCTGCCGTGCAGGCCCTCATCGGGACAATACCGCAATCCGGCCCTGTGTTCGAGCTGTGCAACGCGGCCCTGGCCGCCCACGCTGCCCTCAATCAACATGGCTAGCGGCAAGGTGTTTCGGCCGCGGATTCTTCAATGGAACGTTCGTTCTCTCCGCTGCCGTCACGCCGAGCTGTCTACCCAACTCCTCCGACGCGAGTACGACGTCTTGCTGCTGCAGGAAACCTACGCTCGCGTCGGAACACTCAACCTACCTGGTTTTGCCGGCTATCACAGCACCACGCAGTGCGAACTTGAAGAGTGTAGCGCAGTCCGGTGCAGCACTCCCTCGCATCCTCCCGGCACGTCGCGGGCTTCGGTTTATGTGCGCGCCGACCTCCCTCACGCTGCAGTGGACATCGAGGACATTCTCTGTGACACCCTCGAGGCCGTCGCCCTGACTGTGCGCATCGGGAGCACGGACACCAGTGTCGCGAGCGTGTACGTGCGCACATCGAACTACTCGGCACGCTGGGACACCCAATTCGTGTGCCGCCTCGCAGACCGCCTAAATCGCGACGCGGTCATCGGTGGCGACTTTAACTCTCACCACACCTCGTGGGGCAGTGGCGTGACGAACCACCGTGGGCGCGACCTTCTCGATGCCGTGCAAAAGGCCGGACTGCTCGTTATAAACACGGGTAGCTGTACTCTCGCGCGCCGTGGTGTGTCCGACAGTGCCATCGACCTGACTCTCGTGGGTGGTACGTGTAAATATGAGTGGCAACGTGCACCGGACTCTCAGGGCTCCGACCACTACCCCATCGTGGTCACACCCCCCTCAGCTTACATCAGGTACACTCGGACCTACAGTGTTGTGAAGTGGACTCGCTTCAGAGAACTGTGTGCTAGAGTGCCAGTCTCTGCAGACTTCTTCACCGCGCTGGCCGAGTGTCACGACGCAGCTACCACCCACTGCACCGTGCCTGCGGGCACCCCCGCACCAGACATCAGCCTCCTCAACCTTCGCGCCGCGCGTCGCAGGGCGCAGATTGTGGCGGTGCGCTCGCAGAAGGCGGAACATTGGCGTGCCTATAACTCTATTGACGCGGTGTGCCGCAGGCACGCCAGACGCCGTCGCAACCAGAGCTGGGGGAGCCTCTGCTCGTCACTAGATGACCCTCAGAACCACGCCCAAGCCTGGCGCATTTTCGCTGCCGTTCTTCGCACCAGAGAGCCTCGCTGCCCGGTTCTCTGTGTTGCTGTTGCAATGAAGATCGCCACGCAGGAATTGGCTGAGCTCCTGGCAGACAAGTTTGCCCCTCCTGCTTGCCCACAGGGACTACCACCTGTGCCTGCACTCAACAGGCCTGAGCTGTTCGCTCCCGAGCGGTACTTTCCCACCGAGGGCATTCTGCTAGAGATCCGCGCATTGTGCACGGAGGAGTTTACTCTCAGCGAGCTGACCGCAGTGCTCAACAACCGCACGAAGCGGTCTGCCCCGGGAGTGGACGGCCTCACCTACCAGGTGCTGCGCAACATTGACCCCTCCACGCGGCCCCGGTTGCTGGAGGCCTACAACGAAGTGTGGCGCACAAGTCAGGTGCCTCCTGGCTGGAAAGAGGCGCTCGTGGTGCCCATCCTGAAGCCACGGAAGCCGGCCACGGAGCTTTCATCCTACCGGCCAGTGTTACTTACCTCGGCCGCAGGGAAAGTCATGGAAGCCATGGCATTGCGACGCCTTCGCTGGATTGCCACCGCAACCAACGCATTCCCTCCCGAACAGAGCGGATTTCGCCCAAGGCGCTGTACGTTCGACTCACTGGCCGACGTGATCGCCACCCTCGAGGAGGCCAAGTACCGCGGCGATTACGGCATCCTCGTGCTGCTCGACGTGAGAAGTGCGTTTGACTGTTTGCCCCACGCATCGATTTTGGACGCACTTCGTGACCTCGGTGTGTGCGGGCGGATGTTTGACTACCTGGAGAGCTTCTTGGGCGACCGCACTCTTCGCGTTCGTCTTGGCTCCACAATCAGCGGTCCCCACTCCGTCACCGCAGGCGTACCCCAGGGCAGCATATTGAGCCCTTTTCTGTTCAATCTGGCTCTTGCCAAGCTGCCCGACTACATCCCGTGCAACACGGCGTGTGAAGTGCATGTGGCGATTTACGCCGATGACATTGCGCTGTTTGCCTGCGGCCCCGGTCGCCACCGGGCAGCCCTTCTCGAGTCCCTCCAGGTGGCCATCGACGCGGTTGACGCATTCCTGAACGGGGTTGGACTGGCGCTCGCCGCCTCCAAGACGGAGGCACTGCTCGTCCACCCGCGAGCGTCGACACGCCGCTCCACGCCTCGGCTCTCACTCCGGGGCCTCCCCATTGAGTGGAGCACGAAGGTGCGCTACTTGGGGGTGACCATAGACCACCGGCTCAGCTGGCGACCGGCCGTCAACGATCTGCGGACGAGCAACCGCAAGGTACTCGGCGCCGCACGCAGTCTCCTCGCGCGAGGTCACGGCTGCACCCCTGCCCTTGCCCTGCGAGTCTACAACGCAGTCGCATCGGCACGCGTGATCTACACTGCAGCAGTGGCTTCGTTGAGTGCTTGCCAGCTTGCTGCCTTGGACGCGGACCATCGCAACGCCGTGCGGGAGTACTACGGACTTCCCCAAACCTCCCAGGTGGGCCCCACACTCGCCGAAGCGGGGGAAACTCCCATCTCTCTGCGGGTGACCCAGCGGACACTAAATCATGTACTGCGGCTGAAAACCACAAGGCAGGGGCAGCTCCTTGTGAACAGGCTATATGCTCTACCTCACTCATCCATGGGGCAGCGGGCGAGTGAGCTCTTGACGGTTGTGCCAGACACGCAGTACCCCAGCTGGCTGGCTATCCCACCCTACCGCCACACCCCTCTGGTGATCACCAAGACCATTGGCGGCATCAAAGCGAAGGCGCGCACCCCGCTGGCAGCGATGCAGCAGGAGTGCTCCGCCCTCCTTCACGAACAGCTGAACGGCCGGCTGCTTGTTTACGTCGACGGGTCAGTGCTTCGCGACGACTCCGCGGCCGCCGCCTGCGTTGTGCCATCAGTCGGCGCGGTTCTCAAGTGCCGCCTCCCCTCCCTCGCCTCCTCCACTGTGGCGGAACTCGCCGCTATAAATTTGGCAGCCGATTTCCTGAGTGAGCGGGCACCCATGAGCGCTGCAGCCATCATCTGCGACTCCCGGGCGGCCTTGGCCGCGATCTCGCGCGAGGAAGACGGCAGCCTCCTTGCGCAGAGAGTTGCCCGGAAGCTACACGCCGTGCAGCAAACGGGCTGCGACCTTTCGCTGCACTGGGTGCCTTCGCACATCGGAATACCCGGCAACGAGGCGGCCGACTGTGCCGCGAGGGATGCGCACGACCCCGACACCGGCGTCACCAACTTCGTGTGCTCCGCGGATGCCGGCCGTCTCCTCACCGCCCGCTACGTGCGCGAGCGTCATCCCGACCCTCGCGTAGCAGCTGGAAAGCCGCCGCGGCGGCTCCCTCTCAAGGGACTCCCAAGACGAGACCGCGGTTTCCTTCTCCGTCTCCGCACCGGAGACAACTACACCGCCGAGCGAAAACATCGGCACTCCGGGCGTGGCAGTCCATACTGCATGGACTGCGGCGACCTGGAGACTCTGGACCACCTTTTGCTTCATTGCCCGGCTGGTGACGCGAGCAGACAGGTGATGCTCGCAACGTACGGAGCTCTCGGCCTGCCTCGGACAACAACTGAGCACCTCTTGTTCCCGAACAGTGGCCGCGCGCATATCAAGCGTGCCCTTTCAGCGCTGCTCGACTTTGTAGACGGAAGCGGACTGCGTGAGCGAATTTAGAGAATTCGCGCCCCGTGATTTTGGTAGACGATCTGTGCGTCCCCCCCTTCCTTTGCTCGCTCTCTCCTTTCTCTTTCCTCTCTTCGCTCAAGTCTATTATCCCCCATTCCCCTTCCCATGTGAACCACTGCTGAGGTGTCGCACTTAGCTGCAGACAGTTGCGGGGTTCACTTTTCTTTTCTTTTCCAATTTTAAGAACCACTTCCCCCCCTCGCCTGCGGACCTACCTGCATGTCGCAGGATCGAATCCAGGCTACGACGGCTGCATTTTAGATAGAGGCGAAAATGCTCTAGTCCGTGGTCTCATACTCAGGTGCACGTTACTCATTAGTTGGTCGAAATTTCCGGTGCCGTTCAATATGGTGTCTCTCATATATATGGTTATTTCGGGACGTTGAATTCCACATATAAATAAATCAGCGACTGTACAATGGCGTGTTCAGCCCATATCGATTGTACATAATGTCTTACAAGTTCCTATCGAGTACCCCACTTTTTTGAGGAATTGTTATGGTTTTTTGGTCTACTGGGTACCATGCAAGTGCGTTTGTAGTGGTTGCCCAAACAGTGTTAAAAAAAAAAGACCTGTGGAAAGGCTGCTCTTGCAGTTTGCGTTTTGACTGTGCTGCGGGTGAGTTGCTACGCTTCAAATAAGTAAACCTGAAGCTTCGAGCACTTATTCCGTAACAGCGATTTAAATAGCGATAACATTATACAATAAATATTATTTACAGCTGCGCTGCGAAAGTTAAAGATGGCTGAATCAGCTCGCTCACTTTATTTTATTTCTTTTTCACTCTCTTATATATTGTGAACGCAGTCACCGACTTTTCTTTATCAACTGGACGTGTCATCATCATTTCTATAATTTCCTCATCTGTAGATATCATCATCAGTGTGTGCCAGCTCGAGCTCGCCTTGAATAAATCTTATCCTCATAAAAGCTGGAGCTGTTTCTCGATCCCCAACTCCTCTCGCACGTTACCACTGGAGCTCCGCTGGGTCGTCGTCTACTACCACCTGCCATGGCAGTTCAAGACAATCCTGGTCCGTCCAACACCACCAGCCCAGTTCAGCCTCCGCCGTCGACCCTATCTATTCACAGCCACCAGCCACCAGCTCTTCCTCGTAATATAATCTGTTGCTCGACCTAAATCTGAATATTCTGAATAATCTGAATAATATGAAGACCTGAATAATCTGAATATCGACATGTGAAGAACAAAAGCGGCACCAGTTTGCACTTATTAAAAGTAAGCGCGAATTCTCGAAGCAAATCTTCATGAACTTGCTCCAAAAGCGGAGAAGTTAAGCGTTATGTGACCAGTTGCATACTGTGTGCGAATATTTCAAAAAACTGCTTTGTAATGTACGCACCTCTGCGTGCTGCTCCATGCTCACGGCTGGGTCTTTTATTATAGGCGTCAGGATGCAAGCAGGGCTGCATTTACAACGAACACGTGTCACTTCACTACTGAATCAGGCGTACCACTTTGATCATATGTGATGATGCGCACCACCTTCGAAGTTGCAAGTACTGCCACAAATGAGAAAATATTTGGCAGATCGCACGCCTTGCGAAAATCGGCTTCAAAGAAGAAGTCGACGAGTAATTGTCAATTCTACCCTTTTTTCGGCTTTGAGCCAAGCGTAACGCATAGTATCGACGTGTCTATTCAAGTACAGCAGTTGCGCGCACATCGTGGGCTTACCAGGAACTTTGGCTGCGGGGGCGTTCAAAAGGTAATTTCGGGTATGTAGCGACGTCAGCCCTCCAGTCACGCCAGTACAACTGATAGGAAGAGCACATTGCAATGCCAATATGATACGTTACTTTAGTGAGCATATTCCGCCGGCTTCGAACGACGCTTGAACATAGCTTTCTCAATCATAGGACTAGAAAAGTAATGTTTATAGACTGTCATAAAAACGGAGCCAACACTTTACCCACAATTTGCGTTTATCCGACGTGGCGTCTGTGTCTAAACAGTTCATCGGCAATGCTTATTGCGCTGTTGTAAAATTAGATGGTCAGCATCGTAACCACAACTGACCTTCCGCCGACAATACATACCCCTGCATGGGGTCTTTTTACAAAGCAATTTCAATACCTGACATGGATGTATGGCAGAAAATCTGGATTCCACGCAGAATGCCTGGGTTTGAGCTGGAATACTGATTTTCATTCTTTGCATTCATTGCATCTACACTGTCAATGTCAGTTATAACGCTGACGCGCTTAAACCCTTAACGCCTGTTGTCGCCGTTGCTAGGGAGACCAACTGTCACTCACGTGTGGCTGACCTCTCTGGATGAAACGGTTTGAAGATGGACACGACAATATTAACACTTTATTCCTTTCATCACCAGCAAGTTGCATTTGTGTAGCCCTCTCTCTCTCGCATCCTGGCTTCAATTTACACCAAGCTAAGGAGGCGATTGCGAGCACCCAGACGTAGGAAACTAGACAGACAGACAGACAGACAGACAGACAGACAGACAGACAGACAGACAGACAGACAGACAGACAGACAGACAGACAGACAGACAGACAGACAGACAGACAGACAGACAGACAGACAGACAGACAGACAGACAGACAGACGAACCGCGACTATCGCTCCTTTCACTCTCTCCTGCATTTCTCGCCACCGCTCTCCTCTCCCAAGCCGTTTTGCCATCTCGGTCAGTGCCCTTCCCGATCTCGCGTAACAAACAATATCGCTAACGCGCCGCTTGAAACACCGTTTACTTCCCCGCCGCGGTGGTCTAGTGGCTAAGGTACTCGGCTGCTGACCCGCAGGTCGCGAGTTCAAATCCCAGCTGCGGCGGCTGCATTTCCGATAGAGGCGGAAATGTTGTAGGCCCGTGTGCTCAGATTTGGGTGCACGTTAAAGAACCCCAGGGGGTCGAAATTTCCGGAGCCCTCCACTACGGCGTCTCTCATAGTCATATGGTGGTTTTGGGACGTTAAACCTCACAAATCAATCGAAACACCGTTTACTTTCGGTTGCCGCGACTTTGGCCGTCCACTCCGTCAGTCGCGTTGTAGATGCGTGCTTGTTGACGAACCGTGGATGCCCAAATCGTGCCGGTATGGACCGCGCATTGTAAGCACGCCTTCAAAGAATAGCCAACGCGATACACCCGTTCGGGGACACGCCGGGCCAGACAACTTCCGCACGAAATGAGGCAGGCAGACACACACGGGCAACACGATAAACAACAAGCATCGTGGACAGCTGCTTGCTTACTGACGGGAAGTTGTGGGCTCTTGCTCGACCAATTACAACATACTTTCCTCGGCGTGTCACGCTGAGGCCCAAAAGCCCCGGAAAGGAGGAATTTTTTCTTGGACATTGTGGCATGCCGGTGGCTCGTAGCACTGCCACGTATAGAATTGTTGATCGCGATGGCATTCCGCACACGATGCGCGTCTTTACTTGAAATGCTTGAACAAATATTAGAGGTGGTTTTCGGGCCCTTTAGAGGTGGTTTTCGAAGCACTGAAGCTTCGACCATAAAATCTAATTCTGAGTGCCGTAGCTCCAGTGCTCAGTTTAAAATTCCGTTTTGCGTAGGACTATAAGTGCGATTTTGAGATAGTGGTAGCCAAGTGCTGGCGCCATTATTAAGCCATGGTACTTCCCTTGTCTAGTTGGACACATCGTCAGCAGAGCTTTCCGCAAACTGCTGTGACAGGGACACACGAATTATTTAAGAAAAAAAGGCAGTAATGTGAAGTTTTTCTGATTATGCTCATGTGAAGATGCTTTACTGCAACACTTCTCCCGTTTCTATTAGTATTCATAAAAAGCATCCAGCCTTTTCTAAAATGCAGCAAATTTTCTACCATCCATTTATTCAGTGCCATACTTTACCTCCATTTCCAGAAAATATGGCAAACTGTACGACGTGAAGAGGGCACAGCAAAGTTTACACTTCCACGAATCTTCACAACTAGATTGAACATGTTGGTGCTTCCGCACCCGAAAATCGGGGGAACTGGCCAGCTCTGCCCTCTCTCGAGCTTCTCGTGAACGACAGAAGGAGCTGTTCGGAGGTACTTCTTGCATAAGTTAGCAATTTCTCTAGGCTCGTCAACATCTCACAGACGAGACGAGTCTGGAAGGTAAACAAATTCAAAAACTGCTGAGCACACTTACTTGACAGCATTCACACGTACGCCATAAGGCGCATTTTCTGAAAAAAAAAGGAAAAAGAGGCATTAGTTCTACTGATCAGATATGCGAAATAGCAATGATTTAATGCAGCGATATTCCACTTATTGCGCTTTGATATGACCGAATGTGTGATATATCTCTGTAAATTATCTTTTCTCATTACATCACTTGAAAATCGGTCACTTTGCTTTACACACAGTCTTTTTTATTAGAGCTCGGTCGTTCGTATGATGCATTTTATGAAACTTTATGACATCTTATGAAGCTATTCTTACTTCCCTTTAAGTGATACACCTGCTTTGGGTCTCTGTGACTTTCCTTATTATCTGTATAGCCGTCACTCCTTATGGGATCAGTCTGATGAGCTGAAGGACTGTCGTACATTCGATGGATACCTCTACTCCTTAGGCCTACTACCTGCAACAATGGAATGTCTACTGTTACTCAGGTTTTTTGTGGCTTGCGTCGTGACAAAGCGGACAAGACACGCAGTAAGGTACGTTTCAAACTACTTGCTTTGGCTCCGACAGCTTCTCTCTTTGCTCATGACCACCATCAGCAACGTGACGTCATGCACGGGTTCTCCACTCCAGAGAGTTTCCTGTAGCTACGCTAAAAGGAACTCTGGCGCTAGTGTCTATGAGAGCTGCAACGCACGGCGCTTCAGCGAGCATGGGGATGATGAGTTCTACACGAATTTGTTTAATTTTCGTAATTCCGGCTCCGGTTGGCTTCACGTGGCTTCAGTTTGCTTTGTCACAAAACGACAAGCGACAAATGTCCTACAGTTGCGTGTCAATGCTTGTACGTTTTGGCTCACTGTTTCAATCAGCTCTCAAAGCTTATTATTACCGTTCGTTATTTCATTAGAAACAAATCCTAAACACAACAATAAACAAATCCGCAAGTACGTTCGAGACCATCAGGTACGAAGACAAGGCAAATCCGCGTACTACTAATAATTCCCATGGTAGATGAACGATTAAAGTGCCACAGTTCCTTCCGGTTAGTTTTAGAAAACTCTATGGAAACTCCACTCATTACTACAGAGCTCGTTCCAAGCTGCATAGTATTGTCTGAAATATTACCATATGCCGGCAGCCCCTTCGACACATCCTGTACACGAACGTCATGGCTTCGTCAGCCATGCTGATTTAAGATTCACCTTGAGAATCCGACAGCTGCCATGGGCCTCAGATATCTACCACTTTGCGTTTTAACGCACATGTTATTTTTGTTCAATTTACTACTAATGAAGCGTGTGTGAATGCAATCACTCATTCCTTACATATGCAACTATTGCCGGCTACAAATTAAGAAAGAGAGGAGTTCCTTTAGCTGCGGCTACCCGGAAGTGACGCTGGTGCGGTTGCTATGCACAATCCCAGAGCACATGCCCTAGCTATGCGCTTTGACTACGCCCATTAGTACGTCGTCTTACGTAACTCAACGAAACGCCGACATAGGAAAAGACGGTTACTGCAGTCAGCAAAACGACCTCAGTGAAGTCTATCACTTCATTGCGAAGCCAGTTGCAATAACAGCACCCACCAAGTTATGAAGAGTCCGCCAATCCATGTGAAGATGAAGCTCACGCAATTGTGGTCGGCTGAGTAAAGTGTAGACTTCGAGCCGGAGCCTTGCGTAAGCGTATTCTTACACTTGAAAACTTCCCTGTTGTTTAAGTATTATCATATTTTCATCGATTTTTACCTTATTTTTACATCTGAAGCTTATAGCAGCAACATGTCCCGCGTTGTCCTCAGCAATCAACACTCACACTGCGCATGGGCCATTCTTCTGCTTCATCTCCCTAACCGCTGCGCGTTACTCTCTCCACTTCTCTCACTACCTGCTTGCGCTTTCAACCACATCTCTCTTCTTTAGGCATTCCTCCTAGTGGTGTTAACAACCCCATTGCGCATGCGCGTCCTCTCTTCTCTGCTTTGCTGCTCCTCTCTCTGCTCGCAACGCCTACGCAGGGAGCGTCCGCCAAGCTACGCTCGCTTACCTCCCTTCCTCCGGGCAGGCCCCTATGGCGCCGACACCTTCATTGCGCATGCGCGCTCTCTGCCCTCCTATTCTACGTTCCTTTCCTCTCTCGCCTCGCAACGCTAACGCAGGCAACGTCTGCTAGCAAGTTTTTTGACTGAAAAATTCACAGCATATCTACGGAGTGAATGATGATGAGTGGGGCGAAGCTTCCGCCTGTCTGTGCATCCGTCTGTCTGCGTGCTATTCTATTGATACTATCAAATTAAACCACACCCAACGCGTACTTCCAGGCCATCTATTGGCCACTTCACGTTGAATGGATGGATGGATGGATATGGCTGTACCCTTTAGATCGGGCTGTGGCTAGCGCCACCAAGCCGTAATACTTAATGAACCAAGAACTAGATTTATTTTTTTCCCTTAAATAGTGAGGTTGAGGATTCGTACTTTGCAGCGAAGGGTTCAATTTTCACTCGTGCCTTGACTTTAGCCACCAATCAGATAACCACCTTCCAGTTAATTCTACCCGCCTAATATATATTTTGCCCTCACTGTCCCTAAACCCCAGTGCTTTGAAAAACTCTGTGCCATCAACCTAAAGTACAGGGTGAAGCCCTTTACAGAACATTATCAAGTGTTCGGCAGTTTTTTCTTCCTCTCCACGCGCACTGCATACCGTGTCTACCCCTTCGTATTTGGCCTGATATGTCTTTGTTCGCAATACTCCCGTCCTGGCCTCAAACCGTAGACAACTAATTATCATAGATTTTTTCTTGGCTATTTCTTGCTTAAAAGTTCGATAGAACTTTTACGTACTGCCACAGTGCAGCGCCATCTAGTGAACATTGTGAGAAGTAAGGGGTGGCTACAACAACGGTGGGACTGAGGCACAGCGTAAGGAGCTACGCCCTTAAAGGGACACTAAGTTCAACTATAAAGTCGAAGTTGATTGTTGAAATGGTGGTCCATAAATCTCGTAGTGTTACCTTTGTGCCAAAGAAGGGCCTATTCTGAAATAAAATCACGTTTTAGTGCTCCGCATCTGGTTAGCGCACTTTAAATTACCCGCCTCAAGAAGCGGACTGAAGGGACCAACTAACGTCACTGTTGCCATGCACAACGTTAACCGGCTTTACTGCGCTTGTAGCAGCAGAACGAAAGCAGCGGGAGCCACAGCAGCAACAACGGCCATTGATCAATTTCCCGCCATTGACTTCAAGATCGCAGGCGCTTTTGTTTCATCTGCGCCCCGCTAGATGGCACAAAGTGTCCCGTCTAACCACGCGAAAATTGAATTTTTGAACCACTCATGCCATTCCCCATAGTAACGTCCGGCGGTTCTTTTTCCCACGAATCAAACAAAAACGAACAAGCAGCATTTTATTGGGTCTCTTGATGCACGGAATGTTCTTTGCTTAGTGCAGCTAGATGGATTACCAGTGAATAATTGTATGCGGTCTGTCTGATGTCATCGCGACCATTTTTAAATTGTACTACTGCGGCGCTTGTGTTCCTGTGCATTTACCTTAATTTCATGGTAAGTAGGGCACTGTTGATGATATTGTCGTTTTAGATGTTATCATACGTTGAGCTTTTGCTCTGACATAAATTGTTATTTGAATTTAGTGTCTCTTTAAAACCGACTGCTCGCGCTGCACAACCATTCACGAGCCGTTCCGTAAATACAGGCACTAGATCTTGACCTTGAAGGTATTGCCGGTGGGAGATTTCTCCTGTGTTGCTGTACAAAAAAATTAAAAAGTCTCAGCATGCGCGTTAACTAAAACTGGACTGAGGGTCTCTGTGTCCAATCTGAGTCTTTTGTCTCTCATTGGCCCCTAGAAGCGACTGGCATGTTTCAGTGGAAAACACCGGTCCATCACTGCGTGTTTGCGTCTCCCTGGGGTTCTCTCACGCGCGATGCCGCGATGAGCGCTAGCGTCAACGTCAACGTCAGTGTAGGCGTTAGCACCCACTGCTTCGCATATACACATGGTCCCTTTAGTGGAAGATGAAGCAATTTTTTAACAATTTTAAACGCTCGTTACTACAAATAACGTTATACTTATTATTACTTTTGTCGTACATTGGCACCCATTTTTGTTGGACTACTGCCCGAGATCTCTTCCAAAGCTTTGATGTCTTTTGGAATTGTTCAGGTTTCATTGCTGTGTTCATCAAAACGGATGAAACGGTACGTCTGTGCATTGAACGAAGGCTTTCTTCCTTGTGCGCCTGATAAAAAAACTATACGGCAAATTTAATCTTGGTCTTAGGGATGATGATGCCTTCATCAAATACATACATCTCTACGCTGCTATCATGCAAAAAAACACAATTGGTGACTCGAATGAACACAGAGGCTTCCTGCACGTGCGCCAGCTACATGCCTCAATTAGCGTAGCTTTTTGCGCGAATATTCACTTTTCGGCGAGTGAAAAATTCAATCAGCTACGAGTAGCAGATACTTATCAAACAGCGCAGCTGTTTTATGAGTTTCCGCTACGCGCTGGTTGAATGAGGTAGAATTTATATGATGTGGTATGAAGCAGCATTGAAGTGTGTTAAATCAAGTCGGTTCAATGAAATTGAATGAAGTGGTTGAATGATATGCGATAAGTGGCTGAAGTAATGGTGGGCGTTGTGGCTAGTGGTAAGACTCTTGACTAGTAGCACCTACCCGTTCCCATTATGCGATGACTGGCGCACATGAAAGATTCGAAGATCATTTTTGCTGTTAAAATGGTAACATTGATAGTAGATTGGTCATCCATTATCAATTTTTTTATGGCAGGGCGCGCCATATTGTCTACAGCCGAACTTTCACACATTATGGATGGCTTTCAACGTATATGGTATCCTGCAAGAAAGTTTAGGCATCTGTAATTTGCCTTAAAGTAGCTGTCACTACTTCTCATCAACACTGCTGCAATGGTTTACTGGATAACTGACATCCCGGATTTTCATCATCCACTTTAGTCGAATCGATTATTTCTTCAAGTGATCATCATGTAACCAAATCCGACATGGCGTATATCTTATCGCAGTTGTTGAAATTGGAAAAAAAACGCATCCATTGTGCGTATTTTAAGGCACATTTATTCCTTGATGATGTATTGTAAGGGCTTCCACGCGCTGCTAAAATTTCAGACAGGGGCTGTTGTAATCACACAACTATACATACCCAGTGCAGCACATCGTGTCAGCTGGTCCAGAGCCGCTTTGGTAACGGCGTATGGAGCAGTATTGGGTATCTGTTAAAAGAGTTCGTAAAAACAGTGTCAGTTAAAGTTCTTCCACTTACTCAGGTTTGGGTGCACGTTAAAGAACCCCAGGTGGTCAAAATTTCCGGAGCCTTCCACTACGGCGTCTCTCATATTCAAATGGTGGTTTTGGGACGTTAAACCCCACAAATCAATCAATCAAAGTTCTTCCACTTAAAATAATAAGTAGTGTGGTGGGGAACTTCTTGAAAGAAAGACCTCCCCCTCCCCGCCTTTCCTCAAAAGGAAAAAAATATACCGAGAACATTAGCCAACGGGCTTAAGGAGCAGTGATTCAAGCGTGATTTTGAGGTTGGTGACAATTTTGTTAAACAAAACATTTATTTTCAAATAAATATTATGCGAAAATTTTTCTTTTATTCATAAAATGATAATAACTTTTCTGGCTTAACAACCTAAAACCCCATATCATCATGAATGGAGGCTGCGAATATTTTGACCACCTGGTGGTTTTTCACGTGCTCCTATATCTAAGCACATGGGCATCAAGCACTTTCGGCTCCGTTCAGAAATATGGTTGCCGCGGCGGTGATTTGATCCCGCGGCCTGCCGGTCAGAAGCCAAGTGTCTTAGCCACTAGACCACCATGCGGTTAGCATCCATTTATTGAAAATTATCAGGTATTCCCCATGAGTTTTACAAAAACGCAGCGCGCAAAGAAATTATGGTTGCTTTTCAATGTAGTACTCAGAAATTGTGCACATTTACCAGTGCCTCCTTTACAAATTACTCGACCACATAATCTCGCTAAGCTAGCCCTTGAAGGATAAACATCATGGACTCCATTAAAAGAGCCTGACCAATTGTTCGTCGCACTTGAACGAGTATCATTACCGCGAGAATGTCTTAGTTAAATCTTGAATGCTTAATCCACTATGAAGTAATTTTGACGCATCCTGCCACTCGGGCAGCTCTTTCCGGTGGCCACTCATTTTTCTTTCTTATTTGACATTAACCTAATTACACCGCATGCCTTGTCTTGCTGTAGAAAATTTATACATTTAAAACTATTTCAAGAAAGCCAAACACCTATTTGTGCGTCAAGACTTTCACAACTGGGAGTGTAATGTTCTTTTGCTTGTCCAAATAGCTTTTCAATTTGCCTGAGACTTCATAACATCCTTTGCATCCAAAAGAACCTTGTCCAAATAGGCTTTTCGTTTGCGTGAAATAAGCTAAAATTCCCTTAGCTTCCACAACAACCTTTTGAAGCTAAAGGTGTTGTGAATTGTATCAGCAGCTCCAGCCCGCACGACTCCTGTTATGCGAGCTGCAGCTACAAACTTGAACAAGCAAATAAAAAAAACATGGAAATTAGGCGCGTAATCATAAATCAACAGACACGTGTTTTAGCGCTTACTGCAAGCACGCCAAAATAAATGCTCGTTCATTCAGCGCTCGTTTATTTGATGAATCAGATAATTCGGATGTTTATCTGGTCCCGGAAATTATTTGCACTTTTCATTGATCCGTCGTTAATCTGGTCCCATTTGTCCGCAAACCAGTCAAATCAGACGATCATCGGAATCCTCCCAGAGTGAAGCACCGCGCATGCGTCAAACAATAGACGGAAAACGGCGTTTGAAGACAAGCGAAACCAGGCGCCGCAGTCCACATCGCTGTCTTCCTGAGAGTGTATGACATGGCAACGACAGGAAGGGCCAGATCATTTCATGCCAGCTAGCACATTCTACCACCGCGATTGTCGGAAAGGCGTCTTCGGAAAGGCGTCGTCAACATACTCAATCAAGTTGTTGGTGACCAAGGCTTCCGCTGCTGCGCGAAGTTTTTCCGTGTATGTTTTTACTCTGCAGTGAACGTAAACTCTGTATGTATCATATACGTGTTTATGAAGTATAAATATTAAGCAAGGAAAGGACGACCACAACCTTTGTATGCCCATAAAGTATGCTTACCGTAGTCAGCGATGATATGCTAGAAACGTTGACAATGCTGCCTGAAAAAAATATAAAAACAACACATCAGATGACTAGTCTATTTTCAACTTAGAAAACGCTTTGAAAAGCGCAGTTTTTTGTGGTTAATGTGGTTCTGCTGATTCATTTTAGCTAATAAAAATATGAGTGCAATAATCTGGAGATTACACATTGGCTTCAACGGCTTTTATTTGTTATTATTAGAAAACACAAGCTTTTTCTTCTAATCCTCAAAAAAGTGATGATTATGTCGGCTACGCGATCAAGCTCAAAACTTGTAGAGTGAAATTTTCATCCCAGAAACTTAACGTGGTAAGTTACGAAAGGTTTGCAAACTAAAGAGAAAATGCTTTAGAGGCGACATTTGGGGCAAGAGTGAACGAGAATGATCTTCCGCATTTGGAGTAGTTTTCAAGGGTACGATCCACGCTTTGCCCTTCTGAATGAGCGAAAATTCGAAATCGTCTCTCAAAGCGAAAATATAAACATTGGCAGGTCCCTTGTCTTGTGAGAATAGTTTTTATGCGAAGCAGTCAGTAGTTCTATGTCGTGCATTGTTATAATGAGCAATATATATTATATTAAGGCGCATTAGCGTGTTTTCATAAGTGTTCTAGTTCTGTACACATCGTCGTCTTACCAGGCGAATGTAGACAACACTCCTTTTGAGAGGTCAAGATATCGCTTGACTAACGTCAGCGCTCTTGTTAGAGAACATTCATCAGTATTATTGAAACAAAATTTACTTAGTGATACGATAGCGTTTCATAAACAGCAGTAATATGACACGTAACTTGCGTTAGCCTATGCCTCTGGGCATGGTGAACGCTCGCATATAGGTTGCTGGTTCATAGAAAAGCAAATGTTAAGTTTATCAGACTGCCAGAAAAGCGGAGCCAGCACTTGAACCACAGGCGTTAACCTGACATGACGCCCGTATGATAAGAGTACAGATGTTGTGTTTATTGCTTGCTTATGATATTAGATAGCCAGCACTGCAATGACAGTTGACGTTGCATCAACGTTACACCTGCGTAGAGGCGTTCTAAAGACGCCGTTTCTAGACCAGCTATTGCTATCTTGGTAGAATACCGGACTGCCATGCAGAAGACCTGCTCTGATTTTTTGCGAAGATCTTAACTTTGTTCTTCACATTCGTCTGAATCACGTATGCTACCGATGTTTGTCTTTTGTTACGCTTTTGCATTTAAATAACAATTTGCCCAGATATGAACTGTCGATCGCCTGTGGCGCATACTCGTATTTGCAACTTTCACAGATGGTGGTGCCGCCACGCGTCATCGTAACTGTCGTTTGGGGGATGCCCGCACAGCCAGCTCGTGACATCGTTCAGTCGGCCTTACTTTGGCGGTTTGCTGGCGCATTGTATTTGGACGCTAGAGGTCTTTACTTCGATTATTCTGAATTCGGTATTGAGCTACCGTAGTCGGACAGGTACTGCGAGTTGTAGTAGCAATGATTTACTCTTTATTGTTTGTTTGCTCAGTTTAAGAATCACAAATTGTGTTGGATGCCGCTGTAAACATGCCGTGCAGTCAAAGGCGAAGTTTCCTGCTTCACACGAGCAAGGCAGCTTGATCTTCCCCGACCGTGGCACGAGCAGCGTTCACAAAGTCGCAGGTGCATTTCTTCACACCACAGCAGATAATGTGCCCAGCGTTCAAAAATCATTTTCCTTCAAAAATACGCCGCACACGCGTTTCTCAACACCCAGTGTAAGATATAATACATGCTAGAGTCAATGACTTTCTCAGCAAAGCTTCGACAACGCGGTGGCTGCAGCTGAAAATACTACGCAGTTCGAAGTGACGGGCACACCAGTGGCGGCGGCTGGGGCGCCGGCTGCACGATCCCGCAAACTACAGCCATGTTGGGTAGAGTTCTACCTGAACGCTGGCCGCACGGCGCGGTGTTCAGGTAGAACTGGACGGCTCTGTACATCCCTCGACAATGGTATTTTATAGAACTATTCACCTCAGGCCACGGAGTGTGTTCAATAGTCATTCAAGAAAGAAAACAATGAAGTGTCGGCACGAGAGGAGTAATCGTGCATTTGTGCCGAACGAACGTTTGCCGCTCGTGGATGCGTTTGTCATCCGTCGGACATATTAATTAAACCTTTGATGAACCGAACGTAGGGCGAGTTGGTATTCTATTGTGGGTGGCATTTGGCGCAAATACAGCTAGAACAAAAACGAGGAGAGCACTCTACAGGCGAAAACACCTTCCTTCTACGCCTACTTATGTAGCTTTGTTTATTGCAGTGTTTAGGCTTTGTTTCGAGTATAAATGAACGGATAGTTGTGAACTTCGTGAGCCGGAAGATGATTCACTTCGTGAGCCGACTTAATTGGTAAGCCTAACAAGGCCGAGGTGTTGAAGCGTAATTGTTAAACCTTTGCTGAACTTCGTCAACAAATCCGTGAACTACGCATAATTCTCATACTGGCTGAAGTGCAGTGCGTTACAGCTTCCATAAACAGTTACACTAGAGTCAATCTATTGTACTTTTATAAAACAATGTACAGTCGTACCTTTAGTGTGACGTAAGTGTGGCACTGCCTTCTGCGTCATCATTACTTGACCGCGAAAGTTAGTGTCCCAGACTCGGTAAAAATTTTCCATCGGTGCATCTTGGACTTTTCCTTGCATGGGAATACCAGCATTGTTCACCTGAAATAGAAGGAAGAAAATTTTATTGAACTACACATTCCTGTGGTGAAATTCTTCATTTTCAGCAAAGGTGATCTTGAATTGCGAAGTAGGGCACCCGACCGACACTGACTACCACGACATCGTCAACATTTGGAAGCTGAATGCATTTTTTTCTAAGAGTAGCATCACCTTTCATTATCAACTTCATAACTTACTAGCGCTCAGTAATTTGGCGCAAAGTACCATAACCAAAACGTCGTTCACTGACATTGCAGGCACGTGCATCTGTGGCTTACAATGCGCATTCTGCAATACTCTCATTTTTGAATATTCAGGGCCACAAAACTCGCGCACATAAGAATTACGCTGTTAGCTAGCAACAGCGTGAATGCAAACCGTGTCAAAGACATAAAAACTAAGTGCTCACGCTCCGCTTTTGTGCCATCATTCATCATCAATATGAACCGTTCCATTTTTGGTTCATCATAAGTGTGCCACTCGCTTGACAATCATTATGGGCATGGTACAAGTGCGATGGGGCACCTCGGACAGAACACATATATGGCTGAGCACGCAATTCTTATAATGTCGCATCGTGTATAGTCGACACGCCGCGCCACGATTATTCCGTGCGATACCGGTCGCAAATGGTGGTCGTGGAGGCGAAGGCACTACTGGAGGAGCGATTCCCGTCTGGCAGTGAGATGAATTGAGCTCTGAATTTACCGAGAGTAGTTCGTTTCCTGAGCTGCATGGGCATGTTTTACGCACCATATATTTTCCTATAAGTACAATAGAGGACACTCTGGCGCTAGTGTCTACGGGAACTGCAATGCAGAGCACTTCATCCAACATATAGGAATGATAGGCAGTGACGAAATTGTCTGGTTCTCGTTATTGCGGGTGAGGCGCTGCGGTCACCGAGGTGAATGGACGCTCTTCACGTCGGCTCCGTTCTCATAGAATGATTTCGCAGCGAATACAGCCAGGCACCGCTCGGATTTATATACCATCTGATTCTTCTCGTCACCGAGAATCCGAAGAGACCATATTCTAAGGTGGGTGATCATTTTTTGAGATTTTACGACCGAAAACGAGCCCCCACCAAGTAGCGTCTACTACTCCTACGACCGGCGCTCCGCGTCGACTGGGGTGGCCTCACGATAGCCAGGCCTCGGCGTTCGCGCCATACAGGCCGTAATCATCAATAATGGAGGTATCGCAGCAGAACGAAGACGCCACCCGACGGGAAGACGAAGACGTCACCCAACAAGAAGATGACACAGGCAACGGGTGGACAGAAGTTCGATACAGAAAACGTGCGAAGAAAGGTAGCCAGGAACGCCGTGGTAGCCCTAGCCCTACCCGAACACCTAGAACGTGCGGTGAAAACCTGATATCCCGGATAACCAGAGCCAGCAAAATGCCAAGACTGCCGACAGGTGACTTCAAGATAGTTATAAGGCCAAGAGGAGGACTGCAGTTATCCAAGCTCAGCTTAACGGAGCTAGACAAAGCTGTGTATGAAGCGGCCGAGATTCCTTATGAAGAAAGAGAGACGGACACGATTTGTCCGAATAATTTTCAGAACATCTTGGTCGTTAGCACCCCAAACCAAGACCATGCAGATAAGTACCAAGGCATCAAGCACATGAAAGCCAACGACAAGTTGTATGAGGTGGGAGCATACGAGACGGCCCCGGAACTCACTGCCAAAGGTGTAATCAAAGGAGTTCCTTTGAACGAAACCCCACGGGACATCACCGCAGCTATTATTACAGTCCGAAATCCTACGGCCATCGCAGCGAAACGTCTTGGCAACACCACGACAGTGATAGTCCTTTTTGACGGCAGCAGAGTCCCGACGCACGTTATGTACAGAGGAGTGCTCACACGCTGTTCACTATACAGGAAACAAGTTGACTTTTGCAAACAATGCAACAGACTTGGGCACAGGAGTGACGTGTGTTGGAGGCCAAACGACAAGCTATGTGCGGGTTGTGGAACACCTGATCCGAGTGAGGACCACCAAGGTCAGCCACGATGTCAGCTGTGCGGCAAGGATCATCCCACGGCTGACAATTTCTGCAAGGCCAAGTTCAAGACACCCTACATCGTAAAACAACGCCAGTGGTTCCGACAACTTCAAGAGACGCTCGAGGAGAACTACCCCCCTACCACCAAGCCAACCGAACGCGGGAGGTCCAAATTCCGGACGAGGGCAACGCCTGGGTCCAGATCAAGGTCCTGGTCCTGCGCAACGCCCCGCGGCCACACCACCCAGTCTCCGTGACCGACAAGGCGCACTACATCCCGTTCCAGATCGATCCCGGTCTATGCCAAAGGGTGGCTATGGCCATCAAAGTAACTCGGCATTCACGGTGAGCTGGTCAGACGTGGCTAAAGGGACGCGCCCTGAGCCTTCGGGGGAGACTGCGCATAATGTCAGTGATATAGCGGAGCTGAAAAAAGAAAACGCTGAGCTTAGAGAATTGATATCACAACTTACTCGGGAAATTCAAAGTCTTAAAAACTGCACAAATAGAACTTCTGGTCAAATGCGTTCCGCGGCCCAAGAGCGCCCCGAAGAAATGCCAGATAACCGAAAGGACGGGGAATGTACCCCGCCACCTCTTAGAAGGAAAGATCGGTTGTCTAATGACAAAACTACGGCGCAAACCTCGAACATTAATCAAGCATTGCCCGAAATACAGAAAGCAGTTAAGGAACAGGCAGAGGCAACCAACAACTTCTCGCTTGCAATATCCATGATCATAAATAGACTAGAAAAACTCGAAGCTAACGTAGCCAATCTCAACCCTTGGACACGTCCGGTACTTCCAGCTGTCAACCTTCCGATAAGCACTGAAGGAAATTCACACTTATCTCAGGGCACCACATCAGTGGCTATATCAACTAATTTCATGAGGCCTGCCTCCTTTCACCCTCCTCCCTCTTCGATAGCCAACTCAAAATAGGGAAGCCCAGAAAAAGGGACTGAAATATTTGGCTGTGGAATTGCAGGAGCTATGAGGGGAAGAGAGCAGTCTTGCAACAACACCTTAGAGACAGAACCAAACCGGATGTTCTAATTTTGCAGGAAACCCATGCTTTAGCTAAGCTACCGGGATATCAGGCGATCGGCCCCTCAACAGGGGATATTAGAACACTAACCACTCTAGTAAGGAAGGGACTCGTAGCAATCTGCCACGACACCCACATCACAGAAATTGAACATATACTCGTACAACTTGCCCCTAAAAGAAAAAAGTCTCCGAGCATATTTATTCTGAATTTGTACAGCAATCCCACACGCATACGACAACGCTTCCTTCTTCTCTTTAAGAAGGCCGTAGATATAGCGGGACCCAATCCACTCGTCATAGGTGGAGACTTTAACGCTCCGCACAGTGCTTGGGGATACGGATACACAAGAGCCAAAGGAAAAACGCTATGGCAGGATATTCAAGAAACAGGCTTAATTCTCATCACTGACCCCGACTCCCCTACGCGTATGGGAACTGGGCTTGCAAGAGACACCACTCCAGACTTAACGTTAATTCGTAACGCGGGGACCGCTAAACAGAAAAACACATTCGATGATCTGGGGAGTGATCATCGAATATTAGAAATCAGGATAGAAACCATGGCTACCGCAAAAATTCAGAGACAGATTAGATGGACTGACTGGGATAAGTTTCGGAAAGTCAAAAACGCGAAAAAACAAGACCCTATCAGCAATATAGAAGATTGGATCAAAGATGTCAATAACGACGTCAGCGAGGCAACGCGGAGTATCACTTCAAGTCCACCCCTAGAGCAGATTGATAGCCGTCTCGCACACATGTGGGAGGCCAAACAATCACTGCAGAATAGATGGCGGGGACAGAGGCACAACAGGCCCTTGCGCAAGCGCGTAGCTAAGCTGAACAAACAGATCGAAGAACATTGTAAGCAGCTAAGCAAACAGCAATGGGACCAAGTTTGTAATAGTCTCGATGGCCAAATGAATGCTGGTCAGACATGGCGCATGCTCAAACACCTGCTAGACCCAGATAACACCAAATCAGCACACAAGCAAACCTTGCGTAAACTGGTGCACCAGTATAACGGCAGTGAGGAGGACTTTATCGCTGAGGCTAGCAAAACGTACATTCCCGCCATGCCTGTCATAGAGCACGGACCATATTCCGGAGGCCCGAACGAGCTCTTAGATGAGGAGTTTACTGTGGCTGGAATCAGGGCCGCGCTACAGAAGCTAAACACCAAACCTGCACCGGGACCAGATGGGATCACTAACAGAACACTACGGAACCTTGACGACCAAGCCATAGAGAACATCACGCAATATATTAACGAGTGCTGGACCAAGGGCACTATATCAAAACAGTGGAAAAAAGCTAAAGTAATCCTCATCCCCATGCCTGGGAAACCCCCCGATCTATCGAATTTACGCCCCATATCACTAACGTCTTGTGCTGGGTAGCTGATGGAACACGCTTTTCTAGACAGAATCAACACTTATCTTGAGGAGAACGAAATCTACCCAGATTTCATGTTGGGGTTCCGCACACGGCTCTCCACGCAAGACGCCATGCTGCAAATTAAGCAGCAGATTCTAGACAACAAAACAAGAGCTACCCGGGCGATCTTAGGGTTAGACCTTAAAAAAGCCTTCGACAAAGCATCGCATACGGCTATCTTACATCAGATCTTCCAATTAAGCTTAGGATCAATGGCGTATAACTATGTCAAGGACTTCCTAACAGACAGAACGGCATCTATTGTAATGGGAGAACTGAGATCTGAGGAAAGGCCTATGGGCAGTGCTGGTACCCCGCAGGGTTCGGTCATGTCGCCAATGCTGTTTAATCTCATAATGATAGGACTCCCGGCGCGGCTGAACTCAATATACGGAATACATCATTCTATATATGCAGATGATATCACCATCTGGGCATGTGAAGGTAGTGACGGAGAGATAGAGCAAAGACTACAAGAGGCCGTCACCACTATTGAGGAGTATCTTGATGGTACTGGCCTCGAGTGCTCGCCAGATAAATCCGAACTCCTCCTATATCGCCCCACACTGAAAGGCAGACCACCCAAGGGATACAACCGGGACCGTGCTTACGAAGAGATCCAACTTCACACCAAAAACGGCAGGACTATTCCTATAGTGCAACAAATCAGAGTCCTTGGACTCATCATAGAGTCTAAGGGTACAAACGGTGAAACCGTCAAGAGGTTAGTAACCAAAGTCACCAACGCAATACGGCTAATCAACAGAGTCACCAACAAACACCAAGGCATGAAAGAGGCTAACGTCATCAGGCTTATTTATTCATTCGCCATAAGTCACATTATATACGTAGCGCCATATCTAAACTGGTATACAGCCGAAAAACTCAAAATCAACGCACTCATACGAAAGACGTACAAACAAGCTTTGGGCCTTCCAGATAGCACCAGCAACGAGAAACTGTTTCAACTGGGCTTACATAACACTTTAGAGGAGCTGATAGAAGCGCAACAGATTGGCCAGGTTGAGAGGCTAGCCAGCACGCGCACAGGACGGAGTATCCTTGACAAGTTGGGGATAAATTACCATAGGCAACAAGGAAGTAAAGTGTCGATTTTAAAGGTGATCAGGGAAAAGATCCTGGTCCCCAATCTGCCCAAAAACATGCACCCCGAATTTAATCAGGGCAGAAGAGAAAGCCGCGCTAGAACTCTGCCTAAGGCCTACGGCAGAGACAAGATGCGTTGTTCGTAGACGCAGCGGAGTATTCTAGTCACAAATCCTACGTTGCGGTAGTAATAAACAATGACCGCAAATGCGTAGACGCATCCTTCATACGCTCGGATAATTCAGAAATCGCGGAAGAGGTGGCTATTGCACAGGCCATAATTTCCCCAAAGTGTAGGTATGTCATCAGCGACTCGCAGTCAGCAATCCGTAACTATGCACGAGGAGGAATATCTTCCGAGGCAGCCAACATACTCCTCCGCAAGGCAAATCTCATATCATCCGAGGAATTCGAAGAAAGGTATATTATATGGTTCCCAGCCCACACCCCGTGTGCGTCCCCCATTCAAAACCTCAACGAGGAGGCTCACCGCGTAGCGCGAGGTCTCACTTACCGCACTCGCAATGGAGCTTCACATGAGGTACTGAGAGGAGATGAGTGGTGGGAGAGGGACAGAATGTTTAGGTTCTGCGACATTATCCAATTCTACCAAACGTCGAGGCGCAGATTTCCACCACCTAGCTCCACATTAGACAGGTCTCAGGAGGTTGACTGGAGGCGACTTCAAACAAGAACATTTCCCAATCCGAAGCTCCTAAATCGCATCTACCCCGAACTATACCCAGATGACTCGTGTAAACTATGTAGCAGGAGACGCGCCTCCCTAGAGCACATGTTATGGGAATGCACACAGATAAAGGACGCCAATGCAGTCTCCCCAGAACAGCTTGGGGCGCGGTGGAGAGCCGCGCTGATCAGCTCAGATCGCACAGATCAAATATGGGCCATCCAGCGGGCATGGGCTGAGAGACAGGGTCTCTTCACCGCCCCTGGTGCGGCTTAGGCCCACGCCTCAATTCGCTGGTTAAATAAAGTTTGCTCACTCACTCGTTATTGCGACTTGGTTTGGCTCCGTATGACCTGAATACACTTTGCCGCAAGACGAAGTTCAGCAAACGTTAAGCAGTTACGCTGATCTACCTCACCATTTCAAATCAGCACGACGCAAAATTCATAACGATCTGTTCTTTTATCTATAGTAAAACAAAAATATAGCAATAAAGAAGGCCGAAATTGCGTTCGAATACCATGGGCACGATTATTGGGCAAATCGGTGTACTAACCATCATTTCCATGGTAGCTGAACGATCGCAGCGCCTGAGTTCACTGTAGTTGTTTTTAGAAAATACCATGGTTTACAGGTAAATATCGCGATTGCACCGCGTCGGATTCGAGTATGCGCCCTGAAGCGTGGTAGGTGGGCTCCGCAAGGGACGGCGGTAGCTTCCCTTGATCTGTTGTCGGCATGGTAATTTGATGACCTTGCGGGAAACGGGAAATCTAGAACGTTCAAACTTATTTCATCTTCAAAATAAATATTTACATTTTTCTGCCAACCTTTTGTGGTGAAATTGATAGAATAATATTCTTTTCGTTCCACCTTTTTTCTATTTTTCTAGCATAAACGACCATGATCCTTCACTCCATCAATATTTAAGGCACTCTCGTGATCCCACTTTGTGGCTAGGGGGCTGATGTTTCATTACACTGTGCAATGCACACGTTTACCCATTGATTTTGATAAGCCACTGAGCAGTCGCATATAGCGCCCACCTTTCATCTTGGTACTAAATGCTTCAGCTAGCGCTGCTAATTTACCCTAGGAAGATTGCAATAAAATCGACCGTGTCGGCTGAGAAGTGTGCCCGCGTGAACTTTACCATAAGGGAACTTTTGAACTTCAATGAACTGGCCGAAATTTACCGTACGGTAATGAATAACGAATGTATGTGTTATTATGCGAATGAAAGTGTTCAATAATATATTGGGTGTTTTTTTCCCTCAAAATTTGTACCTGCCACATCCCCCGTTTGAATGTTGCGGCAATACCCAAATTGGCGATGGCGCCTTACACTGGCGACTCTATATTCAGCCCTTTGACGAGTGCTGCGCCACGCTGCATCATGACAGTCACAAATAACTATTTGACGCAACAAATCCTAGGTGGAAGGATTGATTCTGCAGCCTCTCCGTGCGTGCATGCTTAAGGTATTACCGCAGACTATGAAGCTGAGTGTGCAAGCGAGAGGGTAAATGTGTGAACTTCCGGACAAGGTGGTGCAGAGTATAGCGCCTAATACAAAGAGTAATTTATTACTGACATCTACGAATCATTACCTTCCTTTTCTAGAAATCAGAAACTCTCAAAATTATGCTTAATAACTACATGTCTGTGCAAATAATGCTGAAGTAGGAGAAGTGCGGTGGCCCACAAATACATAAGGAATTTAAAATAGTTTATGTAGGTCCGCAAAACTTCCGTACAATAGATTGGCAGATCCCACGTACCGTGGGAATCGATGTTATGCAATGCACGAATGAAAGATGTTGATATGTCACTTTAAAATAGGCACAACGCTACGAGATTGAGCTAAATGATGCCGTACATCACTTCCGTGCCATGATTATCATGTTTTGATGTGTCTTTTACCTTCGTCATCTCTTCACATCACCTGACACCAAATTTCGTATATGTTGAGCTAGCAAAACGGCCACGAGAGCATCTTGAAAGGCCCAATATACTCCAACGTAGCGTTGACGCGCGCACACGCTGGGCACAGCGACGCTACCTTAGCAAAACGCAAGCACTCAATAGTCTGACGCCAAACACGACCAGCGTCCGTCGGCGCGCCTCGACGGCAACCGGCGCGAAATACGACATGCTGCATTTCGTGCCGATGCGTTACCCAGACAACACTGCGTCTGCCTATTTTCGTGACGGAGGGACGCCGGATGCGCTGAAACGCGCACGCGTCAATGGCGCCTGGAGTGGCAACGCTGGCGTGGCGCGACGAAGTGAACGCCGGCGTGCAAGCGCACCACGTCACGTCGAAATGTATTGGCGCCTTGACTGTGGCATGTAGTCATGTTCTCACATGGCACGCATCTCATGATTATCATGTTTGCACCAGTCACATACCTTTGTCACCCATTGGCGCCACGTAATACCAAATTTGGCATATGTGAAGCTAGCAAAACGGCCGCGATTGCATTATCAGTGTTTCATGTAGTCATGTTTTTAAATGACACGCGTGTCGTGATTATCATGTTTCGATGTTATATTTACCTATGTCGTCCGTTCGCGTCACGTAATACCGAGCTTGGTAAATGTGGAGCTAGCGAAACGGCCGCGAGCGCATCATGAGCGTAGCATGCATATGACACACATCTAATGTTTACCATGTTTGCACCAGTATCATACCTTCCACATCCATTCACGTCTGGAAATACCAAATGGGGTATAAGTGAAGCTAGCGAAATGGCCGTCAGCACATCATGAGCGTGGCATGTAGTCATGTTGTCACATGACACGCATCTCATGATAATCTTGTTTGCACCAGTTACATACCTTCGTCATCTTTTCACCTACTGTAATACCAAAATTGGTATCTGGGACGCTAGTGAAACGGCCGCGAGCGCATCATGAGCGTTGCATGTAGTCATGTTGTTACATCACACGCATGTCAGAATTTTCATGTTAGGGTCTGTCGCTTGTGTTCGCCATGCAATCATGCCGTACCATACCAGTTTGGAACATGCCATGCCAACGCTACCACCGCAAGAGCTGCAGAACCACGAAATGTAAATCATGGCATTCCTGACACACACATCAGATTTTCATGTTATGACTAGTTGAATATGTTCTTCGCACAGTCGTGGTATGCCATACCCAGTTTGGTATTGATACTATAATTGAAACGGCCAGGAGAGATAAAAGAAGTAGCCGGCTAGGTAGATTGATAGATAAATAGATAGTTACGCTGAAAATCACCGAAGTTCGCTAAGAAATGTTTAGCATTTAAAAATCACTGATTGCCGTTCAGGACATGGCTCCCCCCATTCGCGCTTCATCGATGTTCTTCCGTGTTTCCATGTATGCGCTGAAGAGACGCGTAGGAAAATGGCAGAATCTGCTAGTGAAGTCGCTCACAAACACATCTTGGGATTGAGTTTTAAAGTGTTTTTTCTTATACCATTAATGAAAAAAAAACTAGCGCTGAAAAATTTGAATCTTGCCCAGTTTTAGAGTGATTGCCTCACAAAGCCCGGTGATCGAAGTTAAAATCCTGAAACGCCTAAATAGTTCTCCATCAAAACGCCCAAAATAGGTGAAAATTATACGTCAAAAACATCTTGAGCATCCAAATATTGAACAATCCCATGAGGCGCAAGCGTTCAACAAAAGACAGAATTAGCACAAAGAAAGACTAGTGGTGTGTGCTCTACAAGAAGTTTCGCAGAAACATAACACCACGTTCTGTGTAGATGCAATGCATGGAACCCAAGAACTGGGCTTCTTAATACTGCGTAAGGGCCAACAGAGTGAGTTTCAAGCATTTTTACTGCAAATATTGAAGGAAGGAATTTTTTTCACACTGTCTTGTTTTGGCCCACGGAGCGTTTCGTTTGGCCTTGCAGGTTGGAGTAAAATGAGACATCTGGAGCAGTTTTTTATTTATTCCCGTAATATTGTTTTCAGTGGTGGCCACATGGCAATATTTATGTAACACATACATTCTACCCAAGTGAAAGTTTATGCTTTGATGTTTATTTGTAAGGAGTGAAATAAAAATAAATATTCACAATTTCAAAATTTTTTGTTGCATTTTACCCCGACCCCATCCTCATAGTCAATGCCGCAGAAACGTTCAGAATGTAATCAGAATGTTATTCGTATGAATACTTTGCGGGATACGTGCATAACGGACTTCCGGTGCAGAGTCATGCGGGGCATTCACGTTCGTCACTGACACATTTAGCTTGGTACAAACCAAGCGCTCGCTCCAAGGCTCTCGTGGTGACTCCGAATCTCTCATTGCTAACAATAACGTCTGGGTCCTCATTCTAGGACAACAACGAAGCTGGCTTCCAGTGCGCATGCACCAACATGGCGCTATAAATATAAATATACGCTCGCAATGACTGAAACGTGGGTTTTCCTATTTCCTCGCATGCATTTGCGAGGCTGGTGCGGTTTCATGGATTCCTGACGTGTATTACTGATTAATTACAATTTGTTTGTGCTTGGCAGGACCCATTTTTGTTTATTGTGGCTACTATACAGGGCAACGTATGCAATGACCACCGTATCCAGTTCCTCCGTAGCATCTACAGAAGTGGCAAATGACTGTACGAAGAGAGGTGACAACGCACCTTGACCTTTATTGCACAACCCATGGTGCCTTGAATGAATCAAAGCAGGAACTTTACGGGGATATATATGAAAAGTTAGTACAGGTTTTTTATGTTCTGTGTCTCTCTTCCATTTTTCGCAGTGCCTGCGAAAGTAGCTAAACACTTTACAGGGATTGGTTTTCATCAGTTTAATGTTTTTGGCCGCCACAAAACAACAAAAATCACACACGAATATGAATATTTAGTCTCGTAAAAAGTCATTGCGAGAAACCATCTCTCGAGGCGCACAAGTCATAACAACTCGGGATAAATTGATCGTACCCTGGGGGGTGTTTCCGTGAACAATACAGTAATGTAGTGCGGCGTGCTGTGGTCGCACCAATATCCTTGGTAACGTCCAAAATAAATGCTTGATCTCTGTGCTTTCAAATGACGCTCAGAAAAATAGCCATTAGTTTTAAATGGGAAATATAGTTACATAGCCAATATAGCTAGGGCAAACGTTGTTGATCACCTAAAGGTACTATTGGTTCTGAGAGCGTTTTGGTCCGGTCCATCGGAAAATGGTTGAACCACACACCTTATTCTTTGTTTTCATTCGTGTATTAAATTATGGCAATTGTGCCACAAAACGCCGGCATTAGGTTACTGCTGCAGCGATCTAATTTATCTCAGAGGAATTAAACTTACGTGGCCAGCAAGAAGTGACGCAGTATCTGGTGGCCGGTAACGTGATTATATCAAAGGCTGTTATAATTACAGTACCACAATTAGATTTACTGGTTTAAGTCGGACATGAGATCTGCGTCCAAACAATTGCATAGAGGAATTGTGTTGCTTGTATCTGTATCCTACAACGAACAGCCTTGTTAGGTTGTGCTGTGAAGCCGACTTCTCGCGCCCTTTAGTACCAATCTCATTATTGAATCTGTATTACTGATATTGTTCTTCCAATGTCAATTCTGTACGCGCGAGATAAAGCTCGCAGCGCAATCAACGACTAGCGCTTCTCAGCCAAATACTACAAAGAACATGAGCTTACCACGATTGTGTATTATTGATATTTCTTCCTACAGGTTTATTAGAGCCGTATGACCGAATAAGGCTCAGTGCACTGAATAACAGTAGTGCATTTGAGTTTCCTTTGCTCGACGAGAAAATTTCCCATTGAATACGTAGTGCCTTGCTGTGTATGTACAGTCGTCGGTAGCAGTTAACTTCACCGAGCCGAACTCTCACGTGGTTGAGTCAGTGGTTAGCCCGTAAAACACGTGTTCGGATTGCTGAAGGGTTTTGTTGCACCCGTTCTGGCACCACTGCATTCGTTTCAATGCGTGGGGGCAGAAGAACCATTCCTTTGAAGGACGTCCGCTCGTTCCGCCATGCATCTGTGTACATCGGGAGAGGTCCGCGCATGTGCAAAGAACCTGCCCAGGGGCGCACGTTGTTTGCGACTTGGGGGAATGATGGAGACGTGGGCCACAGCTGGAGCGGCACGGAAGGCTAACTTTGCTGTGTGTTGGGCGCAACCCTCGGAGGCAATTTGCGGTTTGGCGAGGAATGTTGCCACGCCAGCCCGGTTTCATTCAAAGTGTTGAGCGAGAGGAGAATGCTCGTTTCGCCGGGGGAGGACAGGCGTTTAAGTGCCAGGTGGTATTGTTTATTAGAGGAAGCCTGCTTGTTGACAAAGAGCACCCCTCGGCGGCGGCAATCTATTGCTTCAAAAAGCCAGCAACAAGGAGCGATCTCGCTTTGAATTTCCGTGCACATGGGGCGAAGGGCAAGTTAACTTGCTCGGAGGTGGTGACATCTTGGCGAGCTGAGGGACTCACGTGTGATGTCGGCGCGCCAGGCCAACTACAAGCAAACAGAAGCAATTTGTAAACAAAAGACTCTGGGACACTGCTGTAGTTGTTGCACAGTGTTGCTCCAAAAATGTACAGGACGGGCTCAAAAGGGGGCGGCTACAATGTAGACTAGGATAGCCTTGCCTCTTTTTTTAGGTATTACGATCTGATGTACTCATTGATCGAAACAGGGTGAGGGATTCGAACAATGGTTCCATGCCATACAACGACTGTTTATAAACAAGATGTATGGGGAATGAAGAGGAGCGCGAGGCGGGAATCGGCCACCGCTGCGCAATAATTTGCGTGGACCTGATCTGATTTAACCTTTGAATTTTGCTTGTAATAAACAGTTTTGTTCTAGAAGTTCGCCTCCCCTGTTGCAAGGTGCCTGCAGACGACCAGGAAGAGGCATTCCAAGTTGCGGGAAACGCCGATCTTCTTTCCAGCCCGAAAGTGCAGATCGTTCAACTGCACGTAGCCATCGAACTCACCAGAATGTCTAACTTTCCGAAGTGCTTCAAAGTCTTCTCGACCACTTTGGCGACGTCGTTCTCCACAGCTATGTCGCCTGGAACGACAAGCACCTGAAGATCAATTCGAAAAAGAAAAAAAAATAAGAACTCACGTTTTGTGTCGATACATGATCAACTAAACACTTTTCATGAAATAATTTGTTTCGCTGTATGTACGACTGAAGAGGTCTACAATTATTATTTTCCCTCGAATGATCAAGGGCTGCAGAGATTACTTACAAGTTACACTGCATGTGATGGTGTCGCACATTCCCTGGCATTAATGCTGCGAGCATGGGCAATTCCGCTTTCACAAGTCCATCAGAAACACTGTGCACTGTATAATAATCATGGTGCTGTTGAAACGGCCCTTCAAAATCGCGCACGAAACGTTAGGTGCTTCGGGCAAGCCAGGCAAGTAGACGTATCCCGAGGCAAAAGATCAATGTGGCTCAAATGAACAATTAAAGAAGCATGTGCTAAATTGAAAAGGGACATTCTGGACAGATATTTCGGATTTATTTTGAGGGTGAGTGTACGGCTTATGCTATAAATCCTGTTTGCTTCTTTCGAAGATGTACAGAGGGCAGCCACATTCACGGAGTACAATGAGACCTAAAGCTTTGGAATATATTTTTTGCATGATCCCTACCAAGGGGATAAACCCAAAGGCCCGAAATGTTATGTTAGGGATAAATAATTTTAAAATTGTTTTAATCGTTGATGTACGAAATGAGCTAGAGCGTAAGCATTTATGGGCAGAATAGATGCTGTGTTGAATACCGAATGAGCCTTTTTTTCGTGAAACATCAGTGCCACTTAACTGAGTGTACGCTCAATTCGTTACTGTTCTCAGTACTTAGGGGATATTTCGGGCCACCGTGTCTGCGATAGACGAGCCTTCTTGATAAAAGACTTTATTTTTACTTGAACGATAACAGATGGCAGTGTTGTTTGCTTTAATTGTTCTTGTAGATACAGCATGGTTGAATTCATGTTTACCTCCAATTTCAGCGAAGGGCCACGCGGTGATAAGTGGTTTATCTCTTCAATACGTATTGATTTGTATGCGTAGTTTTCAGTTGTACACTGCTTATTTTATGTTTCAGTTTTATTTAAAAGCTTGTTACACTGTACCAAATTGAATTCTTTAGTCACTGCTCTATCGCAGCCTACAGTAACAAGGTATATCGAAGTGCAGTCGCTGGTGCAAGCCTACCTTAGACACGTAACGGCTGCATCTTTCACGAGTACGAAGTAATCGTAATAGTACTTTCTTGAAGACTTCTTTCAAACTTGGCAAAAGTTTTTAAGGCTGTTATAAAAATTGTCCTCCAGCTATTCGTAAAGTACTTTATTGGTATACAATTCACATTTTATTCGATCTCATGGCTATTTTATTCATATCCGACTAGTTTCTAAACTTCACCATCCACCCATGTGTAATGAACGCCAAAAATCTTCTTCTTTGGCATCTTCTTCTGGCACTTGTATTTCATTTGACTACTTCGTCATCAGCGACCTCCCAAGAATTCTTGAAGACAATTTGTTCTTTCGTACAAATGATAACAGTGCTAACACTGTTAGCAGTGCTCCTTAAGCAATGAAGGGTGAAGCAGACAGCCTCCACTGCCCCTTCACACATATAAACACTATTCGCACGCCTATGTTGGTGTAGGCGAACCCTTCGAAGCAATTCCATTCTTTATGTCCCTATGAATGCTACTTGGTAGCAGATATTTTAGAACGCAGGCTAACTCAATGTTATGAGTCTCACGTTTGCTTTTTGCCAAATGAATAATTCAAACCTGAGCAGCTCAATGTCACGTTTCAATGCCAATCTTTCAGGGTAATGTTCACTCTTATAGGACTGTTGCATCATGCGATCAAGAAACATGTTTACTGCATTTTTTTTGGGGGGGGGGGCATTTTCATTGTCTTCGAGTTTAATAACACATGGCACTTGCCTTGTCTCGTGGAACACCTTTGTCGCAGCAAGATTGGGCCACTCTTTCAAGATTCGCCTGGTTCCGTGCAGTCAGCGACAGCCAGCAGCCGAGAGAGGCAAAATGTATGGCGGTGCTTTCGCCAATGCCTGATGAAGCACCTGCCTCAATAAAACCGACAGAAGGGAAACGAGACGGTTCGCTTGCGATGACAAAATAAGTGTTCTATATGTTCAAAACTGTTAGCATCGCCTAACTTCACGTCCATGAAAATTCATGTATCGCTTTGTTTCATGACTGTAGGGCCAGTTCGTGCTTAAGGACATTGAAAAGTGACTGATACGAAGAGTAAATGAAAACCTAGAGAACTTTTACTAATTTGCACGAGCCGTGAAACGTGCCAAACACGTGTAGCATCGTTATTATGGCAGCAGGCGATTCCTCTTGGGCCTGAAACACGGGCATTTGTTCTTTTCTTTCTGGTGAGCTTCCTAATATAGCGAACCAGAGTGATTGGAAGCGCCCGTAAACATTAAATACCAACGCATATGGCGAGGCGTATTTGAGAACTGATCAAGTGGACTCAAACAGCGTTTTTGTTGGCTGGCTCTCTTTTCACGTGTCTGTCTTCGTGTGGCTGAATTCATTATTAAACCTTAGCAACTAACTCAACATCCTAAACTAACCAAATTCAGATAGATGCTTTGTGTTTCCAGTTGATTGCATCGTTGCACTCTCCCTGGTCTCTGATCTTTTCTGATATTGGTCTTAAAAGAAGTAAAATACTTACGATAGGTCTAATGTGTAATGTTTGTTGCACATTTTCAGATGAACAGAATAATATTGGGTACACAATAGTTGTAAATCATAGCTTTAGCCTTCGCCAATTACGCAGATAAAAAGGAACAAATACATCGAAGGGAAGTGGAGAAAAAAGCACTAACTGTAGAATAGCCATGCACGCTAACGCATCTAGCCTCTTATTCTTTGACATAACGAGTCGCAGCGCCTATCCTTCAATGAGTACTTGTGAGTTTAGAATGAGTTGTCCGAGATAGTCTCGTTACTCAATGTTACGGCGGGGGCTTTCTAACGTCTTTCTTTTTTCTTTGAATAGCAGTCTTCCTTTTTGTAGCGTCGAGTCGACTGAACAATAAACCATCACAGAATTCACAACCACCGGAGACGCAACCTTCGCTAGCACTAAATGTGGAGAAAAAATACTGAGGTACTCAATTTAAGGAAATCACATGTATGGAAGTCAACAGACAATGAGGAACAAGCGATGCCAACCCTACTTCCGCTTACCTAATTCAAATTAATAACAATATATTCACAGCACGTTAAGTTACCAGAATGCGCGAAAGCGATTACTTGTAACACACTTCGTAAAGAAGTTAAACTATCAGGAACTAGACTCGTTGCGAGACATGAAGAGCCCTGATGTGAGATACGCGCTGAATTACGTTTGCATGTGTTCTAATTGATTTCATCGTTGAACTCTCCCCCACCTGTGATGTTTTCTGATATTGGTCCACGTGGTGTTCAACCAATGCAGGAATCAGTCCACTTCCCACCAAGCTCAACATTTTCCGCACTATTTCGTAATCCACGCTCTACCATTTCTTGCACGAAAACTTTCTTGGACAAAGGATGACAACAGACACGGGCAGGCGCAATCTTCCACCTGAATTAATTCATTCGAAAGTTTCTTACCTTTATTCAGCTCGTCCTCGGAGCGAATTTAAATACCTCTTACGTCATTCGTCCTAGCAGCGCAGCTCGCATGCGAAGCAGAAAGAGCTTGTCCGCCGTCGAAGCGGCACTCATGTAATGTCACAGCCTGAAGTATTGTACGGCGACTTCCGCGGTCTCATCAAGCGGCTGATCACGACACAAAGCTCTCTGTATCATGCAACCTGGCAGCTCAATTGTTGTTATGGAGCCGCTGTTTTGCTAATGTCTTGCGTAAAATTATTTTGAATTAAATCTGATTTTCAGGCCACAACGAACTGCGTGGCCAAAAGGCTGACTTGGTCATATGTGACGCTTCACAACTTCTTCCCCGCCGCGGTGGTCTAGTGGCTAAGGTATACTCGGTTCTTGACCCGCAGGTCGCCACATGAAATCCCGGCTGAGGCGGCATACATTTTCGATAAAGGCGAAAATGCTGTAGGCCCGTGTTCTCAGAGTTCAATGCACGTTAAATAACCCCAGGTGGTACAAATTTCCGGAGCCCTTCACTACGGCGTTTCTCATAATTGTATGGTGGGTGGAAATCTGAGAACACGGGCCTACGACATTTCCGCCTCCATCGAAAACGCAGCCGCCGCAGCCGGGATTTGAACCCGCGACCGGCGGGTCAGCAGCCGAGTACCTTAGCCACATGACCATAGCGGCGGGGAGCCCTGCACTAACGTCAAGCTCGTGAAAGTGCTAAATAGGTGGTGAGGAAAACATGCTGATCCGATACATTAGCAATGTTTTTTTAAACTTCCTCATTTTATTATACGCAAATGCAGTGTGACAACCAAAACATTAAGCTTGGGACAATTGTGTGAGGTCAACTTTCTTCGCTAATAATACCACACACCTACTTGATACGATTTTGTCACACTTCCGATTTCATTAATTTCGCTGACGACAGTCACGTCGACAGGTTTAAACGCTAGCTAAGTACATCACTAAACCAGTCTGTTACACCATGCACGCGTCCCGACTTCTAAAAATACCAGCGTCAATTGCAAGAATCAGCTTTTAGAGGAGTTCCTCGAGACTGAGTAGCAAAATCCCGCACTGGAAAGGTGCACAGTATACACGACCAATACCTACCGGTTATCAGGGCGACTTTTCCACTTAGATCCGGCATCGTGAGGTGACGAACGTACGCTAGATATAGACGACTCGGGATGCCTTCACACTCCGATGCGTACGTGCTGGACTTCTCACGACGAATGAACCACACTAATCGGGTCCGCTTTTGTGTATTGTGAACCACCCCTGTGCGTCTCCTTGTACTATTACGAAAGAAGAGATAAAATGCTGTCTGCTCGGAGCAAATATCAGAAGGCTAAGATAGCGCATGTTGGTACAACGAGATTACGTGTGTATATCAGCGCCTAGCCTCCAGAGGCGGAAGTAGAGAAAATATATAAATATACTTCACTTGGTCAGAACACATATAGAAGGTATATCGACCCAGGAGATAAGGCGCAAGGAGTACCTAAACCCACCGTACCTCGTTAGGGCAGTAGAATCAACTGATTAGAACGATACAAATCAACATTGAATATAATCAATCACACATTAAGAGTACAATCACTTGTTGCAACAAGAACAATTACAGCCTTAACACAATCTAAGGAAAGACGCCATCAAAGTAAAAGGCTAATCAGATGCAGTAGAAGCACGAGATCACTGATTAGGTAACTATTCATGCTCTTTAACAATAATATTTCTTAGCAATCCATTGCAATCGTCAAACGTTCTAATGAGTACTAAAGTGAATCTTACATCAATATTTCTACAACACATCTGAATCCAAAAGAAAAACACGTTCCGTCATTACTTTTAACACAGAAGTGTTCTATTCCGGGGTCCACCGCGGCTCCGCTCACGTACTTCCGTCACGGAAGTGTCATTGAAAAATATATTCCAACAAATTTGAAAGAAAAACCCCGAAGGCAAGCATATGTCGGGTGGAAGCGAACCAGCAACCTCTCAATTCTCAACAGGCGGCTCTAACCATGTACTTACGTCACAGAGCTGTGCTGTCCGGAATGCTAACGGCAAGCCATTTATATACATTATACAGCGTTTCACCTTCGAAACTTTAGAGCGTTTTTGTTATCAGTAACAAGACGGCGTGACGGGCTCACGTTGGGCGTGCTATAAAGTTCGTCGCTTCCACCAAGCGCCGCCTCCACGAAGCGTGGTCTCTACTGGCGCTGATAAGAGTACGAGGTCGTTGGTAGGTATGGTGGGTTTTCTTTAGGGTAGCTGGCTCATCGCCGTCGTCCACATAGCCGATGTTCGCCAGTGAGGGGACGCGTTTATAGGAGTCTGAGTAAAAGGTTTTTTTACATGATAGTTAAAAGATAGAACTGTACAGAGATTCAGCTCATTATTCAGCTATGTACAAAGATTCAGCGATAATCTACAAGATGTATTCGGCTTTTAGAGCCCGCCGTTTACACAGTGGTTCCAAAAAGGCGGTGACCGCTCTTGCCACAAATCAGGTGAAGAAGTCTCAGTGGTCTACCCACCCGATAGGGTGCAAATGTTGCACCACTCGGCTGGGCGAAAGTGTCAAATGGTAGCATGAGCAGACCACACAATGACGCACCCGGCCCACTTCTTGAAGACGTCGAAGGGCAAGGAGGTAGAGTCAAGTGGAGAGGGAAAGTCCCATTCCTCCGGAAAGATGGCCGCTGACACGAACATCAGCAGTGTTCCAAAGCAGCGTTCTGATACAGTGTTGCCTGAAGCTTCCCGAACTCGGCAGGCCAGGTGCCCTGAGAACTGCGACTGCGACGCCTTCACACGCTTCCGAACTTTCGGTTCCTTTGTGACAATTTCGTGTCCGCGACGACACCCGAGTCGAGATTCTGACTCCATGAGAACTGCCACAGTGGC
Source organism: Rhipicephalus microplus (assembly GCF_043290135.1). Classification (NCBI taxonomy): domain Eukaryota; kingdom Metazoa; phylum Arthropoda; class Arachnida; order Ixodida; family Ixodidae; genus Rhipicephalus; species Rhipicephalus microplus. Next base: position 143,314,498 of record NC_134702.1, read on the forward strand.
GCCGTCCCACGCTGTTCGAACCCGTTCAACAAAATAGTTGTCTCGCGAAGCTTTCGTTGAGACCCGACCACTACCTAGAACCCCTACAGGACAACGTCTAGCTGACAAAGAGCAGATGGGGTTGAAAGCATCCTAGCAGACCGGCCTACACACAATGGCGTCTGCCCAGACAAATTGCGGGGCCAAACGTTACAGCTCCTCCGCCGCCCGGAAAATCTTGGCTGGCCAGTGCTCCCAATTACTGGGAACGAAGAGAATGGCTGGTGACCAGGACGACGGCCTGGCTTGGAACTTCCAACTGCGAACTTGTAACCAACTCCCAAACCACCTCACAATGATCGAGAACAGCAAGGCGAACCGCACAACACAATACCATGCCACAGTAAAGCATAATGAACTCAATTAAAACCCTCCAGGCTTCTCAAGAAACACAAACAAATTCTATTCTGAAATTTTTACAGAATTGTTTGCAGCCAAAGTTACAACATTCATGGATGTGGAGATGCCTACTGAAGATGGAACAATTTACCTTGCGAGGAAAGCAAACAATGACAAATACAATTTGGCCCCACACAAAAATATAGAACCTTTCTCAAAGCCAACTTCCTACCATCCGCACCACTATGTTGCATCTAACATCCGCTAACTTCTCACTCACTTATTGAAACACAACTAACTGCAATGGTTTCACAGGAATGCTGCCTGTACCTACACAAGGTGTCTTCGCATTCTCTATTCTCTCATTACATACTTTCAAGGCGTAGTCGTGAGTATCTACTTGTAGGACACCCTGACGCCAACGAAAACTCTTGCACAACAGATCAAACTGCGTTTTTTATAAGTCCGTGTAATAAATTTCTAGCTTCAGCTTTCGGTAAAGCTTAGCACTTTTCTCAAGAGATCACTTGAACTCTGAGCACTCACTGAAATAACAAAAAGGAACAAACCTTGTGTACTAATACGCTCATTTGCTGAATGTAGCCTCACGTCAGCCCATGTTTTTTAAAGAACGGACAGTACACTGCTATATGCCGTAGCACGACATCATTCTCTCATTCACAGAACGCTTAGTATTCTAACACAAACCTAACCACAGGTCATATTCATATAACCTCGACACCTCTAAACACGCATCTGGACGTAAATGTTCACAAGGAACAACACATAAATGAGCGCTAGATGCCATACACTTCAGGAGCACCTAACAAAACTTGCCTAAGTTTTGTGTTAGAAACCCTTCATCGAATGATTCTCAAACATGAGCATTTCGAAAATCGCTTCTGGTTTTCTTCTAAAACATTCTTTAACAATGCCCATTTACTCTCTAAAGATGGTAGAAAATCTCGCACTACACTAAAGAGAACGAAGCATACAAACTTCGGCTCCGCTCGACAACGCTACGATGCTTTTAAAACTAGCGGGGTGTTCACATCTTCTTTCACGACTAACGTGCTCCTAATCAGAGAAAAACTCATTGTACGCAGTCGGCTGACTGATGCGGGTTACTTCTTCTGCTCAATGCTTAACCACTTGACTCTAAACTCTGACAAAGCTTACACAATAACAAAATCTAGCAGGAAGAAACTGTAGCTAAACGAACTATCTGTGTAGGTGATATAGAAATACTACATTAGAACTAAAATTGAACAAACATGCTTCCTAGAAAATTCCTTTGTCTGACTCTCCAGCCCACAGCTGTCTCTCACTTCAATCGTACACGTGGCGGTCGCGGTCTTAGCGGATTTGGAAAGCGCCCGAGACCACAACCTGCACATGCTAAAAACCGAACTGCGTATCACGCATCCTTCGTGATTTCGGCCTGGTTTTGTCAGTTTGGCGGAGGGGATCTGAGCAACGCGTAGGAAAGAGTGGCAATGTCCTGTTTCTTGCCCCCGTGTGGTGCTTAGTTACTGTTGCCTTTCTTCTAGGACACCTTTGATGCTCATGTCAGCGCAAAGCTATAAATCCCCGGCGTGCATTCCGTCGCGAGAATGCGCGCCATGGCCTACCGTTGCGCCGCTTGTCGCTTACTGCACGCCACAAAGGCCCTTTCGTTGAACTAGCCAATGATGTATCCCTCTTTCTTTCGTCCGGCTGCTTGCCACCTCTGTCACCCCTTTGCTTTGTCGCGCGCGCACGCTTCACTCTCTCGCGGCGACATTTGCGACCGACCTTTTCCTCACTACTAGAAAGTGAGCCCTGGTTTGCGTCATCGGTGGAATCACAACTCAAGGGCGCATCTGCACCACCTTTTATAGCACTTCGGCATTTCAATTTTTTGGAAATGTTGCCATGTCGGGCCGACTAACCTGTACTGAAGCTGCCCTCGCGCGCGCCCTTAAACGTGCTGTCGATAGAACTGAAGTATCAACGCCTTACAAGGGAATGCATTCGCGAAAAACCCGCTTTTCTATTTTTTTCATCCAACGGCTCGAACGCATGCAGAGCAACTTCAACGTCGATGCGAAACGACTCTTTTTGCCTGCTACGCTCAAATGTTTCGAGCTTTCCTCAACACGCGTAGTGCCTTTTGTCTCGCTCGCTGCTCTCCAACGTCTCTTGCGTCTGCGCCACTTCTTGCGGCTCATTTTGGCGTCTCCCGATCGCATTTCACACTCGTGAACCCTCTCACAGCTTTCGTCAGCTGTCTCACCCGCGCAGTCAAAATTATTCTCGGAAAAAATCATGTCTTTCACACTCTTGACTGGCGGACAGCTTAACGCGCTTAGAAACGATGCCGCTCTTTTCCTTCGAACAATTTAGCTCGCCTTGCTGGGAGCTGACTACAACCACACTGTTTTCCCTACTCTCTGCATTCGCTGCTTCTCCTGAGCTCTCTCCGGTGTTCTCGATTACTTTCACCTTGGTTGCAAGATTAACCGTCGCGACAACCTGAGTTGACGTCCGTGCCAGCTTGTCGACAACTATCCTAGCTCTTTCACTAGCATTGAACTGGCACAGCCCCTCGTCGCACTCACTTTGGCCTTCGGCGGCTTCTCTTATTGGAGCAGAATTTTTCGCAGCTCTCACATTCAGTTCATCTTCGAACCTACTGCTGTCTTGACACGTGCTAGCCCTCTCTACGGCTCTGAACTGCACTTCGCTCACTTGTTCATCGCACTTCTCGTGCGCTACAGTTGCGGATGGCTGAGACTTCCGACGCATTGCCTTAACTTTACGTTCCAGCATTTCAATCTCCAGATCGAGTGCGCGCTCACGCTTTTCCATATCTCACTCACGTTTTTCTATTTCTCTTTTTTGCTCGCACTCCTGTCTTTCTCTTTCCTTCTCCCTCTCCTGTCTTTCTCTTTTGTTATCCTTCTCCTCTCTTTCCTTCTCTTCTCTTTCTTTATGCGCCTCATTTTCGAAAGCATTCAACTCCAATTCAATCTTCTCACTGGCTTTTTGCAAAATCAGCCTCACAATCAGTGTTCTGCCTATACCCTCCTCGACCTTAATACCTTCGTTTTTACAAATATACAAGAGTGCACTTTTTAGTAGTGTGTTAACCCCCATAATTGCTGGCTTACTTTGGTACTGCATCTCAAACAAATGTAGGGGATCCCTATGACTAACTCAGTACTCAAATAGAGGTGATCTCCCTAACTCACGCACAATCCAGCTTCTAATAAACTCACACTCACAAAATGAAGCCTGCAGAGTCAAAGCAAAAACCAAGTACTCACCGCAACACAGCATCATGTCGCGAGGCCCATTTCAATGCTGCCAATTAGTTGTTAAGGGTACGAGGTCGATGGTAGGTACGGCGGTTTTTCTTTAGGGTAGCTGGCTCCCCGCCGTCGTCCGCATAGCCGATGTTCGCCAGTGAGGGGACGCGTTTATAGGAAACTGAACGAAAGGTTTATTTACATGATAGTTAAAAGATGGAACTCCACAGAGATTCAGCTGATTATTCAGCTATGTTCAAAGATTCAGCGATCGTTTACAAAATGCCTTCGGCTTTTATAACCTGCCGTCTCCTTACACGGATGTCCGAAAAAGGCGTTTACCACTCTTGCCACAAATCAGGTGACGAAGTCTCAGTGGTCCACCCACTAGAAACGGTGAAAATATCGCACCACTCAGCTGGGCGAAAATGTTCAATGGTAGCACGTACGCACCACACAATGACGCACCTGGTCCACGCCTTGAAGACGTTGAAGGTCGAGGAGGTAGAGTCTGGTGGAGAGGGGAAGTTGAACTCCTCCAGGGAGATGGCCGTTGACGCGAACGTCAGCAGCGGTCCAAGGCATCGTTCCGCTACAGTGTTGCCAGAAGTTTCCCTTACTCCACAGGCCAGGTGCTCAATCCCTGACAACGGCGACTGCGACGCCTTCACACGCTTTTGGACAGTCAGGGCTTTTGTGACGATTTCGCGTCCGCGATGACAGCTGAGTCGAGATTCTGACTCCATGGGAACTGCCGCGGTGGCGCCGTCCCACGCTGTTCGAACCAGTTCAACAAAAGAGTTGTCTCGCGAAGCTTTCGTTGAGATCCGACCACTACTTGGAACCCCTACAGGACAGTTTCTAGTTGACTGGGTGTCGTTGGGGTTGAAAGCATCCTAGCAGACCGGCTTACGCACTATGGCGTCTGCCAAGATGAATTGCCGGGCCAAACGTAAAGTACGCGCTTATCAGACTCATAACTAGGGAGACGACGAAGGTCACTTCGCACGCTGCCACGGCCGCGTTTATGAAAAGAGCGTGCTGCTGTCACACGACGCCGGAAGAATGGTGAAAGTTGTTCGCGTTTGTCCTCTTTTGTGCGTCTTTCTGTTGAAAGAGCGCTCTTACAGTGTGATGATGTTACATGTGCTAGTCCGCACTCGTCCTTCGTATGCGAATTTCGTGCGCGCTTTACAGCCTTTACGTATATAGCCTGCGTATTGTGCGTGCTTTGAATTCATGGTGTCTGGTCGAACTGGTTAGATGGTCTCTGGTCTCCGAATTTATGGACTGAAAGTACTTAAATCAGTATTTTCTGTTTGCTCAACCTTCCTGTACTCGTAGCTCGCATAATCCTATTCTTTTGCCACTTAAATCTATAATTGATTTGTACAAATATAGCTACTTTCCTGCAACTGTTAGACGTTTGATTGCTATGTCTGGGTTTGTTCACACTTTGCCAATGACCGACTTTTTTCTGCACTTGGCAGGTGACGTTATCAACACTTATGTAATAACGCATGATGGGCTGCTGTATGTATATATAAAATTAAATGAAATTAAATATCAAGTACAGCTAACAAGAACAAGCCAGTGTTCAGAAGCACACGACCTCGTTTATTATAAACTTACTAACATGCCTTCGCGAACATAAAAAAGCCCACTCCTATTAAAAGCTAAACTACTATTCGCCTTATCTCAAGATACACTGACCCCGGCACAGCTACGTTCAATAATCAAGTAAACGGCAGGCGTATTCAGCTTTTGACGGTGCAACGGAACATAATGGGATACATGTAATCAGCAACACGAATCGCCGCCCAGAGTTACCTCGAAAACTGCTGAGGCCTTTGCTGTAGTAGTGCAGCAACGCAACGCAGCTGACAGCTTTCGTGCAAGTCCACTTCACATGAGCAGTTGCCTTCTTCAACCTCAGGCTCGCTGAACAGGTTCTCCAACTCGATGTAAATCTGGCGCGGTTCGTGTAAGAGACTCAATGTTTGTACATACAGTGCAACGTTTTCCGTTGTTTTGCCAGTGAAATGTTTTATGCCGATGCGAATGAGGTGATCTGCGACCAGCACCTTTTCGCTTTCGATGAAGCAACGCCATCCGATGCTACAACCAAGAAAGTTCATGACAGCGCCATGTTTACCGTATCAAGCTTAGCTATCACAAAACGCTCCACGTGGAACGTTTTATGGAGTTGCGAATAACTGTGAGAATATTAATGAAGACAAGGCGACGGCGCAAAGGGCTCGCAAAGCAGCTGCAGTGCGGGCTCGTCGTCAAGCCGATGAAGAGCTTAGGGTTCTAGAAGCCGGAGCGAAAGGCCAGCTTCGTGCCCACCCGAAGTTGAGAGCTCGAGAAGCTGTCTTAATGAAGCCGTCAAATTAAAGGATCAATGAAAGCAACGTTTCATTATATATACAGCGACAAATAAAATAGTTGTGTAAATGCTGTGTCAGCTCCTATTTGTCACGTCTTCACATGATTATCGTGTGAGCGAAGTGTACACAGGATTTACGATACACCAAATTGATTACCTCCGGAGCTTCGGCCACTCCTCGTCGTACACTTCGTGGATATTCAGGGATTTTTTCGTTCATTGTGAGGCGTGTCGTGTTTTATTCTGAACCAATGCCGGAGGCAAGGCGAGGGGGGGGGGGCGTCAGCCCTAGGTTGAAACATTGCCCCTGCCTCCTATATACAACACCTCCTCTGAACCAGAAAAAAGTTATCGGGATATCTTGGGATATTGTCAGAGAGGGAGTATCAAAATCAACTCTTTCAGAAAGATATACAGGCACCAGCAGGGGGTGTAAAAGAAGACGATTGTTGGCGTTCATTACAGACGTGCGGATAATTAAGGTAAGAACTACTCGGATACGAATCCTACAGCAATGACATCGAATGAAATACGTATTCAAGACTTTTATAATAGTTTTCGTAGAGCTCCACGAAAACTCATAAGAGCCTTAGAACGTTTCGAAATGCATGCAAGAACTCTTGAACAAAGTAATACTGCGAGTACTTCAAACCGGGGAAAGATGCAGCACATAGGTAAACTCAGGTAGGCTCGTATGCAGTGGAGACTAGACTTCAAGATGCCCCATTACTGTAGTTAGCAATTCAGCGGCGACTCCAGTTTTCTATGTGGTAAATTGTCACCAGCTTTTGAATGCTCCAAGACAAAATAAGCAGTTTGGAACCGAACACTACGCACAAAAATAAAATGGTACCGAAGAGATGCACGTAAGCATCGATGCTCCCCTCCCCCCCTTCTTATGCTGTATCTGCAAGAAAAATAAAGCAAAAACTTATCTCTGACATTGTTCATGATACTGCACATAAGAAGACCTCCTGAGAGAGGGTTCATTTCTAAGCCCGGAAACACGTCTTTCGCTATTACATTACACACGACTAAATATTTGTTCGCGTTCCTTTTGTTGCTTTGTGGTGGCGAAAAACGGTGTAAATAAAACATGGCTGATCCCTCTTTTTAGGGATTTATATAACACGGGAGTGAAACGCGTCTTCACTGAGGTAGCTGAGCATTTATTTTATTGTTTCACCACAAGCGCGAATGAATGCTTCAGCAATAAACTGCAATTTTATGCGAAGAGTGGCAAGCAGCTCGAAACTTACAACGCGCACCTCCTGCAGAAAGCACGAAATAAGCATACACAGCAGTATGACAGAGACATAACTGTCTCAGCACCACGCCTAAATATACACTGAAATAAATATGCACAAGACGATCGCTAAAGTAATACACATGACGAGTGCGAACAACTAACTGTCACATGCAATTCTTAGGTCATAGTATGTGAGCAGCGTGCTCCTTTCGATAACGTGGACGCGACAGCGAGCGAAGTGACGTTCGTGTTTTTCTGAGTCACGATTCTGAGTCACGAGTCTCATTTGACTTGCGCACGCGCAGTTAAAGAGGCCATGCCTGTACATATTGCAACCTCTAAAGACGTTTGCATCTATTCCAAAAATTAGTTTTCACAGGAGCTCTTCGAGGTAGAGCAGGAAAAAAAATGGCCCCGTATCTGCATTTAATCTGCAAATGTCGTCGAAAGACGACAGTCTTGCGTATGAAGAGAGGGAACAAAACATTTATTTTATGTTCTGCTCAAGAAATTCGGTGAATCATATACTGGAGGCACTCTGTTAGAGTACCTCGAGCATGCCACAGAGGTGAACGAGCGCATCAAGTGACGTCACACGTGAGACAAGACCACCATCTGGCAGTTTTTTTTCTCAAAAACAAAGCGTGTGGCTCTGAGACGGTCGTGCACGCCCGCCTCAAAGGTGATAAGGTGTAGAACGCAAGGCAGCGGGTAGGTGCCACCACCATCTCGTTTTAGCAAAGCGTTGGAAACACTCGCCTTTCCTTACAAGCGTTGGGCAGCGTGATAAGCACTACGGTCCTTAAAATTACTTAGTCTTGAGCAACAGGTGGCCGCTGCGGATAGGGTCGGCCGTTTCAAATACCCGATGCTGTTAAGAGTGGACAAACAGACAAACGTACAGACAGACGGACCGACGGACGGACGGACAGACAGACAGACAGACAGACAGACAGACAGACCGACAGACAGACAGACAGACAGACAGACAGAAATGTTTGCGTCGAAGATCCCCAAGAAAGACTGCCGTCTATAAAAAGGCAGCAACTCGAAAAAGGCCGCTCTCGAAAAGGCCGCAACTAGACGCCGAAGACGGACCGGTTATCAAGACCACTTATCTTCTTAGTTCCGGCATTGTACGCTGAAGTGAACGGCAGATATCGGCGTCTTGAGATGCGTGAAGAAGCTGATGCAGATGTGCGGGGCTTGTCGCGACGAATGAACCACTCTGATCGCGTCCGCATTTGCTTATTGTGAAGTGCCCTTGTGCATATCGTTGCGCGATTAAGACAAGTAAGATAGATAGTATGTAGTTATCATGGCGGAAAACACACCACGCCTCAGCACTAGCGCTGCAGGTGTGATAGACTGACCCCGTCTTTACCTTCGTAAAGGAAAGCAATGATTCGTATTTACTAGGTGATTTGATTGATTGATTTGTGGGGTTTAACGTCCCAAAACCACCATTTGATTATGAGAGACGCCGTAGTGGAGGGCTCCGGAAATTTTGACCACCCGGCGTTCTTTAACGTGCACCCAAATCTGAGTACATGGGCCTACAACATTTCCGCCTCCATCGTATTTACTAGGTGTCACGCGTCTTCTAAGGGCCAGCTTTTGTGAGCCAGCTAACCATTATTTAGCCCGCTAAGTGTAGCCACTGGCGAGGTCCTCATTATCTAAGGTTTTTTTTTCTCGTGGTCTTTGAATAGAAGATTCAGAAACACATAACCTTATGCGCCGCAACCTCGAAAAACGTAGTTAGTTATAGAGTGTTTGTTCTGGCTAAATTAGTTTTTTTTCTCCTTGTTTTGTTTGTGGAATACATGTTGGCTACTCTTTAGTGAGCACTTACGATATTTTTTTTCTTAAGTAATGGGGAGCATGCGCAGGCTGTTGCTGCTTAGCCTTCAGGTGTCGTTGTGACACAGCACCTGCGTGGAAGAGGTGCTTACCGACATGATTCCGATTCTCGCCACTTTCGCGTTTAGAAATTCTTACATATTGCTCATTTCTCGCTTTGTCATCTCGTGATGGTCACTGTCCATGTGGCTTGCGCTTCTGCTTATGATATATTGCCACAGGAAATTACCATTGCTCCGCCCAACGCGGACGTTGGGAACCAGAGAAACGCTAACGCTAACGGCATGACTACGAGCGACGAAGCCAGCCGCAATGCGCGAGTCGGCCCTGCATGCGCCCGGTACTCCGCCGAACAGCCAACGCGCATGAAGAATAAGAGAACGAGGGTGCTCGAGGCAGAGGCTCACGACGAATACCGCCCTTGGATCTTGATTGCTGTGCGTCGTTCACTTTGTGCGCAAGTTCGCCCTTAATAAACCGTGTAACTAGAACACCTTTAGTGTGAGGCTGCTACATTCGTTACAATATGACGTGAAATACTTAGAGGTTAGAAGCGAAGACAGGACGACTACATAAAACGCGCGATGCAAAAGCACGATTTATGCACTAACAAGTTCTACTGGGAACCATTTTGAATAATAAGGCGTTAATCATTGCGACCTGCTGCAGTGAAGGCAATGCTGAGCTCAATTGAGACGCTCAGCATTTTTTTTATTGCGGTTACCTTTATTATGTTTGTTCATAAAGCGTTGTACCCACAAGAAATACATCGCGCCATTGTATACGAAGCTTGAAACATGTTAGACCTACCTAGTGTTAAAACCTGTCGAGAGGAATGGTAGGTTGCGGAGGCTTCTTGCCGGCTTTATGTTTACAAGGTAAGTCTTCGACCACTCTCTGAGCGCAATCGTACTGAGGCCCTCATTGGTGCATCCTGCCCCTTTTTACCACCTCGCTTCACAATATGACATCGGCGCACTTGCTGCAGACTTTGGCAGGCGATATTAAAGCCATACTTACTACATTCATGCCACAGGCTTCATGACCGCCGCACCACCCGACATCGACCAGTGGATTCAGGGAACCTTCTAGCGCACACTGTCGGACTTTAAAAAAAACAGTTTGTGGACATTTAAGACACAAAATCGCGTTGCGCCTAAGTGCATGCTTTCAAAGTTAAAACGAAATAGGTTTGGTCTTGCTATAATTGCTTCATATACTGCGACTCAATTAAAACACAGACACGACAGCTGCAAACGATCGTGGTACACATTTCACATGGCTGCTATTCTTCCCATGCTCATGGTATCCTCTCATGCTCGTGGTACAACTAACGTGACACGCTACAACTACAGCCACATCAGAAGTCATACTTACCGAAAAAAAATTTCTTTGAACATTTTGATTCTGAAAGACACAATGTTCATCTAATTATTCGGGAGCGTACGTATACCTTTAGGCATATACGTAGACAAAAACTGATTGTTGGCCTAGTTCATGCATGATTAGGTACTAATACTACGGCAAAGCGAAATATAAGTTGAGCTAACAAAGGCATACATACATTTAAACAATGAAAATTGTGACGAAAAATTTAGCGTATTTACGCTCAAAGCATAAAAGCGTTAGCACATGGATCTCTGATTACGTATGTACCTCTTTCAACAATACGTACAGTGTACTTAGGCATGTATTACCTTTATTTTTGATAAAATGGGCATCACACGTATCAAATGCAATGGTAACGCGACTTCATTCCAGTATACATCAATGATACCACACGTTCACACTTCAACTAATTACAGTGATACAGAAGGAAGGAACAAAATGGAAAGAAAAGGCAGGGATATTAACTAGACTAGAACGACCGGTATGATACACTACACTGGGGACATGCGTGAAGGAGTTTGAAAGATGGAGAAAGAGAGAGAGAGGAGAGCACGCGCACACAGTCACACTTCACAGTCAGCATAAGAGCGTTAGTCTCTATTAACCGGTGCAAGTGTGTTGCCATCCAGAATCTCCGACTGCTTTCGTCACTTTACCCGTAATGACCTCTCTTAACGACATTACAGGACGGTTTCCGCCATCATCTGTTTGCGATGTACACGACCTAGCACAACCACAAGTGATTTTCTCGGTGCAGTGTAGCAAGGACAGTCGAAGAAGACGTGTATTGTCTCTTCGCTACCATATTTGTCACAGAACGGGTGGATGGTCAGTCATTTTGATACGAAATTAATATGACTTAGTTAAAGCCACTCTAAGCCACAAACGGCGAAGTAGAATGGCATCATTTCGACTTAGTTCAGTAGGTGTCTGTACACGTAAAGTGCTCGGGCTGTAGTGGTGTTGATTGCGCGGTCCACATGTATTTCAAGTGAAGAGAGCGATTTCTCTTGTGGCCACATGAAGTTGGCCAGAAGCGTCGGTCCTTGATAGTGGTATTGTCTCAAGCCTATCGTATTGAAGCACCTGATCGAGCATTATTGTCTGCGTGTTCCTTGGCTATCACGCCACAGTGACTTCGAGGCCACTGAAATGTGACATGGTGTGCTTCCCCAAACGCGGTATGAAGGGGATACCGAACCTCAAAGACCAGCTGTTTGCATGGTCCTGGCCACAGGGTAAAGATTATAGAGCTACCTTTGAATTACTGCAGATTGGCAACGTTGAGGCTGTCCGCGATTGACTGGGTCAGGTGCAGCGCGAAGAGCAGCAAGCTTTGCCGCCACCAATGACGTTAGGTAGGCTGTCTGCAACTGGAGGTAATATCTTTCGCTGGGACGACCACTGCTCCAGACGAACAGTGCAGAGTGAGTACACATGTACGTAATGGGTGTACTTCTCGTCCAAAAGCATCAAGAATAGCTGTTTCCGCACTAGTGATGCGAGTTCAGTTTTTCTTTTATTCAGGGTACATTGAGGTGCACTTCAGGTTGGTGTAAGCACCACGGTGGCATTGCTCGCTGAGATGTGGGGCTGAAGCCTGATGAAAGTCGGGTCGAACAGACAGAAATTGTTGCACGATACGACACTTGTGGGCTCTCTGAAGGCAGTGTTGCAAGGGGATGGTGATGAGCCCGAGAAAAATGTCTTCCATGGGCCACTGCTTTTCTACTACAGGGTACTGTCCAACGGAAATAGTGGCTTCAGTTGACGCTCATTTCGGCAAGCCAAGGTGGACTCTGAGAGCCTGACTTTCTACAGCCTGCAAATTGCAAATGCTAGTCTTGAGAGTATTGGTCAGTGCGGGCAGACTATATTAAAAAAAGCCAGAAACAGTGATCTGCACAGTTCCAGCTTATAGCATACCGACATGCCCAAACTTCTACCACACAAAAACTTGAACACCTGGGATATATCTGCCGGGCGCTGTTTCATTTAAGACACATATCAGCCACAACAAAAGTCTCTGTCTATGATTTTACCCAGTAAATTGTGGGTTTGGGCAGAATAAAAATCCTCCCTTCAATAGAAGTGGCAAAGTGTATCCTTGGTTTACGTGTAAATGCCACTAGCACAAATTTTCCCTTTGATATTTTGAGGTGCCGCTTGCCGAGATAGCTCACTGTCAAACTTGCGACGTTTTGAAGCCTCGCTTGTATCTGAGGGTGTGTGATGGCTGATGTCAGGCATATATGTCTTTTGCGTATAGGGATATCGCGATCGTACATTGCAGGTATTCGATACAAGGGCAAGATTGAATAGAATGGGGCTTCCCCAAGTGGTATAGTTTCGTGCAGTTGTGCCGTCGTCGGTTGACACAAAGAATGAGCTTCATGTCAATTAGCTAGCGCTCCATTGGGAAACTCGACCATTTAGGCCAACCATCGCAGAGTATCAAAAATGCATCGTGTAGCAAGTTCTCGCACGCTTCATTTACGTCCAAGAACAGGGCTTCAGACAAACGCCTGCATAATTTCTGCTTTTGGACGTTATGTGTAACCAGATCAATAACAATAGTCATAGACGAGCGATACCGCTGAAAGCGTGCCCTTCAGTTTGGATAAACGTTGTAGTGCTCAAGATACCACTCAAGGTGGCTAAAGACGATCCGTTCTATTACAATGATACAGAAAGTGTGGGATCGAACCATCTGCTATGCATGAACTAGCCGAGTGAACTGTTTTATTGAATTATCTTTTTCGTTACACTGACAGCGTTGCGCACTTTTTCATCTTGTCTGAACCTTAACTTATGCATAGCCACGTTCGTTTGAGGACATGCAGACCAACGCTGATTTTTCTGTCTTTGGAATGGCTGTGTGCTTTCTGAAGTTAAGTGTGCTTCAGAAATTTTGAAATGGTAGCAGTGAAGCAGCTTTCAGGTCGTCAATCATGTAGACGACTGCATGGAAATCGTCTGCTGAGCAGCTGGCCTGTGTGAGTATGCATAAGCTTATTGTGCTCCCCTGAAATTTGTGGCTTAAATTAGTATTGCAGTTTGACAAACTGCAAGACGGACACAAAGAACGACACACCATAGGCGCTTCTTTGTGTCCGTCTTGTCGTTCGTTGCACAACACTATGAATTTGATCCAGCAACAATAAGCCACGGAACAAGTTCCTCTTCAGGACGTTTGCGGCTAACCTACACAACTCATTGTGATAGTGTAGTGCTCTTTGTACAAGCATAAAATAGTAAAAATCTACTATAAGGGGAACTTTTGCAGTAAGGACGACCTAGATAATCCCTGCTCATGAGATTTATGTCAGAAGAAGCTCTCACAGTATTAGAAACTCCTTCAGCCACTTCAAGCAGTTTGGCATAAAATGTGCAGATGCATCTGTGTCTGTCAAAAGATTTTAATCCTTAACAAAAGTGCTGTTGAAGAGATAAACTTAGGGCTTTATACTCCACAGAAAATTCTTCTCCGAAGAAGGCTGGGAAGTCAAAACGACATTTTCAGGTGAATATATGGGCCGGGATGGTGAGTGCCGTCTGAAAACTCACTTTCTGCGTAGACCCAATCTTTTTTTTTTTTCCATGACTGCTTCACGAAGTGTGTACATTAGGGCTGAAGAAACTGTTGCATGCACAAATCCGACTCGAGTGTGCGTCTACACGAACTTTTTCCAGTAATTGATTTCACCAGGAGTAGTACTACGACGAGTACAAAGACGTGTAGGTACACATTTCCGATCTAAAGCAACTCTTCATTTTTTCTGTCAATTTGATGTTTTGTGCACAGGAGACGAAATAACGATGCATTCAATAATGTAAGAATGGCAACTTAGCAACATTCTCGCTAATTTGTTCAATTGCGTGTGAATGTCAATGTTGGCAACTTGGTGGCTTTATAACAATAATCTCCGAACAATGAAGAAACTTGTTTTATTTTTGCATATTAAGTTAGAACATGCGCTTGGCTTCAATTGTGGGCAGTTTCCAGAAAATTAAAATTCGGCTTCTTGTAAAGCGTTTGTTATATTGTTTTTTAGAGATATGTACTCACCTATCCATTCTTCGTTTGTGTTTTCTACTATTATTGGCAATCATATTTGGTATAATTGGTGAACTAATGTGTGAAAACCATCTCAAGAATTTCGGAAACTCTGAATATCATATAAAGAGAGCGTATAAATTGCCAATGAGAAAGTCATTCAGGAATGTACTTTATTTGCATTCTTATTTCATACACTCATGTTCAACAATATGCAACAAAGCAACAATTTGTGAACGCCAAATATTAATAGTATGCTAAGAAAAAGCTTTACGCTCCACACTGAAGATCATTCTGCTGGCTCACAAAGAACGAGTTTTACTTGACGTCTTTTCGTTCCTTACTGTGGTTTGCGAACTATATTTGAAAGATTTATCTCCTCAAGCTGAAAATAATGTAATTCCAAAATAACTCATATTAAACTTTTTTGTAGCTTTTGAACGTACAAGAACATAAAAAATAATCATTTTGGAAGCTTAATTTTCAAAAACGACGTAGTGTAAACGTTTTCATGAAATAAACATAATTCATAGAACAATCTTATCAACTTAAGCAGCTGTCAACTGTACAATAAAACAAAATTATGCGTAAAGTTTATTACAACGCCTGAGCAGAACACTGACCAATGCTGTCACACATAATGGGTAAAAATAAACTGCAGGAAATTTTATTTGCGAGGAGCGAAATGTCGAAGAGCAATATGTCGACGTTTCTGCGACACGTCGTTTTCAAGCCCGCCGAGCTTGACAGATACGCAACATGGAGTGCCATCTCATCGAAATTATAGTTGTACTGGCACAATTCTGAAACATCCCAAAAAGGACATCCCTAAGTATAAATGTCAGTTCAAGCGCACGCATAAACAGAAAAGAAGAGAGGACAGGTGCTTTCTCACAACCCCTTGGGGTTCTTTAACGTGCGCCCTAATCTGAGTACATGGGCCTACAACATTTCCGCCTCCATCGGAAATGCAGCCGCCACAGCCGGGATTTGATCCCGCGACCTGAACCAAAGGCTGGCTGACGCATTGTTCCCCTCTTTTTCTTATGTGAAAAGTTTCTGTAAACTCAGGAGTTAATTTATTTTTAGATCGAAAAACCACTTTAGTATCCTGAAAAAGACGATAACAACCACACTCTCTGCAATGAGCCTTTTTTTAATTGCCTGTGTATATATTCTGCCCTTTCTCTAAACAGTTTAGTTGCGACAAAGCGCTTGTCCTCTCTTCCTTTCTGTTTATTCGTGCGCTTGAACTGCAGTTATACCATGCATATCCAACAAGCCCAACTTTCGATTCTGTTGTAAGTATAACTGCTAACGCTGTGCGCATACCAGAGTCACCCAACGCGTGTACAATATTTCGTTTGATTTCACAGGAGCCAACAAAATGTATCCATTCATCCATCTATTTGCTGCTGAAGTCTACGTTGCTCTGCATCAGCAAGCCAACTGCGCCGCCGTGGACATTATGATGACTAGTGAACACAGTTCCTCTGAGTTTGCGATGACTGCGCCCTGCATGCAGGCTAAATTACAGAGATCACCGTCACTGGAGGCAATGCAATCAATGTTGTTAACGAGTACCGTGAGCAAATCGGCCGCAGGTAGACCGCGCATTGCTGTCTCCCCGTGATGTCTCACTTTCATGACCCGTTACGGCGACGCCACCTCCTCGGTATCGAAATCAAAAGGGTTGTTTTCACGTAGCTATAATGAAAAGAATATATAACAGATACATACACCGGCACCACAGTAGTCTCCCTGGGCTTTGCTTTGCTTTATTTTCCTAGTTATTTCCTCTGTTATTGCCCATTTCACCCACCCCACGTGCAGGGTAGCCAACAGAGCCTAGCTTGCAATGGTTAGCCTGACTGCGTTTCTCTTTCGTTCCTCTTTCTCTCATTGGCAGGGTTCGTAAAACCAATGTTTATATTTGCAGCAGCAATACTAAAATATTGCTGCTGTAAATATAAACATGGGTTTTCCAAACTACAATATTAATTATGCGTGTCAGTACTCCTTTAGGTATTGTAATGCCTTCCACACGAGACATTTAAGTTGAAGGTAAAAATGCTTATTTCAGAGTTAAGTACGCTTGCTCAAAGCAGTGGCACTAATTGGTGTCACTGGTACTTACAAGGTTAAGATATAAGCATATCTTTTTACAAGTTGCATACAGAGGAACTTACTGTTAATTTTCTTGGGCGTTGCAGCCACTGGAAGACTCGACGTGTGCAAGCGTACGAGTTAAGGCACGAAATGTGCCCTCGCTACCACAAGCGGAGCCGCTGTTTTGCCGAAATATACTTCACTTTAACCGTACGAGCAGCATTGTTGAGAAATTCTTCAACGTTGCGAAAAGCTTCCGGGTGCATTTCATTCGATATTAATGTTTTGAGGTGACTGACTCACACTGCAACGTCCGAGTGGAGGGTGCTGAACACGGCTATAAGCTGAACATGACTCGCTGCTTATTGGGAAGCTGCACACCACGCAGACGTGCTTATGTTCGGTTGAAAAAGCTACGCACGTAGATGACAGAGCGAGTGTTCATCATGGCGGGACATGTTTAGCGATCGCTGTCGCGTTAAACGTGTGATACAGTCCACTAACAGTGGCGTTACTGAGAAGAAGCTGATTACTGCAGCGCAATAGTAAGGCAGGTTCGGTACGTACACTCCGGAGCACTGGTCACTGCGTGCGTCAATTACAATTCATGCACTTTCCTGTAGTATGCACGGGACGTTCCAAAGTTCATACATGGTCACGTTGAATACAGCATTGCACACTGCTGGCCAATAATGAATTGGTGGGCACCTAGAGTTATAGCGTAGAAACCTTTTAACATCGCACAATCTCCCTTCGTTCATAAAAAGCCGCCTAATGTCTACATCACATGTAGAAACCGAGACATATGTGAACAACAATAACGTTGTTAAAAGGCTGTTAAGCAGAACAAATAAAAGAAGAGGCCACAACACCGGAAAAATACCGGCATTTAATCACGCTTCAATGAAAGCGTATCAGAGAAAAAGAAGTTAATAAGAAACTAAACGATGATAAAAAGGCAGCTAATGAGTCTATTATGATGATTAGTGGAGTGATGTGGTGCAAGGGCCATGGGTGGCCAAAGAGCACCATGTCTTTGATGCGATGTAAGCAATTACCAGTGATCGCGTGGGCAGGGTGTAATACGGCTGTATAAAGGCCTAAAATCGCATGCTGTATAGAAGCGTGAAATGTGAGTATCAGGTATAAAATTACGACAGTTGTACGCTATTTTATGCATGGGTATGGAATGAATTGCAAGCGAGCATTGTATCTACAAGTGAGCGATTGCAAAATAGCATGAATGCTTCCTCAACCCCTTCGAAACAAAAGCGTGAGAGGTAGGTGCTTCTCAGAGTAGCTACTGCAGCAACAACCTCTGCGGGGACGTCATGCTACATATTTCTCTTTTATATGGTGCTGAAGCTTTGAATTTGGTCTAAAAACGCAAATAATGACTGATATTTAAAAAGTAATTTCTTGCCAATGAGCATTCCTGGATGTAGTGGAATGTGTTCATGGTAAGCTAATAGAAAATGCTTTTTTCTAATAGAGTCTAACTTTCTGCAGTGAATGAAGATGTGGTTAACGGTGAGTGATTCCCCACATCTATCACACAAAGGGGGATCGCCAGCGCACAAAAGGTATGAGTGTGTGCTGTGTGTATGCCCTCTTCGTAGCCTTGTAAGTGTAACTTCTGTGTGGCGTCATTTTAATACCAGTGGCCAATGAACAAGGAGCGGCTTCATGACATGTATTTTATTTTCTGTGTGGCTATCCCATGTGCTCTGCCAATAGGCTCTGAGCTTTCTTTTAACATAGGACTTTAGGTCAGGAGCAGGGACAGCTACGGATAAATTAACAGCACTGTCATGGACAGATGCGGCTAGCTGGTCCGCCACCACGTTACCTTAGATTTCGAGGTGTGCTGGTACCCCGCACATTACAATATGCTGTTTATTCTTGTACAGTGTACATAGTAGTGAATAAATAAAGTCAAGGACAGGATTTTTGTATTTTTTAAGAGTTTTTACAGCCTTTTCGGCGCTTAAGGCACCTGTGTAAATTACTTCCTTTGTAAACCTCTGTAAATTACAGCCACCGTAGCAGCGACCTCTCTTGGGAGGTGACGCTACACATATAGAAGCGGACATCTCTTTAAAAAAACTAGCACATATTTCTGAGTGGAAAGTGGTTCCCTACCGGCGAACATTGTAGGGTGTAATGGTATATGATGTCGGTAGGGTAATGGAAAGTGTTGTCCTCATAGCGTGTCTGATTGTTCACACTGGAATAAAATGTGAAGAACTGTTAGTGCTTCACCACATCTGTCACACATGGGTGGATCGCCACCACACAACAGATATGAGTGTGTCGCGATTGTGTGTCCTATCCTGAGCCTTGTTAGTGTTACCTTTCTACGACGTGATTTCGATACTGGTGACCAATAACCAAGGTGTGGCTTCATAACGTGTACTTTGTTTCGTGTCTGTCTATCCCACTTGCTCTGCCAGTAGTCTCTGAGATTTCGCTTGAGAGATGGTTTAGGGTCAAAGGACGGGATTAATATGGGTGTAGTGGCAGTACTTGCGTGGACGGATGCAGCAAGCAGATCCACCATCACATTGCCTTGGATTTTACGCTGCCCTGGCACCCAGCACACCACGACATGTTGTTTGAGTGTGTAGAGTTTGCATAAAATAGAGTAAAGTGAGACGAGCACAGGGCTTTTTTAGGAGTTTGTAGAGCTTTTATCACACTGAGGGAGTCCGTATAACTTACTTCTTTTTGTAGTTTTGATTGTTTGATGTGTTTGATGGCCGCAAGTATAGCATATGCTTCTGCAGTGAAGATGGTTGTATCAGGATGCAGTAGGCTGGCCTCCGAAAAAGATGGGCCAACTGCTGCGTACGAGACAGAAGTGTGAGACTTGGAGGCGTCTGTGAAGAAGTCAGGACAGTCGTATTTGTGTTGAAGCTCTACGAAGTACGTGCAAATATGTGCCACAGGTGCGTGTTTCGTAACTTCCTCGAAGGATATATCACATTCTATGAGCTGCCATTGCCACGGTGGCAGATGCGGAGCAGGAGCCATCAGACACTAAACAAAAAGTGGCACTCCCGTTTCCTCAGGAAGGCTTCTCACTCGAAGCGAGTAGGGCTGTCGAAACGAAGAACGGTTACCATATAGTGTGAAACTGGAAAAGTCGTTGATTATAGAGTGTGAGAGGTGCTTACTTGTCGGCGTTAGCTTTGAGGTAATACACAAAGCACATGCAAGCCCTCTACAGCTGCAACGACCACTCGTTCGACTCGACGTAGAGGCTTTCTACGGGACTCGTGAGAAAAGCACCTGTAGAAAGACGGATGTCCAGATGATGGACCGGGTCAAGCATTATCAGGGAGATTCTGTCGCCAGTTTGATAGACAATGGCTCCGTAATCTAAGTGCGTGCATACGAGGCTTTTATGACTCCTCATCAGGCATTTTCCATTACCGCCCCATGATGTCCGCGACAAAACCTTGAGAATATTCATAGCTTTCAGGCACTTGTTCTTGAGGTTTTTCAAGTTAGGACCAAATGTAGACTTCTTGTCTAGAATTAAGCCTAAAAATTTATGTTCACTTTTCACAGCTAATCACTGCCCGTGGACGACAGTAATCCGATTGGGGTAAAGGCCTCTTTTCCTTGTAAATAAAACAACGTGCTTTTTTGCGGGTTAATGATGAACCCATTCTCATCTGCCCATTTGGTAACACTATTCAAACAATGTTGAAGTTGCCACTCGCACACTGCGAGGTTGCATGATTAGTAACCTATATCCGTACACCGTCGACGTATGTGCAATAGAACACATATTGCATAGAAAGCAGGAATGGAGGGTATTTATTTTTATAATAAAAGTGTGCAACTTAGGACACCACCTTGCGGCACCCCTGTTTCCTGGGCAAATGTTTGTGACAAGACATTTCCCACCCGGACACTAAAAGTGCGGTTGGACAAATAACTTTCGAATATGGTCAGCAAGTTACCTCGGACACCTAACTGTGAGAGGTCTCGCAGTAGGCCAAAGGGCTAGGTAGTATCGTAAGCCTTTTCCATATCGAGAAACAGCGAAAGGAAGAATTTATTGTGGACAAAAGCATCACCGATCTGCGCTTCGATTCGTAACAAATGGTCAATAGTTAATCTACCCTGGCGATATCCGCACTGATATGGGACGAGAACATTGTTTGTTTCTAGAAAATGTAAGAGCCGACGGTTAATCATCTTCTTAAAAAGTTTACATAGAAAACTTGTCAATGCAATCAGCCTGTAACTTGCAACGGAATATGGGTATTTTCTTTGCTTTATAATTGTAATTACAATGGCTTGTTTTCAGACAAGGAGATATCGCCGGGAAGGCAAACGGCATTATACAGGTGGGGAAGGGCTTTTCGAGTTTCAGTGGACAAGTGCATTAAGATTTCATATACTACATGGTCGGAGCCTGGAGCAGCGTTATGACAGCAGGTTATTCGTGCCTTTAGCTCAGCTAAAACGAAAGGTTCATTATATGCTTCTTGGTTTGTAGATTAGCGCTCTATTTTCTGTTTCTCGATTATAGTTCTGTATCGCTGGAACGATGTGGTATAGTGCGACAAACTGGAGACCTGTTCGAAGTGCGCCCTAAAAGAGTCCGCCTGGTCCTTCAAGCTGTCGTTTTGTGTGTTCATAAGACGGAGCGGGTGATATTGCCGTCCCACTACCTTGTGTACCATGTTTCAGACTCTCGCCTCCTGTTTATATGAATTGATTCCGGATAAAAAGTTATGCCTACTCTGCCTTCTCGCCTGTTTGCGCGTTCTTCTGCCTCGAGACTTTATCTTTTTAAAATTGTCAAGGTTCTCGGCTGACGATGACTTTCGAAACAACCTCCATGCCTTATTTTGCTTTTTTGTGCATTCCGACAATCACTGTTTCACCAAGGGACGCGTCTTTTTGTGTACAGTCCAGTTTGTGGGATACCATTTGTGGCAGCATCAATAAGAAGAGCTGTAAAGTACTTTACAGCTGCATCTATGCTTAACTCACGAACAACAGACCAACTTCTGTGAGTGGCTGTTTGAAACTGTTCCCTGTTGGCCTTGCCTATCTGCCATCTCGGAATCGGTGCAGGACCTTCATAACCCAATCATGTGCTCAGAAGTATGGGAAAGTGGTCACTTCCCTAAGGATTGTTAATAATTTTCCAGTTGAAAAGAGGTACAAGTGCTGGGGATGTTGATGATGATGATGTATGGCGTTTAGTGGTGCAAGGGTCATCATTTGGCGAAAGAGCACCAAAACTGCAGTATTGTTGTATAGCTTTCTGGTTTATGCAGTGGCTGTAGAGAATCCTTAAAATCAAAACTATAGGTGCTATAACATAACTAGAAGTTAAAATATGGTGGCTGTTGTAGTGGGGTGAATGCTATGAACAGGGGATGTCAAATTCTAAAAATATAGCGTCTTAATTCTCAAAGAATGAAATACCAAGTAGCACATGAGCCTCACAAACGCCTTGAATACAAGGTCCAGGAGACATGTGCCATTACAGATAAAAATCGCAACTACTACTGCCTCTCGAGGGAGGCAGTGTTACGATTACTAGGGCAGATAACGTTGAGCATGCGGATATTGCTGATTAAAGCTAAAACAGATTTTGCACTGAATAGTTGTCCTCTGCCTAAGAAAAGAGACAAGTGAAGCGGTATGCATTGTTTATATGCTAAAGGGAAGTGTCTCATCCTTTCAATTTCTACTTCATGACATTTCAACAGGACATGCTAAATAGTAAGCCTTTTGCCGTATCTACCACACAGGCGATGCTCCTCACCAGTCAATAAAAAACTGTGCGTGCCGTAAGTGTATTTTATTCTGAGGCGACAAAATAGGACATCACTTCACCTTGACTTGGTTAATGATGGCCAATTTCCTAACTGTGGCTTAACAACGTGGAGTTTGTTTAAAGCGTGAGAGTCCCAGTCATGTTACCAGTGAGTTCACAGTTTTTTTGCAGGTATGGCTTCAGATCTTGTAGAGGGACAGCATTAGATGATTTATTTGCATTTGCGTGGAGTGAATATGCGATTCGGTCCGCCAGTACATTGCCCTCGATACCTCTGTGCCCAGGCACCCAGCGCGCTGTAATATGTTGCCCAGAGGTGCACACAGAGCACAGTAGTGAATACAAGTCCCCGACTACTGGGTTTATGAGTTTCTGGCATAAAATTATAGCTTCAACCACGCCCAGTGAGTCTGCGTATGTAACTGCCTTGGCCTGCTTAAGCTCCTTGATGTGTTTGACAGCAGAAAGTATGGTATATGCCTCTGCTGTAAAGATACTTGTACTGGGATGTAGACCACATGATTCAGTGAAGGATGGACCAACGGCTGCAAAAGACACGCCGGTCAGAGACTTGGACGCATCTGTGTAATATTCAGGGCAGGAGTATTTCGACTGCAGCTCAAGGAAATGTGCGCGAATATGGGCGTCTGGAGCACGCTTAGTCAATTCCGTAAATGACGTGTCACCGTCCCCAACGTTCCACAACCATGGCGGGAACGGTTCAGATGGAGCCATTAGGCGGTGCTCAAGAAGCGGAACAGACATATCTTCACACAGCCGCCTAACTCGATGTGCAAATGGCTCTCTTACTGTGGTTTTGTTGTGAAAAAGTAGTGCAGAGGAAGTATCATTGGTTATGGGGTAGGAAGGGTGGTGTTTGTTAGAATGTACATTCAAGAAATAATTAAAAGCACAGTACGAACGTTGTAGGTCGAGTGATTACTCATTTGACCCGACATATAGGCTTTGGATTGGGCTTGTTCTGAAAGCACCATTGGCGAGACGTATGCCTAAAAGATAGATAGGGTGCAAAAAAAAAGAGCGAGCCAAAAGAGTGTCTTTGTGTCCCACAACAATAATTGTCATCTATATTGCGTTCCATCCTAGCGCTATCACCCGCGCCCGGTACAATTCGGTCACAATCGATATGCCAATTATCAGGGTTACATTGTATTCTCGATAGAAAAGTGCCGAGCGCCGAGTTTTCAAGAAATGAAGCGCACACGCAAGCCTGATGACGATTATTGTTGTGGGACAAAAAGACACCCTTTTTACTCGATATTTTTTAGAGTGTCGCCGATTAATAAACTACAGCGCCGTAGTCTATCCGCGATCGAACAAAGCTTCTACATAGATTTAACGGGCACTTTCTGTCACTACCCCATGAGGTGTGTGACAAGATTTTCAGAATATTCATTGTTTTGAGGCAACTAGCCTTGAGGGATTTTATGTGGGGGATAAAAGTAAGGTTGCAGTCAAGTGTAACACCTAAAAAGTTTTCATCTGCATACAGCGTTAAGCGTTGTCTATGAAGTTCAATAGGTGGATCTGAGACCAAGCCTCTTTTCTTAGTAAAAAGGGACTGTGGAGCTTTTTTTTGCGCATTAGGTTAAAGCCATTCTCATCAGCCCATTCTGATATTTTGTTCAGGCTTACGTGTACGTGTCGCTCACAGATAGTTTACCAAACCTGAAACCTACCTGCACATCTTCGACATACATAGAGTAGAACAAGCCTTTTAGAATATAAAGAAGTCATTTTTACAATAAAAAGGGTGCAGCTAAGTACACCACCTTGTGGTACCCCAGTTCCTTGAATGAATGATCCTGAAAGCGTGTTACCAATCCTGACACGGAATGTAGGGCTTCATAAGTAACTCTCGATAATTTTAGGCATGTTTCCGCCAACACCTATTGTAGACAAATCACGAAGAATTACATAACGCTTCGTCGTATCATACGATTTTTCAGTGTCAAGAAAAACTGAGAGGAAGTACTGCTTACGGACAAATGCATTGCGGATGTAGGTCTCTACACGCACGAAGTGGTCAGTTGTCGACCTGCCCTCCCTAAAGCCACACTGATACGGGCCTAGAAAGTTTTTTTTTGTTTCAAGATGATACAATAGGCGGCAGTTTATCATTTTTGCTAACACCTCGCTGAGGTAGCTCGTTAGTGCAATACAGCAGTAGTTTGTTACCGAAGAGGTGTCTTTGCCCTATTTTAATATTGGAGCTACTATCGCTTCTTTCTACGTGTCTGGAATGTGTCCATCAGCCCAAATGTTGTTGTAAATTGCAAGCAGTGTCATTTGTGTGTCAGGGTGTAGGTGCCTAATTATATCATATACAATTCTGTCAGGTCCCGAGACAGAGCTCTGACATGAAGAGAGGGCAGCCCTTTACTCCGCTATGCAAACAGGCCGATTACAAGGTTCATTTTGATGGCATTATGATCCAGTGGTTTGAGTTCTTCTTTGTCTTTGTATTTTTGGAATGACTTTGAATAGTTCATAGAGCTGGATACACGTTCATAGTGCTCTCCCAGGGCGTCTGCCTGATTTTTCAAGGTGTTTCTCTCATTATTCACAAGTGGAATTGGTTGGGCTTGTTTCCCCTTCAACCACCCCAGGTTATTTCATACTCTAGATTCTAGAGTGTGCGAGTTTATTCAGGAGAAGAACTTCTCCCAGCTTGTCCCTCTGGTCTGCCTCCGTGTGCGTCTTCCCTGTGATTTGATCAGTTTAAACTGTACCAAACTTTCCGCAGTTGAATATTTTCGTTGGCTACCCCATGC
Source organism: Rhipicephalus microplus (assembly GCF_043290135.1). NCBI lineage: Eukaryota > Metazoa > Arthropoda > Arachnida > Ixodida > Ixodidae > Rhipicephalus > Rhipicephalus microplus. The sequence goes on from NC_134702.1 coordinate 143,339,826, forward strand.
CTTATTTTGCTTTCTTCGCGCTTCCTTGCAGTCGTTGTTCCATCAAGAAACTCGTCGCCTGCTAGAGTGTCCATTTGATTGTGGTATCAATTTTCGGCTACATATAAGATAAAAGTGGTAAAAAATGCGACAGCAGCGTTGATGTTGAAATCATCAATTAAATCTTGTGACATATATGTGGACTGTTTGAAGAAGTCTCAGTCAACAAAGTCTAGTTTCCATTTGGGGGCATGGGGCAGGAAATTATCTTGCTCTGTTAACTGCCCCCTTATGGGAAATTGGTGGCTCCTAAATAGGTTTTTCACAACAGTACATTCAAAATCGGGACGAAGAACTGCTGAACCAATCGTGAGGTCAATAGATGAGTATGAATTGTGTGAAATACTGTAATATGTTGGTTCTTTTTTGTTGAAAAGGCATATATAAGAGGTTGTGAGAATTTTCTCCACAAGACGACCTCTTGCATCACAGCGCAAGTCTTGCCAGAGTATGTTAAGTGCGTTGAAATCTCAAGCAATAATGTAGGGCTCAGAAAGCTGATTTATCAAGTTGTGTAATTCCGCTTTAGTGAGGGGGTAGTTAGGTGATATATAAATGGAGCAGATGGTAACCAACTTATTAAATAGAATGGCACGGATTGCAATTACTTCATGAGGCGTTCGGAGGACTGCATGACCACGTTTTGCTAGCGTAGCGTCGCTGTGCCCAGCGTGCGGGCGCGTCAGCATGACGTTTGAGTATATCCGGCCCTTCATGATGCGCTCGCGCCCATTTTGATAGCTCCACATATGGTGTTGCGTGACGTCAATTGATGACGAAACATATGACTGGTGCAAACATGATAATCCTGACACGCGTTTAATGTGAGAACATGGCAACATACCACGCTCATAGCGTGCGCACGGGCGTTTCGCTAGCTCCACACTAAATTTGGTATCACGTTACGTGAATTGGTGAGAAAGGTAAACGATACATCCAAACATGGTAATCATGACACGGAAGCCTCCACCTCCTAATGATGTGCTCATTTTAAAGTGACATGTCAACCTTTCCCATTCGTGCTTCGCATATCATCGATTCTCACTGTACTTGGGATGTGAGTGAGTGAGTGAGCAAACTTTATTTAACCAGCGGATTGAGGCGTGGGCCTAAGCCGCACCAGGGGCGGTGGAGAGACCCTGCTCACAGCCGCCTCCCGTGCTCGCTGGATGGCCCATATTTGATCTGTTCGATCTGAGCTGATCAGCGCGGCTCTCCACCGCGCCCCAAGCTGTTCTGGGGAGACTGCATTGGCGTCCTGTAACTGTGTGCATTCCCATACCATATGCTCTAGGGAGGCGCGTCTTATGCTACATAGTTTACACGAGTCATCTGGGTATAGTTCGGCGTAGATGCGATTTAGGTGTTTCGGGTTGGGAAATGTTCTAGTTTGAAGTCGCCTCCAGTCAGCCTCCTGAGATCTGTCTAATGTGGAGCTAGGTGGTAGAAATCTGCGCCTCGACGTTTGGTAGAACTGGATAATGTCGCAGAACCTAAACATTCTGTCCCTCTTCCACCACTCATCTCCTCCCAGCACCTCATGTGAAGCTCCATTGCGAGTGCGGTAAGTGAGACCTCGCACTACGTGGTGAGCCTCCTCGTTGAGGTTGGGAATGAGCGACGCACACGGGGTGTGGGCTGGGAACCATATAATATACCTTTCTTCGAATTCCTCGGATGATATGAGATTTGCCTTGCGGAGGAGTATGTTGGCTGCCTCGGGAGATATTCTTCCTCGTGCATAGTTACGGATTGCTCACTGCGAGTCACTGATGACATACCTACACTTTGGGGAAATTATGGCCTGTGCAATAGGCACCTCTTCCGCGATTTCGGAATTATCCGAGCGTATGGAGGATGCGTCTACGCATTTGCGGTCGGTGTTTATTACTACCACAACGTAGGACTTATGACTAGGGTACACCGCACGTCTACGAACAACGCTTCCTTGTCTCTGCCGTAGGCCTTAAGCAGAGTTCTAGCGCGGCTTTCTCTTCTGTCCTGATTAAATTCGGGGTACATATTTTTGGGCAGACTGGGGACCTGGATCTTTTGCCTGATCACCTTTAAAACCGACACTTTACTTCCTTGTTGCCTATGGTAATTTGTCCCCAACTTCTCAAGGATACTCCGTCCTGTGCGCGTGCTGGCAAGCCTCTCCAACTGGGCAATCTGTTGCGCTTCTGTCAGCTCCTCTAAAGTGTTATGTAAGCCCAGTTGAAACAGTTTTTAGTTGCTGGTGCTATCTGGAAGGCCCAAAGCTTGTTTGTACGCCTTTCGTATGAGTGCGTTGATTTTTAGTTTTTCGGCTGTATACCAGTTTAGATATGCCGCTACGTATATAATGTGACCCATGGCGAATGAATAAATAAGCCTGATGACGTTAGCCTCTTTCATGCCTTGGTGTTTGTTGGTGACTCTCTTGATTAGCCGTATTGCGTTGGTGACTTTGGTTACTAACCTCTTGACGGTTTCATCGTTTGTACCCTTAGACTTCATGATGAGTCCAAGGACTCTGATTTAGTGCTGCACTATAGGAATAATCCTGCCGTTTTTGGTGTGAATATGGATCTCTTCGTAAGCACGGTCCCGGTTGTATCCCTTGGGTGGTCTGCCTTTAAGCGTGGGGCGATAGAGGAGGAGTTCGGATTTATCTGGCGAGCACTCGAGGCCAGTACCATCAAGATACTCCTCAATAGTGGTGACGGCCTCCTGTCGTCTCTGCTCTATCTCTCCGTCACTACCTTCACACGCCCAGATGGTGATATTATCTGCATGTATAAAATGATGTATTCCGTATATTGAGTTCAGCCGCGCCGAGAGTCCTATCATTATGCGATTAAACAGCAGTGGCGATATGACCAAACCCTGCGGGGTACCAGCACTGCCCATAAGCCTTTCCTCAGATCTCAGTTCTCCCATTACGATAGATGCCGTTCTGTCTGTTAGGAAGTCCTTGACATAGTTATACGCTCTTGATCCTAAGCTTAATTGGCAGATCTCATGTAAGATAGCCGTATGCTATGCTTTGTCGAAGGCTTTTTTAAGGTCTAACCCTAAGATCGCCCGGGTAGCTCTTGTTTTGTTGTCTAGAATCTGCTGCTTAATTTGCAGCATGGCGTCTTGCGTGGAGAGCTGTGTGCGGAACCCCAACATGGAATCCGGGTAGATTTCGTTCTCCTCAAGATAAGTATTGATTCTGTCTAGAAAAGCGTGTTCCATCAGCTTCCCAGCACAAGACGTTAGTGATATGGGGCGTAAATTCGATAGATCGGGGGGTTTCCCGGGCTTGAGGATGAGGATTACTTTAGCATTTTTCCACTGTTTTGGTATAGTGCCCTCGGTCCAGCACTCGCTAATATATTGCGAGATGTTCTCTATGGCTTGGTCGTCAAGGTTCCGTAGTGTTCTGTTAGTGATCCCGTCTGGTCCCGGTGCAGATTTGGTGTTTAGCTTCTGTAGCGCGGCCCTGATTTCAGCCACAGTAAACTCCTCATCTAAGAGCTTGTTCGGGCCTCCGGAATATGGTCCGTGCTCTATGACAGGCATGGCGGGAATGTACATGTTGCTAGCCTCAGCGATAAAGTCCTCCTCACTGCCGTTATACTGGTGCACCAGTTTACGCAAGGTTTGCTTGTGTGCTGATTTGGTGTTATCTGGGTCTAGCAGGTTTTTGAGCATGCACCATGTCTGACCAGCATTCATTTGGCCATCGAGACTATTACAAACTTGGTCCCATTGCTGTTTGCTTAGCTGCTTACAATGTTCTTCGATCTGTTTGTTCAGCTTAGCTATCCGCTTGCGCAAGGGCCTGTTGTGCCTCTGTCCCCGCCATCTATTCTGCAGTGATTGCTTGGCCTCCCACATTTGTGCGAGACGACTATCAATCTGCTCTAGGGGTGGACTTGGAGTGATGCTTTGTGTTGCCTCGCTGACGTCGTTATTGACATCTTTGATCCAATCTTCTATATTGCTGATAGGGTCTTGTTTTTTCTCGTTTCTGACTTTCCGAAACTTATCCCAGTCAGTTCATCTAACCTGTCTCTGAATTTTTGCGGCAGCCATGGTTTCTATCATGATTTCTAATATTCGATGATCACTCCCTAGATCATCGAATGTGTTTTTCTATTTAGCGGTCCCCGCGTTACGAACTAACGTTAAGTCTGGAGTGGTATCTCTTGCAAGCCCAGTTCCCATACGCGTAGGGGAGTCGGGGTCAGGGATGAGAGTTAAGCCTGTTTCTTGAATATCCTGCCATAGCGTTTTTCCTTTGGCTCATGTTTGTAATATAGCGTTAAAGTCTCCACCTATGACGTGTGGATTGGGTCCCGCTATATCTACGGCCTTCTTAAAGAGAAAAAGCAAGCGTTGTCGTATGCGTGTGGGATTGCTGTACAAATTCAGAATAAATATGCTCGGATATTTTTTTCTTTTAGTGGCAAGTTGTACGAGTATATGTTCAATTTCTGTGATGCGGGTGTCGTGGCAGATTGCTACGAGTCTTTGGCTCATGTATCCGCATTCCCAAGCACTGAGTGGAGCGTTAAAGTCTCCACCTATGACGTGTGGATTGGGTCCCGCAATATCTACGGCCTTCTTAAAGAGAAAAAGCAAGCGTTGTCGTATGCGTGTGGGATTGCTGTAGAAATTCAGAATAAATATGCTCGGATATTTTTTTTCTTTTAATGGCAAGTTGTACGAGTATATGTTCAATTTCTGTGATGCGGGTGTCGTGGCAGATTGCTACGAGTCCCTTCCTTACTAAAGTGGTTAGTGTTCTAATATCCTCTGTTTAGGGGCCGATCGCCTGATATCCCGGTAGCTTAGCTAAAGCATGGGTTTCCTGCAAAATTAGAACATCCGGTTTGGTTCTGTCTCTAAGGTGTTGTTGCAAGACTGCTCTCTTCCCCTCATAGCTCCTGCAATTCCACAGCCAAATATTTCAGTCCCTTTTTCTGGGCTTCCCTATTTTGAATTGGCTATCGAAGAGGGAGGAGGGTGAAAGGAGGCAGGCCTCATGAAATTAGTTGATATAGCCACTGATGTGGTGCCCTGAGATAAGTGTGAATTTCCTTCAGTGCTTATCGGAAGGTTGACAGCTGGAAGTACCGGACGTGTCCTAGGGTTGAGATTGGCTGCGTTAGCTTCGAGTTTTTCTAGTCTATTTATGATCATGGATATTGCAAGCGAGAAGTTGTTGGTTGCCTCTGCCTGTTCCTTAACTGCTTTCTGTATTTCGGGCAATGCTTGATTAATGTTCGAGGTTTGCGCCGTAGTTTTGTCATTAGACAACCGATCTTTCCTTCTAAGAGGTGGCGGGGTACATTCCTCGTCCTTTCGGTTATCTGGCATTTCTTCGGGGCGCTCTTGGGCCGCGGAACGCATTTGACCAGAAGTTCTATTTGTGCAGTTTTTAAGACTTTGAATTTCGCGAGTAAGTTGTAATATCAATTCTCTAAGCTCAGCGTTTTCTTTTTTCAGCTCCGCTATATCACTGACATTATGCGCAGTCTCCGCCGAAGGCTCAGGGCGCGTCCCTTTAGCCACGTCTGACCAGCTCACCGTGAATGCCGGGTTACTTTGATGGCCATTGCCACCCTTTGGCATAGACCGGGATCGATCTGGAACGGGATGTAGTGCGCCTTCTCGGTCACGGAGACTGGGTGGTGTGGCCGCGGGGCGTTGCGCAGGACCAGGACCTTGATCTGGACCCAGGCGTTGCCCTCGTCCGGAATTTGGACCTCCCGCGTTCGGTTGGCTTGGTGGTAGGGGGGTAGTTCTCCTCGAGCGTCTCTTGAAGTTGTCGGAACCACTGGCGTTGTTTTACGATGTAGGGTGTCTTGAACTTGGCCTTGCAGAAATTGTCAGCCGTGGGATGATCCTTGCCGCACAGCTGACATCGTGGCTGACCTTGGTGGTCCTCACTCGGATCAGGTGTTCCACAACCCGCACATAGCTTGTCGTTTGGCCTCCAACACACGTCACTCCTGTGCCCAAGTCTGTTGCATTGTTTGCAAAAGTCAACTTGTTTCCTGTATAGTGAACAGCGTGTGAGCACTCCTCTGTACATGACGTGCGTCGGGACTCTGCTGCCATCAAAAAGGACTATCACTGTCATGGTGTTGCCAAGACGTTTGGCTGCGATCGCCGTAGGATTTCGGGCTGTAATAATAGCTGCGGTGATGTCCCGTGGGGTTTCGTTCAAAGGAACTCCTTTGATTACACCTTTGGCAGTGAGTTCCGGGCCGTCTCGTATACTCCCACCTCATACAACTTGTCGTTGGCTTTAATGTGCTTGATGCCTTGGTACTTGTCGGCATGGTCTTGGTTTGGGGTGCTAACGACCAAGATGTTCTGAAAATTATTCGGACAAATCGTGTCCGTCTCTCTTTCCTCATAAGAGATTTCGGCCGCTTCATACACAGCTTTGTCTAGATCCGTTAGGCTGAGCTTGGATAGCTGCAGTCCTCCTCTTGGCCTTGTAACTATCTTGAAGTAGCCTGTCGGCAGTCTTGGCATTTTGCTGGCTCTGGTTATCCGGGATATCAGATTTGCACCGCGCGTTCTAGGTGTTCGGGTAGGGCTAGGGCTACCACGGCGTTCCTGGCTACCTTTCTTCGCACGTTTTCTGTTTCGAACTTCTGTCCACCCGCTGCCTGTGTCATCTTCCTGTAGGGTGACGTCTTCGTCTTCCCGTTCGGTGGCGTCTTCATTCTGCTGCGATAACTCCATTATTGATGATTACGGCCTGTATGGCGCGAACGCCAAAGCCTGGCTATTGTGAGGCCGCCCCAGTCGATGTGGAGCGCCGGTCGTAGGAATAGTAGGCGCTGCTTGGTGGGGGCTGGTTTTCGGTCGTAAAATCCCGAAAAATGATCACCCACCTTAGAATATGATCTCTTCGGATTCTCGGTGACGAGAAGAATCAGATGGTATATAAATCCGAGCGGTGCCTGGCTGTATTTGATGCGAAATCATTCTATGAGAACGGAGCCGACATGAAGAGCGTCCATTCATCTCGGTGACCGCAGCGCCTCCGTACTTGAGATCTGCCAATTTTTTTTCTGTAGGGAGTGTGGTGGATCCCAAGGTAGGTATGAGGTGTTTTGTGGAAGTTTTTAGGGGCAAAGTTCCTTAATGCGGCACCCGTTCGTCCCTCGTAGTCGTAGTCGTAGCCGTAGTGTGTAACCATTCTTACCTATTGACCTGCAAGGTGGTGCCGGTGGGAGATTTCTCCTGTGCGTTGTTGAACAATGAAAAATTCGCAGCGTGCGGGTTAACTAAAAGCCGATTCTCCTGTCTCTCATTCCCCATTAGCAGCCATTGGCATGTACATTGAGCACTATCTGACAGGAAAGGTTTGCTACGTTATACTCTGCAGAAGGATCATAATGTGGGCAGTTGGTAATTCATTTTCTTCGTTCAGCGAACTGGGAGCGCAGAGAAAACACAAAGGACGAAGCGAGGAACCACACAACACGAGCGCTCGTGTTGTGTGGTTCCTCGCTTCGTCCTTTGTGTTTTCTCTGCGCTCCCAGTTCGCTGAACGAAGAAAATACGTTATACTCGCTGGGCGTAACCTCCTTGGTTTTAGAAAGTTTTAGCGAGCGTTGGGCCGCAGTGCCTTGAATACAGAAAACTAGTATATACCAAGAACTCGAGGTGGTTAAAGGTGGGAAGTAGACAAGAAGCGCAAGCCGTAAGAAAGTGTGCGTGTGCCACCTATCGTTTAGTCCTTGGAATGTTGGAATGTCCGCTGGATGGCGGTGCTTCTATGTGCGGAATATACGATGAAAAGATGCGAGATAGTGGTAGGTACTAGGAGCATATACTAGATGGACGAACGGACACACAGGCAGACGCATGGACAAACGCATGGATTGCTGCACAGACGGATAGATGCACGGACGGACGCAGGGGCAGATGCATGGACGGACGCAGGAATGGACGAACAAATGGACATGCGGACGCACGAACAGACGCACGCACGGACGGGTGGATGCACGCGTGAACGGTCCACAGAAGGACGGATGGATGGACGGAAGCAAGAAGGAATGAACGGATGGATGCATCGCCCCACTCTACATCATGTACTCCATGGATATGCAGCCATTTTCGTCTCTTCGTATCTTTATGCGTTGCACATTGATGACATTCCCTTCCTTCCAGCCTCTCAGTAGTTCTTCATTGGAGAGATCCATCAGATCGCCATCTGACACGACTCTTTTCGCCATGTTCAAAGTACGATGTGGTGTGATGCTTATGAACAGAATGCTTTTAGGTTATGCAGACTCTCGTATTGTAAGCGGTCTCTTAGTTCTAGCAGAACATCTCTACTGGCCGTCCTGGTCGCTTTCTACCCGGCGCCTAAGGTTTAAATAAGACACTTTGACACTAGAAAAAGTGAAATAATTCTGGCCTTCTTTTCGTTGCTTTCAGTGTGAATTATGTGATATTTCGGAAAGTTTTCTATGTTTGTCGGCAGCAATTCCAAAAGGACATTGGTGCGCCACCTGTTTGTGGGACAATCAGTTTGGTTAGCGCCAGGGGATCCCACCAAGATGTGTAATTTGTTCAGCAGACATGCCAGCCACCCACCTTCGAGCCGGACAAGGGGGCGCCATGAGACTCGAAGGAAACACGAACGCCAGCTGTGCATGCCCACTATTACCAAATATGAGACAACCTAGCTTGGTTACGCCAAACAAGGTTAACCCTTGCCGCCAGGAAAAAGGTGAAGTAAGTGAAAGATGGGAGAGGACAGGAAACAATAACAGTAAGATAAAGGCGAAGATCTGAGAGGATAGGGAGACAAGAAAAGGTGACTGTCAATTTCCCCTGGGTGGGTCAGCCCAGTGGTGCCGTCTACGTGAAGCCGACGCCAAAGGGGTGTGTTGCTTCTGCCGGGGTGCCTTAAAGGGCCAATGACCCGGCGTCAGCTCAACCCGCAAGATTTCCTTTTCCCCGGACACGGCTCAGCCACGCACGGCTAGGCGTGGGATAGGTCAAAACCCCCCGTTAGCTCGGGTTTATGGTGTTGCTACACACCAAACGCCTTGATTGATTGATTTGTAGGGTTTAACGTCCCAAAACCACCATATGATAATGAGAGACGCCGTAGTGGAGGGCTCCAGAAATTTTCACCACCTGGGGTTCTTTAACGTGCACCCAAATCTGAGTACACGGGCCTACAACATTTCCGCCTCCATCGAAAATGCAGCCGCCACAGCCGGGATTTGATCCCGCGTCCTGAACACACTAAACGCCTGTTTGCGCAGACGCCCCTGCGGGGATAAAGAGTCAATTGAAGATAAACGGAGAAAAAACTTTAGAATATAAAAAATAAAGAAAATAAGGTAAGGAAGAGAAACCAATATAAAGAAACAGATACAAAAATATACAAAAAACAGAGATCGACACAGAAGTAAAGACATAAAAGAAAAGAATAATAAAAAAAGAGAAAAAAGGAGAAGCAGAGAGACAGATTGAAAGGTTGTACATGAAAATACGAATAGAAAAAGCGAAAAAAAGAATTAGATGGAGAAAGAGAGAGAACAGCAACAGATACACAAAAATATTTACAAGAAACCGAGAAAGAGAAGGGAAGATAAAAAAAATTGTTGAATGTTATTCTGGAGGCGGTGTGTTAGAGTGCCTCGAGAGTGCAGCGGAAGCGAACGAGTGCATCAACTCACGTCACACGTGAGACATGGGCGCTATCTGGCAGTTATCCTGTAAAACGGTGCGCGAGCCGTGCGTGCCCGTCTCTGAGGTGATAACGTGTGGAACGCAAGGTGACGGGTAGGTGCCACCACCGTCTTAGCAAAGCGTTGGAAACACTTGCCGTTTTGTGCAAGCGTTGCATGGCCAGCACAGCGTTATAAAGATTATGATCCTTAAAATTACCTATGCATACTTTTTAGTAAAAAAATACAAATTCATAATATTGACGTGTTGTTATAGTGCCTAATCTATGCGCAATAATTGATTTTTAATTGACAATCGTACAAGTATGAATGTTGAATCTTAAGCAACATTGGTGGGCGCTGCGGATTATATCGGTCATTCGGAGTATTGTTTGGCCATATTGGTGCCGTTTAGAGTACGGTTAAAGCCAAACAAACAGACAAGCAGACAAACCAAAGTTTTTCGTCGAAAGTCCCCAAGAGAGGCTATCGTCTTTAAAAAAAAGGCTACCTTTAGGACAAATAAAGAGTGCCATATTGCTGCGCTCTCTTTCCGGATCGGCATCACTTGTGCGAAGCAGCCTTAATACTTTCCTTTATATACTTATTTTTTGCGCCGTAGAACCGCACTTCCAATTCTTTCTACACGCACTTTTGGTTCAATTTGAACACAGTACACGCGCTGAGTGCGCTTCTTAATCCTGAAGACTACAGGATGTTTTCGCGTCAGGGGACTATATTTGAAACACCTGCATTGACTTCCTGTCTGAAATTGGAACGGTTAATGACCGGCGGCAGATAGATTCGACAGGTGACGTGCTAGGGTGACAGTCTACGGCTGGACAACAGCGTGCGGCTCAACGCATATGCTTCGTTCGATGTGACCAGGCTGATCACTTCTCATACCCAAGCGACATCACAGTTTGCTTGTACCTGAGGCCGTAATGCAAAATCTGAAAGGAAAAGTGGCCATCATAACTGGTGAGTGAAAATGTTTTTTTGATGATTTCCGATTGACGAACTTGTTCAATCTGCTATATTGATGCACAGACATAAATGGGCATACTGTGTGCGAATAATATGCCTTTTATAGGCTCCGAATAATAAGTACATAGGTAACAAACTTTATTAATCCAGCGATAAAGATACCTGCTCGGGCTGGCATATCAAGCGAAAAACCGTAATAAAACGCCAGATGAATGCTCACGCAACACTAACTCAAGTCGATATTTCTTATGCCCCAGTGCAAGTAGGAACTCGAAGCCACCTTGACTCAGATATTACAACAATTGAATCACAATCAACGTATTGTGACGCGATAGACGTTAGTGTGAGCTAACGACAAAAAAACTCGCGTTTATGTAAAAAAGTGTCCTTATATTGTTTTCAGCAATGCGTTGTAGTATTTAGTGATGAAAGTAATATATATATATATATATATATATATATATATATATATATATATATATATATATATATATATATATAGTTGGAGTAATAATTCAATGGGCCAGGTAGTCTTCGTGAAGGTATGGGTTATGGCACAACGGGAGCGTTGTCAACAAGGATAAATATATTTATTTCCCAACAGTTTCGGGAGGGGTCCTCCCTTCATCAGGGGATGAGTTATACTGACATGAACTTCCAAACTTCGTTGCTGCCGCGTCCCTCTCGCCTTGAAAGATGTTTGCGAGAGTGGGAGGGAACTAAAAAAAGGAAAAAAACAAAAAAGGGGGAGAAAAGACGAAAAAGAAAAAGAAAGAAAAGAAAGAAAGCAAAAAAAGGAAGAACCACTGTCAACACTGAGAACGAAACCAACTGTCCGTGTACGTCCACATACGGTTCATATCACGTGCTGTTCAGTTCTCGACGTGTCCCAGGCAGCACGCCGCCGTTGGACCAATCTTGGACCAACATCGGCTAACATCGGCACCGACGTCGGGCCGACGTCGGAAGTGCAACTTCTTCCAATGTCGGGCCGACGTTCGAGCCAATGATGGGCCGACGTTTTGCCGATGTTTTAGCCAGTATGCAACCAACATTGGGCCGACGAAGGCCCATCGTATTGCCGACAAAGCTGCCAATGTTCGGCCAACATTGGGCCATATTTCAGCCAATCACATGCCATTTTTACGCCGATGTTTGCTGCACGACGAATATTGGCTACGGATGTACGACCGACATTGAACCAATCCAGGGCCACATTGCAGCCAATCAAATGCCGTTATCACACCGATGTTTCCTGCACGACGAATATTGGCTACTGATTGGCTTGCCATTATGTAACCATTATTAGTAGGGAATTTTTCTTACCGGAAGATTTAAACAATATGCCTCGATGACCCGCTCTTGTAGCTTTGCAGCCCTGTATACTTGGGGCAACAGAAAATTGAATGCTGAGAACTGAAAGCAGTTACTCGATCTATTTCATCTTTTATACCTCATTCCCTTTGCTAACACTAGAAGTGTAGTTTATTTTTTTACCAATTTATCTTTTGCAATAGCGAGTGCTTTATTTGGTACTGGTATTTGGTACAGCAGATCGAAAAAAGTCGTTAGGAAGTAAATGTTGAAAGCGTATGTCCCCCACTTGCAATCCCCACATATGTCCCCCACATGGTAATCGAGAATATTCATAGTTTAGAGCATTTTTTTGTAACTAAAACATGGTGATGGTGCTTCCGGATCAGCATAAGCTAGCCGAACAGTGCACCACTGACAGTCTGCAGACTATTTATTCTTTGTTTTTTTTTATTTATTTGGTACAACAAAAAATGTATACATTGAAAAATATATATACACAACTAAAAAAGGCCTGCTCTACTGCAGGTCAGGTTGCGTTGGGGGCACAGTGACAGTGGTGCTGTCAAGGACCTGGCTGCTGTGGCTGGGCAGGAAGCCAGCTGCCGCGAGCAGCCGATCATCTGCACTCTGAGAGTGGGGATCATCGGGGTGCTCCACAACAAATGCTTCTCTGAAGCGCCGCTTCCTGCCTCCACAGCGATCACCAGACCCTGGCAGCCACCTCTTAATAAAGTTGAGGGCCTCCGCCTGGTCGCACCCTGCTTTTTGGCAGATGACATCTGCATACAAGAACAGAAATACCATAGTACACATGAAGCACTGCAGTACAGAGAATACACAAGGTTAAACACACATAAAACAATGAACAAGTCTAACCTGTCACTAATCTACAGAGCCTCAGGTTCACAAAGGCCCTTTTCCCTTTTCTGCCATGAAGGCTGTACAGCACTTGCACGTCATGTGCCAATACAGCCTTCATGGCATTCACACCAATTTCTCGGAGGCCACGTCCCCCAATCTGCAGAAGGTGCTTGCGCTGTAAAAAAATGCAAGAAGCATAGATGGGGTAAACGCAACAGCACATCGAAATGTTTTCATGATAAAAATCTGCAAGAAGAGGACACTGAAAACAACAACTTGAATTTTTGGGCATCACAACATTTCATTGTTTTTTTATGCTAACTTCAACTCACTTGACCTAAAATGGTTTCCACATCAGCCCTCTCACACTCAGTGTGAGAACCTTTCAGAGTCCTTCTCTGAATGCAGTTTCGCTGTTATGAAATCAAATACAACACTGTTATAACACTTGATAAATATTGATTCTAGCTATGAAATAGTATAATTACTTTGTACAGTGCTCAAATTCCAATACACGTTTCTTCGAGGTTACAATGTCTTTGCCTGAATGTTGACCAGGAGTAGCTTCTACAGGTGAAAAACGATAAAATATGTGGAATTCAAAAAGAAGCTTGGACATGTTTTTAATCAATGCATTGTAAGCAGAGCACAACAAGATAAATGAACATGATCAAGGCGTACTAAGAGGCAACCTTAGAGCGACCAAATCTTGGTCATAGATGAAACTGATAGAAAAATAAAGGTCGCACCAGATGGTCGCACCATTTGCTGTTTATATTTTTCTGTGATAGCCAACAAAGAGGCATGTCGCTATAGAAATATCATCACAATAAACAAAGGTGCATTTTTCTTCTCACTGCGAAATTGGGTGCGTGTTTGTTAGATTTTTAAAAAAGTAAGAAATCGGCTAACACAAGGCAGGGTGAACTGTAGCTCAATGTAGAGAGAGCCGCAGCGGACACGAAATAGGGTGATGAATGAACAAAATTACTGAATGTCTGTTTTAAGCAGGCTATTGCTAGTCACTGCCCATCAAACGCACGATGCCGCCTACATTGTCTGCTAGGTTAGGACCGTTCACTCGGACTTCACAGACTATAGTAAATACAGTCGAATCTCATTAATTCCAACACACTTAATTTGAACTGACGCTGTGGTCGTATCAAAGCTATACCGCGCTCCGGAAATGCTCTCAGCATCCCGCCCAATCCTGCGGTGGCACTTCAGACACCTCATCGCTGTGCTTGAAGAAGAAAATGAAGAAAAGGAAAGAAAAGACTGCGGTGGAATGTTTGCCAAATGCCAATCTGCGACATTCCTGTGCCCCGCTTCAGCTTTTTCCGTCCCTGCCACGTACGTAGAGACCCTTCTCCTCTTAACACTGCGCATGAAGAGAAAGAGGGGGAAAAAAGCTGTCGCAGAGAGTTGGCTCTCTCATGCCGATCTGCAACGCGCCGATGTCACGCTTCCCTGTTTTTCGTTCCTGCTATGTAGAGACTCTTCTCCTTTCAACACCGCGCATGAAGAGAGAGAAAAAAAAAAAGCTGCCGCGGAGTGTTTCCCTCTCGAATGCCGATCTGCTTCTCTTCAGGTGGAGACGCTCCTCCATTCTCATCATGTGCTGGCCACGCTCCGGCTGCAGCGCAGATGGTAACAGTGGAAACACAGTTGTCTTCGAAGAGTGTCAGCACTGGACATTGCCGCGCGCAACTTCTTTTGCCAGGAGAATACTGAAGCCGAAGTACAAATGCTTTGCAAACTGCACGCAAAACTTGACTCGTTGCAAGGCCAACGTGTACAGACATGTATTGACTACTTTAATTAATGACGGATGTCCTGTAATTTGTGAATAAAACTTCTCCATGCACATGCATCACTGCATGGTGAGCCCTCCGCTCGTTTACCAAGTATTTACTCTATTCTACCGCGCCCTCGATTGTAACGCACACCCGGTTTCCACGACAAAAAAAAAAAAAAAAACTAAGACATCGGTTGCAACGCGCACCCTTTTTTCTCGTTGGCCCGCTTGATCACACCACTCGCGAAAACGACTCTTTTTGAGAGCGTCTTCTGTTTAAATATGAAGTACGGGGGAAGCTTATGCCTATCTGACGTGCAACAGAGCATTGCTGTCACTCTAGTTTTACCGTGGCCCGATGTCAGTACACAAACTTGCTTCGCCCCCTTCTCCTAGACGGTTGTGGTGCCAGGCATGTCGAAGTAAAGAGGCGTGTGATCGGCATTCCCGATTTGCCCAAGCAGGTAGCCGTTGTTGTGCCGCAAGTTTAGGAGGAACCTCTGAAGACTCTGAAGCTTTTCTTCGTACTCCTCCGGCAACTTCCGGCATATGCCCGTTCGCCTTCGGAGGGAAAAGCCTTTTCTCTTCATAAAGTTCGTTAGCCAGCACCTGCTCGCTTTAAAATGGCTCTGCATTAGCCCTTTTTCTAAGGCTAACTGCATAGCCTGCACTTGGAGCAGTTCTGTCGTCACGGGCCGCTGTGCCGCTCACTGCTTAATCACATACTCGCCGAGCAGCTCTTCAATTTGTGGAAACCGACCCTGCTGTGGTCCACTGAAGCCTTTGCGTGAACCTTTGCTGTCGACAATATTCTGCTTTTGTTTCCGCCAGTCCCGCACGCACGTTTCGGGAACTCCGAATGACCGTGATGCGGCCCGATTTCTGTCCGTTCCGGCACAGCGACGACTTTTCTTTTAGAAGCAGCATTGTGGTGCACTCGTCGAGTTTTTGGAGTCGGCCCTACCATGCCGTCGATGCTAATGTACTACAAGATGACGAACTCCTCAGCACACGTATAAAGTGCCGCGCATGGGGAAACACATATGCAGAAATGACCGACGCGCCATGCCGACGCACGTAGGGGGCGGCCCTTTTGTAAGTGGCGATGGCAATAGAATGACCATATTCATTTTTTTTTTCGTACTCGATTCCAACGCACATGCGATTTATGAACTCTCTTAACCGGAAAAAAGGTGCGTGTTAGATTCAAGTAATTATGGTAACTTTCATTATTTTGAACTTCTTTTAATTTGAACAAATTTTCTGGCCTCTTTGAGTACGAATTATTCATATTCGACTGTAGTACAGTGGCTCATGAGATAACCTGACTAGTTTGTTTCCCGAAACACAGTATCTTAAAGCAGTACTAAATTTCTGCATGTTACATAGGCATATTAAAAATCAAAAAATATACACCAAAGCCGCAGCCACAGCTTTACTCTGCACAGCTGCCTCTGCTGCCTCCACTTCTCCAATTGTACCAGCAGGCAGCCGGGGAAGGTCAGAGGGGCGCTGTGCTGGCTGGGCATGCTGAGGCACGGACAAGAGCCGTACCTTGTGCTTCAGCAGTCGCACCTCCTGCAGAACCTCTCTTTGTTGCTGCCGGATGCCAAGTTGGATCCGCAGGATCCGTAGCAATAGAGCTGAAACATACAAGAGTACATACCATATTTACTCGCACAATTTGCATCCTCACATAATTTGCCCACCAGTATAATTAGCCAGCCTGCTTTACTACAAGAAACTTTTTGCTCGCATACTTTGCCTTCCCCAACCAGCCTGAGCCACCTTGCCAGCACACACACAGACACATTTGACTTCATGATGCTCTGGTCAGGCACATCTCTTGTCGAGCAGGCGAGTGCAGTCTTACACAAAATGGACTGAGTGCAAGCTCCCTTCTTCCATGAACTTTTATGCTTTCCCTAGAATATCGAACTTGAAAACTGAAACCTGTTTATGTGTAGTCCGAAATGCCTAAAGGTTTGCCTCCTATCTTCCCACCTCTTCCACGGCAAGAATGTATTCCCGAGACACAGCACAGATGTTGAACGCGTGCAAGGACCTGTCACATCAACTAGATGAGGCAGGTTTTCGCACTCATTTTTTTTTTTTTTTCGGTTTCGCCATCTGGCCATTGCGCTTTTACCGTTCCTTGTGATAGGCTACAATAATTATATACGAGGCAGATTGCTGTTATAAAGCTTACCGAAGAAAACTGAAACCGCGCTACCGCTAAGCACATCAGCGTGGAGTTCTTCAACATGCAATATTCAGTATGGGAGCCAGCAGAAGAGTGCGTTGAATAACACTTAGCATAGAAGCTTGGGTGTGTTGGTTAGATAACGGAGGGAACACAACGCAATAGAAGACTGGGACAAGGAATGGACACACACACACATGAAGGGCGACACACACAGCACTGTGTTGGCATCGCGCTTCCTTGTCTGCATCTTACTTTACGTTGGGTTCCCGACAATTATTGGAGAGTACTTATGTTCTCTGGCATAACCCTGTCGTGGGAACTGGTTTTTGTGAGCACTGTTCGGAAGAACTTCAAGAAAATGGGGGCATTTGGACAGGCTTAGCAAACAAATGACAATCCGCTTTGAGACAGCTGTGACAGCGCCTGCAACATATATTCCCAGTTGAGCTTTTAGGCCAGCGATTCATACTAGCTTCGCACATGACCGGATTGACAAAAAAAGTACACATAATACGCGAGTATATACCGCATTTGACTCTGTAGCTTTGATGAACCAGGCAGATACACAAATTTATCCAAAACTCCATTGATTCTGTTGCAAAATTATTAAACAAACAAATTGCGATGTTATCCATGTTACTATACGATTGTGGCACTTTACCATTGCAGCTTTCCAGGAGGCACACATAGTGCAGCGTTAGTTCACCACTCGCAGTTAATTGTATGCAGTAGGTTGCTCACAGCAACTGACTGCATGCAATGGTGAACATCTTGCATGCTTGCACCGCTGTTTCAGCATGCTGGGTGCTTTCCATATGGCTATCAATTGATGTTCACAAAATTGGGAAGATGAAGAAAGACTACACAGTGCCCCCTGGCCACCCTATACTCCAAACCTCCAGCCAACAAACAAACAAAAGAAACAGAAGTATGCAAATGAATATTATTGCTAATGCAGCTGGAATGGAGTGTAGTTTTCACCAATTCTGTGTGTTAAGTCAATATGGAGAGAGTTAACTCCATAAAGTAGCTTTTCTCAAAACAGTGTTCACTCTATTGTAACACAAGGAGTGACTTCATAGCATCTAGAAGGAAAAATAGAATCTTCAGTATTTGATAGAAATGTGAGGCTCTACCTTAAAACAACAATAATCTGGAAAAAGAACTCATTACATTCGAAAAAAAAAAAAAGGTAGCACAGTTGATCCCCTTTACAAGAGACACTGATGTAACAGACAAACGGGGATAAGAGGCACCAGTGTGCAGGCTGACATTTGGCCCATCATGCATCAGGCACTCCGTAGATGCGCCTGTGCAGCCGGGAGCCCTGCAGTCAAGCATGCTGAGCAAGACTGTTGACCACTGTGCAATGACACATTGCCATGAAATTTCAAAACTTCATTTCACAGACTTCTGCAAAAGCTTCTTACACTCTTGCATAATTTTTGCACAAGCTTCTCTCATTCTTGCGTGATTTTCGTCAGAACATATAAGTGTTGGAAGTTGTATGTCCCCAAAAACTTGCACAATACAAATAGCATACAGTAAAGTCTATCACTTAATACGTGCATAGTGTAAAAATGAAAGGAAACTCACGCATGGTTTGCTCCGAGCCTTCCCCGTGCGGTGCCTCCTTGAGCCTTGGAGAGCACTGTACAGCTAGAGCAAAGTAGCATCAATCCAGTGTTAATGGCAGGTTAACAAGACAACAAAACTAACCCCTATATTCATAAACGCTCCCCGACTCGACTTTCACCCTTCACTTGACAGAGTTGAGCACTGTGCCGCTGCTCGTTTGAAAGCGACGCTGCACTACTCGGGAATCACAGCAGATTATTGCTGACATGCAGCAATTTTCTCTGCTTAGAGACGGCGCTCCCATCAGCCATCTCAAGTGAAGGTGAAGCGTTGAGTGGAGGGACGTTCTAGAATACGGGGGTAAGATTGGTTGCAAGAACACTACAATAGACACACTTAATTTTTACACTTCATCTATATTGTACAGCTACACACATTCTGCATCCTTATAATGCAACATATACATACAGGCTTATAAAGTAAACACTGTAGGCTGCTCAAATAACACCTACACAAAAAAATTACCCAAAAGTGGCCATGCGCAAAGTACTTTTATTTGAAACTCACAAAACTTTTGCGGTGATGGAGAATAAATAAGACAGGTTACGCTTGGAGGCACATGGGACCTTCGCAGCTTTCATAAAGTACAAAAAACAATATGGTATGTGTGTGTGTATCTACGCATGAAGCATCAGCCTTTACATACGGTTTCTTGAAAGAATCGACTATGAATTTTATGGCACCTGTGTCCTTCAGCGCAATTGAAAGCCTGCTGATCAGTGTGTGCAATTGTGGAATAGTTACATGGAAAATAGCGTGAAACACCTAAAACCAAATTTTTCTAGCTAGGAAATATGTAGCTGTGTATACACAACACATGCTGCAAACAGTGGGAGGTGACCACAAGAGTGATTTGAGTGTAAGCGGCAGTATTCCGCATTCATGCACCCCGCAATTTTCAACTGTTACCCAAAAGCAGCACCACTTCAGCGTGCTACTTTTTTTTTTTACATCATAAACAGCACGGAATACAGCGAGGATGAAAACAACATATGTAATTAAATTTTGAGCACTATTTATGGTGGGCATGATTGATTGATTGATATGTGGGGTTTAACGTCCCAAAACCACTATATGATTATGATAGACGCCGTAGTGGAGGGCTCCGGAAATCTAGACCACCTGGGGTTCTTTAACGTGCACCTAAATCTGAGCACACGGGCCTACAACATTCCCGCCTCCATCGGAAATGCAGCCGCCGCAGCCGGGATTCGAACCCGCGCCCTGCGGGTCAGCAGCCGAGTACCTTAGCCACTAGACCACCGCGGCGGGGTTGGTGCGCATGAAAAAAAAAAAAAATAGGCCTTTGTACAACGACGAATTCATAATTTGCCTTCACGAACCTTCTGTTAGGCTGCACCACATACAGATTTTTTGTGGCTTTCAAAAGAGATTTGAAAAAAAAAAAATAATAACCGTGTTTACTCTCGTCATGAGCGCACTCACTAAGTCACCCTCATTTCAGTCGGCCAAAATTTTGTTTTTTTTTCTTCCACATATTAAACACACACCTTACGTTCATCCGCCAAAGTCCCACGGGCTCCCCCCCCTTGCCGCCTTCGCTCGCTGCCATGTGCCATTTTATTTTTGTTTCTATTTTTTCACGGAACGTCCCCTGTCTTTTTTAAGTATCTCTTATAACATATGTGGCATTATCTTGTTCCCGAGGTGCCACAGGTGCTCTGCTATGTAGATGCACCATCAAGCTAGTATTTTTGATCAACTGTGCATTTCTGATGTTTACCTTGCAAGTACGTAAAACTGGCATGCTTCTTGATCTACGATACACATGTGGCTTGTCTCACTTTGAAGGAAAAGTCAGCATACAATGGTGTAAATGCTTAGAATTTGAAGTATTGAGGCAGCAGCACACCGGAGATGATCATATGGTAAAGAAACAAGTGCTGCCTTATTACTGGCAAGTTGTCACTTATATGTACAAATAAATTTTGCGAGCTAAAAAAAGTACAAAAGCACAGCGAGGCTATGATGTGGTTCAACCTGTGGATTCGCTTCATTTATCACGCCATATGATGAAGCTTCCTTTGGTAAAACTGCTCAGATAAGAAAAAATGTTTGCTGTCCAATACAGCAACTATACAAAGTGTGCACGTGCATCTCGCAGCGCCTTTTCGTCACTTCCGAAATGCGCCACCAACATGCCCGGGCACCAACCGAATCTATCGCCTACAACTGCCATGTTGTCTCCTCGTGCTTGCACCCGTTTAGTTTTGCCTCACGATGCAAGTTTGAGAAATTATGAGCTGCTAGTGAGGCAAGTTGATTTAGTAGTCCATGCAGAGGGAGCAGAGCTTAGGGTGTTTCTTCGCTGAAAGTTATAACCTGAAATTGAGAACGCACATTCCGATTTTCCTAAAAGTACCAGCGTATTTGGCTGGTGCAGATTAACAAAAGCTACTTGAAGAAACTTTGCAATATTTGCATCTTCAGGTGCAACTTCATTACGGGTAAGTGCCATAGCCAAGTATTTACCTGCAAACAGATATAGCTTACCAAGATACTGTACATACAAACTTGTCCGCAGTTAAAATCATGATGGCGAGGAAGGCGGTTAAAATCGTGATGGCGATCGCGGAGATTTGGTATTGCATTGAAACAAACTATAAAGAATGGGAAACAATATTAGTTCACTTTGAAGTATAGCCGATCTGTTTAAGTTGGGCGTCAGGATTTTTTTTAATTAGTCAATTAATTCTATACACGGTCTCTATCATGTTCAGTGACTCCACCGTACATTAGCGTACAACAAAAGCAAAATACAAAGTGAAAAGTGTGTTAAAGCATACGCGAAAAATAAAGTGATGACTGGCATTACCGCGGCACACACCATGCAAAGTCGCTATCTGCCTTGTATAATATTTTCCTCGACTATTTCCACAAATTGCGATCAAAGAGGCTCAAGCTCAACATCAGCACTGTTTAAAACACTTGGGGGGGGGGGGGGGGGGGGGGCATTGCTACTTTGGTGGCGTAGGCCGTGACAATATATTCATAATATTATATCTCTTGTAAGCTTGCCTAGCTCTGCACGACTAGTTTTCGATGGGAGCAGCTGCGCTTCGCACATCCACTCTTAAAATTGCGGCTCGAGAGATTTTGAGCTTTCACTTGTTTTTGGGCCAGGCAATTTGTAGTGAAAGCAAGATAATAGGCTCGCATAGGTTGTGGCGGGCAGCCGGTGTACGCCGTGGCTGGTATATGTGTCACACATCTTGATTATCTGGTCTTGTATCGAGTGAACGAGCGAGGCCTTCCTAATCCAATGAGCTCGTTAAAGTAAGACAACAAAAAACCACAATGCTTCCACATCGTTCACAGCAACAGATGACGAGCCCCCAACAAACCGCACTGCAGCTCGTGAACTGCCGTAGGTACCCAGGGAGTTACCCGGGCATGGCGGGAGAGGGCGACAACGGCAGAAGTGACATCACAAGAACACTATGTATAAAGGGGGCATTTAAAGACTTTTTTCCCATTTTTAAACTTCGTGCACTGTTCTGTCACAATTTATAGCTCAGAATAGTTGTATTTTGAAAAGGGCACTAATTCATAAGCCCAATGATTCCAGGATGAGTGCATTTAGGGGGCCCATTCTACGTTTTACTTATGCCCTTCAAGAACTTGCTTACAGGGCCAAAGTCCTGTTTCAGAAAAAACACGCTAGTGCGTGGCCAGCAGTCCGTCAAGCATTAGTGCTGGTGAGATTTGGAAATGCAGCGCATGAGCATTCTCATCTGCTACTTCTCTGCTCATGCTCTCGTTTCACTTTTCATTTTCACACTGTAAATCAACTGATACCAACTCTGCCTTTCATTATTTATTAAACCAATATTTCATGGTCACGAGGACGAGCTTAAAATGTTTGCTACATCAGACCTGAACAGCATTTTGAGTCATCGAAACTTGCTAGTTGCAGCGAGCATTATGCGAAAAATATGATGTGCTTTAACGGTGACAACTTGCAAAACACTGCAGCAACGATTAAAATCATGCATTTTTTTGTGCTCACAGGAAATCCCTGAAGCAGGAGGCACTGGGCTAGATAAATTGCGCAGCTAAAATACAGATGCGCTTTCCAATGCTGTCATGCGTACAGGCGGAGAAATGGCAGACAAAACTGGGCGCACCCCGATTCTATGCGCATGCGTCCCATTCACAAGCCTCGCTGCCAGTTGGCACCACATGGCTCACTGTCCATGAGCTCGCTTGTTTCCTGTAACAGTGGACTATACGGTACACCTATTTAAAAACGAGGATAGAATGTATATAATGCAGCATCTGATGAAGCCATGACGATGTGTTGCTGATGAAATCTGGAACTCTAGTTAGTACCCTTATTGTTAACCAGCAAAAAGATTTTCGACTGAAATGATGGCATCTACACCTGCCCTTAAAGGGGCACTGAACAAAGTTTTTGCCGCCGAGATTTTCAGCCAAAGCAAAAGATTGGGCCATGAAATTCATAGACAATAATAATTTCAAGCAGAAACTACGAAAACATACTGAATTTAATGAGCCTCTTACAAAATGCCGCGTCTAGCTCTTAGACACGGCGTTTTCTAAAAGGTCGCGACATTTATTTTTCAAGTTTCTTTTTGTTATTCAAGACAAATCTACGGTGCATTGTTCACAGAAAACAAAATTGCCTCGGTAAGATTTCTTTGCGAGAAGCTTACTAATTTTAAGGCAGGCGCGTTGATTCGTGAACTGAAGGATGCGAGTGATCGATCTTGCCTGCTAGTGGCTAGGCGACAAAGGCTTTACCTCATGTCCTGGTGTAGCTAAGTCACGCAAATGGAGCAGAAAATGTGCATTATCATTTATTTCACCTAAATATCACACGTATGTGACTTATTACCGGTGACAGGTGATCAGGATGAAGTCGACAATTTGCAAATCTGAACAAGAATTCACTCGAATGAAAAACCAACCTATACTCACGTGCACGGTGAAGTCGAACACGTCGTCCGTCAATGTTGTCGCTGATGCCCGAAGGAAAAGAGAAGAGGACAAGCGACGGGGTCGTCTCTTTCTATAAAGTCGGCGGAACTGCCAGAACGGCCAACACAAAAGGCATCGGGTTGACATTCCTCCATCTGGGCATCAGTCGCTCCACCCGGGCATGCAGCTGCTACTGGTTCTACTACTATCCTCTTCTCCGTGCCTCTTCCCGACATTGCAGTGTTGCTGCCATACTCGCGAACCTTTTTAAATTAAAGCACGCAATCATGTATTATTGTGCGCCATACTAAACTTAAAAACAGTGCGCCGGTACATGAGATCACGAAGCGCGGTCCACGCCATCACAAGAGCAATTAGAGAAATGAAACAAAGGAAACTAAAATGTATAAAATATTTTGTCTCAATACGATCCGCAATCCAGTTTCCTGCAGCGGCTTTTGGCTCTGTATGAACGGCCAAGCCAGTGCCAAGCCAAGCTTGCGTCCCTGATCAGCTGTTTGTTTCCATCGAGAATTCAACAGTGAACTGGCAATTTGTTTAGATGATATTGCTAAAGGGCTTGAAATTGAATATTTCTCTACGTACTACTGCTGTACTTTTCCTCTCTGTTTCCTGATCACAGTGATGAGATTGAGGAGGTTACAATTTAGAAAACAGCAAGTGCAGCTCAAGCATTGCTAGTATCGCTGTTTCGGTAATAAAATGCTACAAATATTTTGCCCCGCGACCTGCTTGCCGTGTTCGAGCACCCAGTAGAAATTTACGGTGCCGCGTTTGAAAGAGTTGAATAAAATTGCAATATTACGAAAGAAAGGCTCTGAAGCAACATCGCATTTTATCAGGCCTACACCTCCCACACCTAGACGAGTAAAACTCGTCGATATTATCTTGCAAAGCTGTGTATAATATTTAAAACACATTTTTTAGCCCACGATGAATTATTCTCTCGTGTGGCTTCTCCATTTGGTACTGTCATGTTAACTTACAAAGGCAACTTTCCATATTAAGTCTCTTTAGATGTTGCAAAAGCTTGACACGTGGTGTGTATGCCATACTGATAATTCTCCTCGTAACCTGGGTCCGCCTCTATAAAGAGCGTCGCATTTTATTGTTCGCCATTGTGTTTGTTTTATACTGTAAGCGAGCTGTGTGATTTCATCAATATTCACGAGTGTTCCCTGACTATACAAACACGTGCGTCTTATTTGGTGCGGTGCACGTTTGTATGTAGCAAAAAATGTCATTTCGTCAGCGTGTGTCTGCATACACTTGCATGCCCTGCAGTACGTGTACATAATTAATGCAGTAAGGACTGCAATGCATAGCCTTGCATGGGACATATATTCCATGCACCCTCAGAGAAATGTTGTTTGTTATGAGCCCACTGTTTATCATTACGTTTTTTTTTTCGTTAAAATTTCATCTCCATATAAAGCAGCTGTATACAGGCACGAGCTTCAGCAGCTTCCTCGTTGTTCCATTTTAAATAAAAACACCAAGCCTACCCGAATCAATGATCTGTTTGCTATCATTACTGTTATGTGTTCTACGATGTACACAAAGACAGTAGTATACAAAAAATAGGGAGGGAATTGAATGCCCTGCCTGCATGGCTGCGCCATTTCACAAGATCAGGCGCTGCGCTGTGAAGCTTCCTACCGGCCTGCAGAAATTCAAGGGAGCGTACAATAGCGTGGTTCAAGAGGACTTGTGGGGAATACTAGACACACTGGGTGTAAAAGATGGAGTCACTAATCGTTTAAAGGAAATCTATAAAACTAACAAGGTAGTTAAAAAGTGGGAAAAACAGGTATCCAAGCCCACAGTGGTGAAACGTGGACTTAGGCAGGCGTGCCCACTGTCACCCTTCTTATTCATGATGTACCTACAAGGATTAGAGGCCAAATTAGAGGCAAGGAGACTTGGCTTCAACCTCTCTTTAGTCAAACAAGGAAAACTCATTGATCAGGCACTACCAGCATTAATCTACGCAGATGATATAGTGCTAATGGCCGACAACAAGGAAGATTTGCAGAGGTAGATGGACATCTGCGGTATTGAGGGAGATAGGTTAGATTTTAGATTCAGTTAGGAAAAATCAGTAGTCATGATTTTTAATGATAACAAAGGTAGTGAGCTTAGAATACAGGAAGTCACGCTAGAGATAACAGATAAATACAAATAACTGGGCGTATGGATAAGCAATGGGACCGAGTACCTGAGGGAACACGAAATATGCGTGACGACTAAAGATAACAGGAATGCAGCAGTGATGAAAAATAGGGCACTGTGGAATTACAAAAGGTATAATGTTGTGAGAGGAATATGGAAAGGGGTCATGGTTCCTGGGCTGATGTTCGGCAACGCGGTGTTGTGCATGAGGTCAGAAGTTCAAGCAAGATTAGAAATTAGGCAACGTGAAATATGTAGGCTTGCTTTAGGAGCTCACGGGAATACACCAAACCAGGGAGTACAAGGTGATATGGGATGGACATCATTTGATGGCAGGGAAGCTAGCAGCAAGATAAAATTTGAGAAGCGATTGAGAGAAATGGGGGAGGAGCGTTGGGCTATGAAGGTTTTCAGCTACTTGTACATGAATGTCAATACAAAAAGGAGGAAGCGAACCAGGAAATTGACTGGTAAATACTCAGAAAACAGCAGGTGGCCAAACCAGAAAGAACTATCGGTTAAAAAGGAACTGCAGGAAACGGAGACTGACATGTGGAGAATTGGCATGATTAAGAAGTCCGCACTAGAGATCTATCGAACTTTTAAGCAAGAAATTGCCAAAGAAAGAATCTATGATAATACTCAGGATAGTTCTCTACTGTTTGAGGCCAGGACGGGAGTATTGCAAACCAAGACATATCGGGCCAAATATGAAGAGGTCGACACAATATGCAGTGTGTGCGAAGAGAAAGAAAAAACCACCGAACACTTGACAATGCTCTGTAAAAGGCTTCACCTTATAGTTCAAGATGATGGCGCAGAGTTTTTCAAAGCACTGGTGTTTAGGGACAGGGAGGGCAAAATAGACTTTAAGCGGGTAGACTTAACTAGAAGGAGGTTATCTGATTGGTGGCTAAAGTCAAGGCACGATTGAAAATTAAACCCTTCACTTCAAAGTACCCGTCCAACTTTACTATTTAAAGGAAAAAAAAAATCTAGTGGTTAGTTCACTAAGCATTACGGCTAGGTGACGTTAGCCGCCGCCCGATCTAAAGGGTACGGCCACATCCATCCATCTATCCAGCCAAGAATATGCTCTCTGGCTTGTTGCTCCAGGCCTAGTCAGGTAGATTTTCTGGCCTCACTGTTGAAGTGTTTGCTCGGGTTGTGGCTTGCAAACATTGCGGTTTTGGGCTTCGTATCATCTTGTTCCTTCATCATGTCCTACAAGTGGAGGACATGTCGCAGTGTGAGGAGAGAGTACGACAAGGCGCTGATAGAATGAGCTATCAGTCTTACCAGGCAGGCGGTTGAGAGCGCACCGAGGCAGCTGACGCACACCAGCACTATCCGCTTCCTGTATAATACAGGCTAGGGAATTATAGAAACACAGAGCAGAAATCAACTCTTGTGCCTCTCTCATGCACTCACAAGGCGGAACCTGCTTCGAACACTGAGGACCGAGCTAAGCAACACCATGCGTGACGATAAATCATGGTCTCCTATTGCAATAATGATTAAGGCACGCATGCAACTTAAACCATTGTCACGCAAGATGAATTCACAACACCATCGAAGTGAACCCAAGGCACGTGCTGATTATTATGTACGGTACTAGCGCTAAATTTATGCAGACGTTTAGTTGGCGCTGCAGTAGGCCTAGTTGAAGGAATGGCCACAGCTACTGCTGTGATGGAGAACGGGTTCATTAACATCTTCATGTAGATTAAAACGGCTTACCCCGAAATGGCTGGGAGTGTCACGCTATCCCTAGCAGTGGCACATGCAGTTGCATATTTAACGATTACAGAGATGGCGTACCGATTTCTAAAGCACCTATCAATACTTCCGTCAAGGCGTAGCACCAAACACTTTATCGCACATTTCGGGAAACATTCTTTTTTCTCCCAATCTGGTGGCTAGGCATAACTACGCCCAAGAATAAGCATGTTATTATGTATGTCAGAGGTATTTTAATCTGATCCCTGAAAAATTATTTCCCTAAACCCATGGAAAAAAAAGAAAATGCAATTCGCACCTGTCATCACATTGCACCCCATCACAGGAATGGGATCAGATTGGCCTGGCGCTCAATACCCCTTACGCTTAATCAGAGCTCGGTCTGGCACCAGCTCCAGACAAAACCATTTATAATCTCCTGTCTGGCACATCTGTTTTACTCTGCTCTCTCTCAACCAGAGTGCACCATGTACCTGTGGTTCACTCCTGGTGGATCTTTTTCACTGTTTGTGAATTGCACACAAAGCCCTTACTGGTAGATCCTATTCCCAATTCTTCACTATTCTCACGGGAGGCCACTCTTTGGGCAGCTTACATCACAACATGTGCGTGTCATGATGTCAGTGCCGTATTTTTTAGAGTCGGCGCCGTCTTTTCTTTCTCTTTTGCTCCTTCCCTGTCCCGTGTTTCTGGTGTTGCGCTGCAAACAAGTGAAGATGTTAAAGAACACCAGATGTTCAAAATTTGCTTCTCATTAATATATCGTGGTTTTGGGAATTAAAACCCCAGATATATTGAAAGAAGATGCATGAAAAGGGAAGGATGATATTGGAAACTGGCAAAAAAGGGATGACAGCCTTCTTAAGCTATGCTGCCATTGAGATTTTCAGCTGTTCACGCAATTCTCACACGTGGCTTTGATGCAGCTATGCACATATCACACAAGCATGCTGACTGTACAGTTAGTATAACTGCAACCTTCATGTACCCAGCCTTCATGTACCCTCTATGACATTTCAGAACATCTGAGTCAGTGTTAGCATCAAGTTATGTTCTTCATGCTGGGGAACCAGTGTGATGAGTTACCATTTCTACAGAATGAAGCCCTGTCTACCTGGAACAAGCTGCAAGATATATAACTAAACGGCCCCAGGGCCAGTCAATCTCTGTCCGGCTTGGATGCACCAACTGATTCCCTTTATCATCAACCCTCAATAAAACTAGCAAATGTTTGTACGTGTGCAAGCAGTGTCATTCAATATCTTAGGAAATGCTTGTGAAGCAATTTCCAGGAGAATCGTTTTTCTGATCTCATAGTGAGGCATTAGGAACACCTTAGTCACACCAAATGCCATTATTCAATGAGAGGAACAAGAGAAATATTTCACTGGGAACTATGAAGTAAACAAAAAAACAAATGTTTTCAGATACTGCGAGATCATTTCATAAAAAAGCTCAGAAGATGCTATGTGTGGCGACATTTAATCTGTGCAAGCATCGTGTGGTTACAAAATTCTGTACCAAACATAGGTTCAGCTTTCTGGAATAGACCGCGCTGCACAAGCTAGCTCAGTGCATGCACTTCTGTACCCTGCCAGAGAATATTTTTACCACCAGTATGTTGTAACGTGAAGTGGAATGGTGATTGCATACTAGGGCGCATCCTGCAGGACCCCAATAAAGTTGTTTCACTTGATCGGTTGGTGTGCTGTAAGCAGAACATTTCCAAAAAAAATCGTATAGTTTGGAGGAGGACTTAAGCAAGGAAAGGTGTAGATAAAACACTGGATTCACTGGCATTATCCTCACCAAGTATAACATTGTTTTTCTGGTGAAGCTTTGTGTCTGAACAGCGAGCAGGATAAGCTGGTAAAAACATGCAAAATGGGAAGTCTAGCACAGCAATCTGTGCAGTACTGCTCATTTCATGGAGCATTAATTTCACAGGCTTTGCTCATTGTTAGCGTTAAGCCTATATTGTGTCCACTGCAGGGTGGAAGCCCAATCAATGTTCCCTGTCCTGTATGAGCCAATTTCATATTATGGCTGATAATTTCTCGATCTCATTGGAACTAATCACCTGCCACCCTCTGCTACATTTCATGTGTCCTAATATAAATTAATTGACATTACTGACCTGTCATCCATCTTTTTTTCTCATTCCCAACTAATGCATTCATTTTTGATAAACTCTGCTTTCTTCCCCTGTCTTAATATTATTCTAGCCTTTTTCATTTTTCTGGAACATTATCTTTGCTCAGAAGCTAGAAGTTATCAGAAAGAACATAACGACATTCTACCTCCTGAGCATATGGCATCATCAATACAAAAATGTATTAAAAGTGAGAAAACATCCTATCTATATAAGAGGCCCTAAAATACTGCAGGAGGCAACAAATAAACTGGTATTTGTATAAAGGCGGTGACAAAAACTTTGACTACTGTCACTTATTCTGATTCTTGGGACATCTTTTTTAGTACATCATAACACATAATTACACATTTACACAATTTACTCAGAGGAATTGCCACCACATGCATTGAGGCCACCCTTCAGAAGTCATGTGAGCACAAGGATGAGGTAAGCCTTAAAAACCAGATTAAAAGACTAAAGGATGCTGGATATCCCAACAGCACCATCACACCCGTGTGCTAAACCTTCCTGCAGAAAGTCAAGTTAAACAAAACAGGACCAAAATAAAAACAGAATGACCAAAGATCTTTGCATGCTATACCGTACGTACATAAGGTGTTTCACAATATAAAGAAAATAGTGAGCCGATATGATTTTATCTTGTTATTTGCCGTCCCTTGCAAGTTTTCAAAAGTGTGTGTACTAAAAAGCAACAGGAATAGCCATTATTTCACCATTCGTCACGAGAATAGGTATACTGAATGCCAATATAATGTTGTGTATGAGATACTATATATACGTGGAAACGTAAACATAAGACAAACTGGGCAATGCCCCAATGTTTGAGCAAGACAGCATGCTTAAAATGTTAAGAATGGCTATGGTAGTCGCATGGCCATACACTGTAAAGAATGTAAGTGCAGTTCTATGTTTCATAAAACACTGTTTTTTGAAAAAAGCAAGAACAAGAAATGAAAGAGAGACTGTGAAAGCATTTTCTTGTCAGGAAGGCCATGAATCAGTGCATCAGTATACCTTCACTCATCCATTCGGAGAGAGAGTATTCTTTTCTCAGTTAAGATTATATTATCATGGTCTCACATGTGTCGTTGTGCATGAGCACTGTTCTTGTACTCTGTAAAAAAGTGGGCGTAGTACCGTCAATAAAATTTAGTTGGCAGTCAGCGCTCTTTCCTGTCCTTTCTGTCTCTTCCTCAGCTTCTCTCACTGTTACTAGAACACAACCACGATGAACCAACTTGCCCAGATTAAGCTGTTGTTGACGAAATGTAAGAGCATGAAAATACTTCAGGGGCTCAGAACCTCCTCACTACCCGTCTAGTTACGGCCCTGGTCTGTGTGTTCCGAGAGTGAAGCACTAGTGGAGCTATCTAACTACCTAACGGTGAGGAGGGTTTGTGTATACTCGAGCTTGTTTCATGACATGATGAGAGGTGGCAGGTTGTTGAAATAATATGCTGTGTGGGAGGTCAAGATTTTGATTGAGAACGCTGAGTATGAGCCAGTGACATTAGGCGTTCAAGACTTTTTGCGATATTCACTCTAGCATAGAACCTTGGTTGGTGGTTGACGTGTGCATTTGATCACATTGTAGTCTTCCATCATAATTTTTTTGCCACTTGGCGTCGACGCTCTTGAGTTGTACCAAAGCAATTAAGCATCCAGGTACAAGTATCTTCTGTCAGTGTTTCAATGAAGAGCTGAATATGAGTAATAGCTTCCATCGATACTTCTGGCATTGGTGTATGCACATTTCTTTTCAAGTTCTCTTGTAAAAAAGGCATTAAAGGTATGTTTTTGTGACTTTTACGTGTTGGCCAGAATCTAGTGTGTCCGAACGGCTCTTCGATTGGTTGTGGTGTTGTCTTGTTTAGGGCCACAGAGCTTTCAGTCTTTTTTTATATTTGCCTTCACAGGAATGCTCTTTGCATGCTTCTTCAGTACTTTGTATTATTCCTAAAGCATTGACTTCCAGATTTTGATTGTGGTGCTTTAATCTAGTGTTCAACTTCACGCTAGCTTCATTTTCACGCAAAGCAAGAACTCAGGAGTATGGTAACTTTTGCTATGGGTTTTCCCTTCTTCAGTCTACTGCATTTTTGCCTGTATTGTCTAAGCGCTGACAGCCTCGTGCGACAGCTTTTTTTTTTGTGCACTTATTGTGTGACAATGACTTATTTGCCTCCTCAGCTAAAGACTTTTTGTATTATAAGAGAAAGCTCTGTCTGTATTGCTTTTGTCATTTGCTGATGGTGTATCTTCAGTATCTTTTCTCAGTGTACACAATACTTGAATGGAAGAGCAGCATGACTAGCTTCAGCTGTTAGCAGGCTTTTAGCTGCTGTAATACTGATTGACGCTCCTTTCTCGGGCGTTCTATTTTGGATGGTTGGCATGTCATTGCTTCTTTTAAACTTTAAAACTATATATATATATATATATATATATATATATATATATATATATATATATATATATATATATATATATATATATATTGCTAACTTCAGAAACAAGGCCTCTTTACGTTAGGTGCACATCAGGTGGGAAGAGTACTTCTATTACTTGCCAAGATTGTGGCCCCTTATGGTGGGAATCATAATGCACTGTTGATGTGTCAAATTCACATAGCATAATTCCAAGGCACTCGACCAATATCCAAGGAAGAAAATTATGTTCTTTTGCGTGAGTTTCAGCAACTCATAGTAATTTGTATGTAAATGAATACTTCATCATTCTTGGCTAGCTGTCATGTTTTATGGAAGCACATGTGCTTCGTTAATAACAAAAAAACACGCACGCTCACGCCACTGCAGTGGCGTGAGCGTGCGTGTTTTTTTTTTTTTGTTATCAACGATTTGCCCTATGCATTCACGTTTCTTCTTTTTTTGTGTGTCGTACTTCTCGTATCGCGCAGCCTACCGTTTTGGGCACACGTAAAAAAAGTACATAAAAAAGATGCGTTCCACGCCGAAATTCGCGTTCGCAACGAGCTGGGCACCGACAGGGTGCCCTACGACGCCCACACACTCCGCAACACCTTACCAACCGTTCGCTGCGATGTTGTTGGGAATTCGTGTGGTCGTTGCATGAATATAGCGTGTGCGTGCGTGCGCACGCGCGTCTGTGTGTTAGATCACGGCAACTGCATATGTTGTATGATTCAGTCACCATAACGCAACTGACGACCCCCGCTCTTCCCACACGTCAAGCAGCAGCAAGTGCCGTTAACTGTACTGTGCTGTGAACGCAAAACAGATTCGAATAGGTCGCGTAGATAGCTAGCCCGACACATGATACGATAAGATTTGCGTCAGATATTCGACGTCTACATGCACGCGTAAGACAGCGGTATCCGCAGCAGCTTCGTCATACGTACGGATAGCACCGCATCGGACGTCACGTCTGACAGAGAAACTTGATCGGTAATTTTTTCTCACTTAAAAAGTCTACCTTGCACAACTTCAACCAACGATTATGCATTTCAACGAGCTGTGCATGGTTTAATGATTGATTGATTGATATGTGGGGTTTAACGTCCCAAAACCACCATATGATTATGAGAGACGCCGTAGTGGAGGGCTCCGGAAATTTCGACCACCTGGGGTTCTTTAACGTGCACCCAAATCTGAGCACACGGGCCTACAACATTTCCGCCTCCATCGGAAATGCAGCCGCCGCAGCCGGGATTCGAAACCGCGACCTGCGGGTCAGCAGCCGAGTACCTTAGCCACTAGACCGCCGCGGCGGGGCATGGTTTAATGACGAAAAGATAGTTCTAATATTGTGCCCGGCACATATATTACTCTCTCTCTAACTTGAAAAATCGGCGCGTGAATGGGGGCCAGAACAGCGCCAAAAAGCAGCACACGCAGAAATTGGCTCATATTCTAATATTATGACATCGTGATGTTGACTTTTCAGCTGACGCCGGCAATAACGTTCAAACGGCGGGCCAATAATGCCGGTCTTATTGGATGGCTCCGCCTATATTGGCTGCTACTTGTACAACCTGGCCCGATGTGTCCGTTCTAATAGGCCGGCACAGCCTATATGGGCGGAAAGTTCTGAAAGCTGGCCCAATATAACCAATCTAATAGACTGGCACAGCCATCATTGGCGGAATGTTGCTAATGCTGGTCCAACATAGCCGTTCTATTCGGCTGGCAGAACCAATATTGGGGGTACGTTGTAAACGCTGGTCCAACGTCGCCGTTCTATTTGGCTGGCACAGCCAATCTTGGCGGTACGTTGTGAAAACTGGGCCGTTCATGGGCCAGGCAATGCCGATCTATCCCCAATATTGGGCCAACCTTCTGTGCTGCCTGGGGTGTCGGGCCCCCCAAGATTGTCGCCGTGGTGCCGGGAGGGTCCGTGACGGCGTGCGTAAAGAAAGAATTTCCCCGTAATGGGTCGGTCGGCGTGCGGCGTGCGTAAAGGAAGGGTTTCCCGTGAATGGGTCGGTCGGCTATTTACCATTAAAATAAACTGCGTGACATCTGTTGGAGGTGCTGGGTACTCCCGTACAAACCTGGAACTTCACTCCCGTAAGCTTCCCCCTCTACGTGACATGAGCATGGCCACCGAGACGCCTCTCCAGGTGGGACCTTCGACCTAACAAATTGGATTAAAGGTAAATAGCCTACCGACCCATTAACGGGAAACCCTTCCTTTACGCACGCCGCACGCCGACCGACCCATTACGGGGATACCCTTTCTTTACGCACGCCGTCACGGACCCTCCCGGCACCACGGCGACAATCTTGGGGGGCCCGACACACGTCGAGATCTGAACAGCACGTGATATGAACCGTATGTGGACGTACACGGAAAGTTGGTTTCGTTCTCAGTGTTGACAGTGATTCTTCTTTTTTTACTTTCTTTCTTTCTTTTTCTTTTTCGTCTTTTCTCCCCTTTTTTGTTTTTTTTTCAATTTTTAGTTCCCTCTTGCTCTCGCAAACATCTTTCAAGGCGAGAGGGACGCGGCAGCAACGAAGTTTGGAAGTTCATGTCAGTATAACTCATCCCCTGATGAAGGGAGGACCCCTCACGAAACTGTTAGGAAATAAATATATTTATCCTTGTTGACAACGCTCCCGTTGTGCCATATCATATCAACGACGACGAAGCAGCATGAAACGGCAAGCCACAGCGTTGGTGCACGTGCGACCCGAGCTTGCGTTTGTTTTGTATTTTCGGCCTGTTGGCGTTCCTCGCTCTTCTGGCGTTCCTCGGCGTTCCTCGGCCTTCCAGTAGGTCTGTACGTAAATAAACTGCGTGACAACTGGTGGATGTGCTAAGTACTCTCGTACAAACCTGGAACTTCGCTCCCGTAAGCTTCCCCTCTACGTGACACGAACATGGTCACCGAGACGCCTCTCCAGGTGGGACCTTCGACCGTCCATGTCACTTGCGGTACCGTGTATCCTCAACGAGACCCTCCTATATTCACGGGCTCCACTGAGTCGGACGTAGAAGATTGGTTGGCGAGGTACGACAAAGTCGGCGCAAGTAACAAATGGGACGACCCAAGTAAGCTGGGCTACGTCACATTCTACCTTGCGGACACCGCGCAACTCTGGTTTGATAACCACGCAGCTGACATTACTACGTGGTCTGCATTCAAGACGGCTATTACGGACGTCTTTGGACGACCTGCGGCACGCAAGCATCAAGCCGAGCACCGTTTACGTCACCGTGCGCAGCAACCAGGCGAGACCTACACGGGCTACATTGAAGATGTGTTGCATCTATGCAACTGCATCAACTCTACCATGTCTGAGGAAGAAAAAAATCAGGCACATATTGAAAGGCATTGACGACGGCGCCTTTCAGATGTTGCTCGCGAGAAATCCCCCCACAATTGCTGTCCTCGTTTCCCTCTGTCAAAGCTTCAATGAATTGCGTAGGCAGCGCGCATTGGCTCGTCAAGCCTTCACGACGCCAGACACGCTCGCAAGCTTGCACCTAGCTGCCCATCCTACCGATCAGCAGCCGCTGCTTTCGACAATCAAGGACTTCGTCCGCGAAGAGGTAGCGCGCCAGCTGTCACTGCTGCCACTGACACATGAGCCCACGCAAGCTTTGGCACCGGACCTCCAACACGTCATTGGGACCCAAGTCACTGAAGCCCTTCTGCCGGTGCGTCAGCAACCACCAGTCACAACGCCTCTCACGTACGCCGCCGTCGCTGCTCAGCCTACGCAACAGCGTATGCCATATGCTCAACCTGCCACGCCACCCTATGTCGTGCCTACAACCCCGATTGCGGCGCCGTATCCCTACGCGAGATCTTCAGCTCCATTTTACCGTCGCTCAGACGCTTGGAGGACGCCGGATAATAGGCCCATCTGTTTCGCCTGTGGTATCGCTGGACACGTCGCCCGCCACTGTCGCCGAGATCCCCCTCCAGTCGACACCGTGAGCAGGCCAATGGCGTCGTCGTCTAGGACAACATCAAGGTACACCACTGACGGTCCTCGACCCTACGCAAACCATCGGTCACCATCGCCACGACGACGCTTCCTGTCACCTATGCGTCGCCGACCTCCTACGGAAGAGGGAAACTGATCGCTGCAGCTCCAGAGGCAACAGCTGCATACAATTCGAACTGCTTAAGGCCTCCATCTTTCTTGCCGCAAAACTTTATTGACGTCAATGTTGAGGGGACCGCCACACAGGCGCTTATCGACACAGGGGCCGCCGTTTCCATAATCTGTGAGACCTTATGCCACAAGTTGAAAAAGGTGACGACGCCTCTTTCGGGCCTGATGCTCCACACGGCCAACTCGCAGTGCATAGAACCTACAGCTGTGTGCACTGCACGTGTCATTATCCAAGGCGAACTTTATGCCATTGAATTTTTTGTGCCGGCATCCTGCTTCCACGAAGTCATTCTCAGATGGGACTTCATTTCGCGTCATCGGGCCATCATAGATTGCTCACGTGCAGAAGTTGCCCTTACACCGCTGCCAACCTCTTGTTTGGTGTATTCTCTTTCTGAAGCTTACAAACTTGTCGTTGTTGCAGACACGGAAATAGCACCGAGAACATCCATCCTTGTAGCCCTGACCTGTACGGCCGCTCCTGCTGGAACTGTTTTGTTCGCTCCGTCTGACGTATTTACCCGCCGCCGTAGCCTACACCTGCCCTTTGCCGTACTCACCGTGGCATCCGGTGCTACCGCCATGCTCGTCGCGAACTCACTATCGTCGCCAGTTACCTTACTTCGCGGAGAATGTTTGGGTAACATACAAGACGTTGACCTCTTGCGCCCTCTAGAGTTCGCCGAACACGCACCTCACCTCCAGCTCAATGCTATGACGCCACCTGTAGCCACACTGCCCGCGCCAGACTCATTCCAGCCCTCTGTTGCCGCTGAGCTATCGCCCACACAAAGAAGCGAACTCTTGTCCCTTCTTCGAGAGTTCCGTTCTGCCTTCGATTGCGCTCAACCATCTTTGGGTCGCACAGCGAACATCACGCACCACATTGACACCGGTACTCGTGCTCCCTTACGCCAACGACCATATCGAGTTTCAGCGGAAGAGCGCCGTATTATCAACGAACAACTGGACGATATGCTCAAGCGTGGTGTCATCCAGCCATCGCAGAGCCTTTGGTCGTTCCCTGTTGTACTTGTGCGCAGAAAGGATGGGTCTATCCGATTCTGTGTCGACTACCGCCGGCTCAATAAGATAACTTGGAAGGATGTGTACCCGTTGCCACGCATCGACGACGCTCTCGATTGCTTGCAAGGGGCAGAATATTTCTCCTCTTTAGATTTACGCTCAGGATATTGGCAAGTTCCAATGGCTGATCCTGACCGATCGAAGACTGCATTTGTAATACCTGATGGGCTGTATGAGTTTAACGTCATGCCGTTTGGACTCTGCAACGCCCTAGTTACCTTCGAACGGATGATGGACACCATCCTTCGCGGCTACAAGTGGAACACGTGCCTTTGCTACCTAGACGATATCGTCGTTTTTTCTCGCGACTTTTCGACTCACCTTGTTCGTCTCCGTGCAATTCTCACGTGTCTCACCTCTGTTGGCCTTCAACTTAACATCAAGAAGTGCCATTTTGCCGCACGTCAGCTCACAATACTGGGTCACGTCGTCTGCAAAGAGGGTGTTCTCTCGGATCTGGCGAAACTCCGCGCCGTGGCCGACTATCCGAAGCCCAATTTCATCAAGACGCTTCGAAGTTTTATCGGGCTATGCTCATACTTTCGTCGATTTGTACGCAACTTCTCTTCCATCATCGCGCCTCTTACCAACCTGTTGACAACTACCAAAGGCATGTCTGCTTGGTCAAAAGAGTGCGACGAATCCTTCACCGCGCTTCGGCGGTGATTATTGTCACCTCCAATACT